>NC_072428.2:118574772-118877803 GCF_028878055.3 Symphalangus syndactylus
TTTTTGTTGATTTGATAGCTTGTATGCTTGGGCCACCTGTTAGTAATTTTCTTTTACTTGTAACACTTGCCTGCTGCTGAATACTAGGCAGTGAGTCTTACTGAGTTGATGACCCTGGGTGTTTTTATTCGTGAAACTCCTCTGTTGTGCATGGTTACAGTTTAAGACAAGAATTGTATTAATATAAATGGTACTTTCTCCATTTTAATCTTGGAAATTAGGCAACCTTCTGGGTTAAAGCAAGCGTTCTCCGCCACTGACTAACAGTGTATAATGGATCTGTTTCCCCACAGATAGCCAGCTGTCTGCATTAATTACAGGACTGCATGCGTTTCTGGTGAAGAGACTTTTATTTCTGTGTCAGGCTTGTTCTCATTCCTAAGACGAAAGTGGCACTCTCTCTCTCAATGCTTGACACTTAGCCAAGAACCAAACATATCCTTCACCCAATTAAGAACATATGTATTAAACAGTCAGCACAGATGGAGAGGCATCCTGCTGCTTGCTCTGGCTGAGACCCAACACCTTCCTGATTTATTTGGAATTAATGATAAATATAAAGCAAAGAGTAGGCTATTGGTGATCTAAACAAAATGGAGTGTAAATAAATCTCAGCTCTGACCTAGGCACTCACTTGCTGCCCAGAATGATTCTTCAGTGCTGTGTATGATTATGTGCATAAAAATCTGTTGAGAGCTCTGTTGCCTCACAAGGCAGATGATTCAACGTAATGGGTATTTCTGCTGCCTGAGACTGCATAAGCTGAAGCACTGGCTGGAGAAGCAATGTCTTAATAAGGCATCTTTCCCCAGAGGCATGAGGGTGGACAGCACTGAGGGGGTCATGAGTCGGCTTAGAGAAATGAGGAGGAGTTTTTATCACTGTGTGTTCTTGATTCAATTTGGAGTTCAGGTATAAATCATCATAGCTCTTAGTTAAAATCCATCTCAATGAATCCGCTATCCATGAGAGAAAGGTTAACACTGTCTCTGCCACAAGTAAAATATGAAATACTGAGATCTACTCTGCCTATAGCAAAACTAGATCAAGAGCCTACCTAAAGCTGTATACAGGCCAGCTAGGGCCAAAACTGGTGCTTAGGATAAATACAGCATTCCAAACAGAGCTATAGGAATATAGGTTTTGTCATTAAAAATAAAGTTTTGGCCAGGCACAGTGGCTTATGCCTGTAATCCTAGCATTTCGGGAGGCCGAGGCAGAAAGGTTGCTTGAGTCCAGGAATTTGAGACCAACCAGGGCAACAAAGCCAGACCCCATCTTTACAAAAAATTATATTAAAAATTAGCCTGGAGTGGTAGTACTTGTCAGTAGTCCTAGCTACTTGGGAGGCCGAAGCAGGAGGATTGCTTGAGCCCCAGAGTCCAAGACTGCAGTGAGCTATGATTGCATTGCACTCCAGCCTGGGCCACAGAACAAGGTCCTGACTATAAATTAAAAAAAAAAAAAAAAATTCTATCTTCCTGTTTCCCTCCTTAAATATATATGTGCATGTTGCTATTAGGCTATTTGAGTCCAGTCACCATGTTTTACCCCAAGGAGGGGAGGAGAGCACTTATGTGAGAATCTAGTCTTAAAGTATAAGTTGTCTTGTTATGTTTCTTATTTATATTACATAGTACTGAAACTTTGTTTAGAAGAGACACTTTAGTATCTGAGAAAGGCTTGTTTGCCTTACCTTCTCCATCTCAACCTATTATGGCTTTGAGTGTGTGTGTGTGTGTATGTGTGTGTGTGTACACAGGATCCGAAAGCCTTATGACTCATTAAGCTGTCTTACTGAATTTTTGACACTCAATAAAGAATGAAGCTTCAAAATGCTCAACTCTCAAAATAGCACGGTTGTTTTGTTTTTGTTTCTTTAAACTGTGCTTAAAGTGTGGAAAGATTGAACAATCTCAAAGGTCAGCAGTAATGATGTTATTCTTAAAGGGGCTCTGTGGATCTTTTTTATAAAACCAGTGTCATATCCTTTTTATGTAATCAATATGTTGCAGGAACAATAATTTCTTTCTATTAATGTGGTGTCTTTTACTTTTTAAAATATCTTCACCAAAAAATTTTCATGTCTGTTATCTTAATTTGGTTTATACAGGAACTCAGATTGAAAAAAAATGTTTATTATTTTTCTGCAGTTAACTCCACAGTTTTTCAGCTTAAAAAACAAAATTTCACTTTTCTATATTCTTAAATAGAGACTAGATAACTGCTGCTTGTGTAGCTCGATGTCATAACAGATGGGTAGTTCCAAATTCAATTTGATTGTAATCTAAGGGGTTTTTTTTTTGTATACCTTTGTCAAGTTATTATTGACATAAAGTGAACTGTATATATTTAAGTGCACAACTGTTGAGTTTTGACGTATGTATTTACCAGTGAAACCACCACTGCAATCACGATAATGAGCGTATCCATTACCCCCCCAACATTTCCTCATGTCCCTTGGTAATCCTTCTCATCCTTCCCATTCCCCTGTCCCTAGATAGTCACTCATCTGTTTTCTGTGACTCTAAGTTAGTTTGCATTTTCTAGAATTTTACATAAATGGGGATGAACAATACCTATAACTCTTGGTAGATTTCTGCAGTGACTGAAAAAAAAAATGTGACCTTCAAAGTGGTGGCATTCTATTGCATGAATCCAAGTGTCCATTATATGAGGTAGAAGGCCTTTGGTTTCTGTCTTCTTAATGAGATCCTAATGTTTAATAAAAATAGGAGTAACTGACATTTGTTGAAAGCCAACTATGTGCCAGGCATTGTTCTAAGCACTTAGATATATTTTCTCATTTAAACCTTACAACAATCCTATGAAGCTGGCACCACTGCTGTCTCCATTTTACAGATAAAAGAGACCAAGGCAGAGGCCAAACAGCTAGAAAATGGTAGAGTTCAGACTCAGGCAGTATGAGACTTGAGAGCCACCACTGCCTTCCAGATGTAACTAGAAAATTCAAGCCTTCTAGTAGCCTTAATACCAATAGTGAAACATAACAGTGAGTTACATAGTTCAGGAGCCAGAGTTCCATGTGAACTTGGAGCTGACTCTGAGATCTGATGACTGGAGCTGTAGCCCAAAACTAAATGTCTTTGTACTGCTGCAGTTTTACCTGTGTAATCAATTATTTCTTCCTTGCATGGTTTATCTTTATTGGAAATTGATTTCCCACCCCACACATTTTCATATTTTCCGAAAGCCTTTAAGATTTGACCTAAATTTTTGTTTTCTAGATGATCCAGACCCTGATGATGGATTTAACTATAAACAAATGATGGTTAGAGATGAGCGGAGGTTTAAAATGGCAGACAAGGATGGAGACCTCATTGCCACAAAGGAGGAGTTCACAGCTTTCCTGCACCCTGAGGAGTATGACTACATGAAAGATATAGTAGTGCAGGTGGGTGAGATGAAGGATTCTGAACAGGGACTCAGTTTCTCTTTTTGTGGCTTATTCTATCTTTCCCCTTTAGCCTTATATAGCATATCTTATATATATATGCTATATAGCATATCACTATATGTTCTATATAGCATATCACTATATATGGTATATAAGTACTAGCCAGATTCAGAATCCAAGGTCTATTACTGTTTTTCTGTGACCTTGGATCAAGGTGCCTTGGGCATTCTGTTTAGTATGATAATACCTTCTGTCATATAATGTATTTTGCCATTTCATTGGTAGCTTCATATTGTAAGAATGGGGGGAAATCCTATTATTTAAAATATCCCATGACCAATAGTCAGACATTGAGTAATAACAGTGATGCTAAAGAACTCTCACAGAAGGCAGTTACTGATAACATAGACTATCTATAGCTATACACATAATCACTGGTCACATCTCCTGTTAATGTGACTTTAGCGTGACTAAGGCTACCAGGTAGATCATCATGGGCTTGATGGGATAGTTTGTCATTAAGCAATGTCAATGTTCTGCCAGGAAGACTCAGTTATTTTAGATTGAAGCATAGGAAATTGCTCATGTTTTACCATTTCTTGGCTAGAAATGGTTTTAACCATACATACACACATACATACGTACGTACATACATACGTGTACGTGTGTGTTTAATGAATAATAAATGTTTGCCTAGATACTTTCTTCTGGCAAATTCAGAGACTAACTTAATAGTCTCTTCTTATTCTTTCCTGTTTAGGAAACTATGGAAGATATAGATAAGAATGCTGATGGTTTCATTGATCTAGAAGAGTATATTGGTAAGTCTCTGCTTCTAGTGTTTTTCTTAGAAAAGCTGAGAAGCTTTGAAAGATGTATTTGCCGGCTAGGCGCAGTGGCTCATGCCTGTAAACCCAACACTTTGGGAGGCCGAGGCGGGCAGATCACCTGAGATCAGGAGTTCAAGTCCAGCCTGGCCAACATGGTGAAACCCTGTCTCTACTAAAAATACAAAAATATTAGCTGGGTGTGGTGGTGGGCGCCTGTAATCCCAGCTACTCAGGAGGCTGAGGCAGAAGAATCGCTTGAACCCAGGAGGCGGAGGTTGCAGTGAGCTGAGAACATGCCATTGCACTCCAGCCTGGGCAACAAGAGTGAAACTCTGTCTCAAAAAAAGAAAGAAAGAAAGATGTATTTGCCCATAGAAACAATTTACCCCAAGAGTCAATTCTCACTAGCTCATTAGCTGTCACCAGATCATTAACCAGACCAGTATGATAGTGGGTTGTGATAAAGTATCCGTAGCCACACTGCCCAGTCAAAATATAAATGTGAGCCCCATATGTAATTTTAACTTTTCTAATAGCCACCTTAAAAAGTAAAAGGAAACAGATGAAATTTCAGTAGTGTGTTATTTAACCTAATATTCTAAAATAATATAATTTCCACTTAATGTAAATTATTAAGGGTTTTTTTTAATACTCACAGCACATCCCAGCCACATTTCAAGTGCTTAATAAGCACCTGTGGCTACCATCCTCAACAGCACAGATATAGTGTATCCTGCATGCTCTATGGAACTGATGGTAAAGAGTTGCAGGGGGCCAGGCACGGTGGCTCACGCCTGTAATCCCAGCACTTCGGGAGGCCGAGGCGGGCAGATCACAAGGTCAGGAGATCGAGACCATCCTGGCTAACATGGTGAAACCCCGTCTCTACTAAAAATACAAAAAATTAGCTGGGTGTGGTGGCGGGTGCTGTAGTCCCAGCTACTGGGGAGGCTGAGGCAGGAGAATGGCGTGAACCCGGGAGGCGGAGCTTGCAGTGAGCCAAGATCATGCCACTGCACTCCAGCCTGGGCTACAGAGCGAGACTCTGTCTCAAAAAAAAAAATAAATAAATAAAGTTGCAGGGAGCCCAGACTGGCATAGGGAAACCCAGGGAAAGGAGATAGGGAATAGATTAAGAGATGGATAAATAAATGATGGGGAGTTGCTGATCCTTCTTGTAGCCGTTCCTTTTTACTGTGTTCTGTTCATATTTTCTCTCTGATTCTCTGACTACTTTCCTTTTGTTTTTTAAGTTTCTCCCTTTTGACATTCCCTTTTTAGTTGTCTGTCTAAATTTTTTGTAAAAAATTGTTTTGGATGTCACACCTTCAAGGCCAATTTCTCCCAAGTAAAGCTCTGTTTTATTATCATCAGACTAATTTTAAGATATTCTCATTGCTTTAAAAAAAAAAAAAAAAAAGCTGTCTTTCTTACCAAGTAGTTGAGCAAATTGTTTCCCAATTACTGTGACAGAAATTAAAATGAGTAAAGGAGCTGGGTGTGGTGGCATACCCAGTTACTTGGGAGGCTGAGGCAGGAGGATCACTTGAGTCCAAGAGTTCTGGACTGTAGTCACAAGTTCATCATCAGTATGGTGACCTCCTGGGAGCAGGGGATCACCAGGTTGCCTAAGGAGGAGTGAACCGGCCCAGGACAGAATCAGAGCAGGTCAAAACTGTGCTGATTAGTAGTGAGGTTGTGCCTGTGGATAGCAACTGTACTCCAGCCTGAGCAACATAGCGAGACTCCATCTCTTTAGAAAAGTGAGTAAAGATGGAAAGTGTAAGACTGTTACTACAAATGTCATTGTTACAAATACTTTGTTTAGAAAGATATTAGATATTTTAATATTTCACATACTTATTTTCATTTGTAATAACTTATTCTAGCACACCATTGGTTTTGTGTTTCAGATAAGCCCGTTTGTTTTTAGACCTCTGATAGTTACCTGAAATGTTTATTTTAAGCCTGAAAGGAAGACTTAATCCTTACCTCTATCACCTGTCATTAAACTGTATGGAGCAAGTCACTCCTTTACTTAGATGTTGTCTTATCATACCTGTTATTTACATGCTAGAGTTATTCCAATTGAATTACTCCTTGACTGTTTACCTCCCTTTTCTTAGGTTCAGTGACATACTTTGAACTTTTTAAAGAAAGATGAGCAATGGAAGATGGGCTGTTTTCCTAAACTGATTTTTTTTTTTTTTTTTTTGGTGAAGTTCATCAGGACAGTGGATAAATGCCTAGGTGCATTTACTGATCCCACATTGATGTTACTAGGGTTTTCTACTTTTAAATGATTTATCTTTTTATTCTTGGCTTTTGCCATTTTATTGCCATTGCTAAAACTGAGGAACTCATTTGAACCTCCCAAGGAGAGGAATTTTTATAACTTAACTACATCACTTACCAAGCATTGAGGCCAAATAAGGAGATATTTCTGTCTCCCTGTGTATCATATAGATTCAAGGGCAGAGGAGTTATATTTTGAAGCTACCAAAACTATCTTGTGCATGTGTGCTTTTTTTTTTTTTTACAAGTCAGTAACTAATGCAAACACTTTTACATCTGGGATGCTGGGCTTTGTAAATCTAAAATTCTCCCAAACAGTATCTTTCAGCTTCTAGTGCCGTGTTGAAGGAGAGCATGAAGAAACAAACTTCTTCGCCTCATAAATTTAGCATTAAAAAGAAGCCCCCATCAGTGCCTGAGGAGACATAGGGAAAGAAAACAAAAAACACCCAAAGTTGTGCTGATAATTATTTTTATTTTTAAAATTTATTATAGAGCATTGCAGACGTAGACTATTTATTTATTTATTTACTTATTTATTTATTTATTTTTTGAGACAGTCTTGCTGTGTCACCCAGGCTGGAGTGCAGTGGTGTGATCTCCACTCACTACAACCTCTGCCTCCCAGGTTCAGGAGATTCTTGTGCCTCAGCCTCCTGAGTAGTTGGGATTACAGGCATGCATCACCACACCTGGCTAATTTTTGTATTTTTAATAGAGGCGGGGTTTCGCCATGTTGGCCAGGGTGATCTTGAACTCCTGGCCTCAAGTGATCTGACTGTCTTAGCCTCCCAAAGTGCTGGGATTACAAGTGTGTGAGCCACCGCACCTGCCCCCAAATTAGAATAGTATAATGAATCCCCATGTACCTATGCCTAACCTCAACAACAATGAACTTACAGCCAGTTTTTTCTCAGCCACATCCACTTCCTTGCTTCCTTCTTACTTTGAAGTAAATCCCAATCATTATGTCATTTCATCTGTAAACATTTAGGTATATATGTCTAAAATATATGTGTTTCTAAAAACAATTTTTTAAAGATAATATCAACCCAAGAAAATTAATAATCCCTTCAAATCATCAAATAGACTGAGTCTTTTAAAAATAGAAATTCGGCCGAGCGTGGTGGCTCATGCCTGTAATCCCAACACTTTGGGAGGCTGAGGTGGGCAGATCACAAGGTCAGGAATTAGAGACCAGCCTGACCAACCTGGTGAAACCCCGTCTCTACTAAAAATATAAAAATTAGCCAGGTGTGGTGGCACGTGCCTGTGTAATCCCAGCTACTCAGGAGGCTGAAGCAGGAGAATCGCTTGAACCCGGGAGGCAGAGGTTGCAGTGAGCTGAGATGGCGCCACTGCACTCCAGCTTGGGCGACAGAGCAAGACTGTCTCAAAAAAATAAATAAAAATAGAAATTCAAATAGTTTATCATGGTCACCTAACTTTAAAATGCACTTATGTTATAGTGTATTGTGTATTCTAGCTTCCTTTAAAACCATATCTTTTAAGCATGTATCTATTTCCTAATTCAGAACTTTCCAATCTGTATCCTGTAAGTCTTCTTGGCCTTCAGGACAGGTAGGGCAGGGACCTGATCCAGTGGACCGTACAAATACTACATTTTCTGAATGTGCTGTAGCGTGGGAAAAAATTGGCAACTCCTGCTGTGAGGAACTTCTCTTGTGAGTTTAAGACAGAGGAGTACTTCTACCCTTAACCCTCAAGGTCAGGAAAATGGCAGCACTGACTAAATAATTACCTTTGCTTAGAACTTGCAGGAACTATTTAGACTTCTCTTTAGGTGTTTTCCCATACCTTACATGCAATGCAGGTACACTTAACTTAGATGTCGTATAACTAAAGCGTTTTCAGACTTGTTCACTTACATAACTCCTGAAAGAATTTGACCAACAGCATTCCCTTATGTGTTTTAAAGTTGGCATCTGAAATATTTAATTAAGAAATTTAAACAGTTGTAAAGAATAGTCTCTTTTGGGCCAGATGCCGTAACTCATTCCTGTAATCCCAGAACTTTGGGAGGCTGAGGCAGGTGAATCACTTGAGCCCAGGAGTTTGAGACCAACCTGGACAACATGGCACAACCCTGTCTCTACAAAAAAAATACAAAAAAAAGAAAAAATTAGCCGGGCATGGTGGCGTGTGCCTGTAGTCCCAGCAACTCAGGAGGATCACTTGAGCCTGAGGGTTTGAGGTTGCAATGCACCGTTATTGTACCACTGCACTCCAGCCTGGGCAAGAGAGCAAGACCCTGTCTGAAAAGAAAAAAGAATATTCTTTGTTGGTGATAAGCATTGACATTTTGAAAGTAATTCTGAAAGAAATCTATAAAATTTAAATACAAGATACCACAGCAACTTCTTACCTGCCATCATTCATATGAATAATTTGGACATGACAACTTTAAAAAGATAAGAAATTTAAATTCAGTCTGGGTATTAGATGATACTAAGGAATTGATTTTGTAAAATTTGAAAGAGGCATTGTGGGTATATAAGAAAATATCCGTAATTTTTTACATTTCATAATAGTTAAAAAGGAAATGTTTCTGTGGTACTTTTTTTTTTTTTTTTAGTTACGGTGTTTGGTTAGCAACAATGTGACCATCACTTAATTGCCCTTTTTTTGTTTAAATTTATAGGGATTTGGGGATATTTATACTACTTATCGGTCACCACATGGTATTGTCTTAAAAAAATAAATGAATAAACTGTTAACCAACTTGGACATTTTACACTCTTCCTGTTTCTTCTTCTTCTTCTTTTTTTTTAAAAAGACAAGAGTCTCATTCTGTTGCCCATGTTGGTGTGGAGTGGCACAATCACAGCAGCCTCAATCTCCAAGGTGGGGAGATCAGGTGATCCTCTCACCTCAGCTGGGACCACAGAAGAACACCACCATACCCAGCTGATTTTTTTAATTATTATTCTTATAGACATGGGTCTCCCTACATTGCCCAGGCTGGTCTGGAAATCCTGGGCTCAAGAGCTCTACCTGCCTTGGCCTCCCAAAGTGCTGGGATTACAGACGTCAGCCACCCAGCCTCCTGTTTCTTTTTTTTTTCTTTTTCTTTTTGAGACAGGGTCTCACTCTGTCACCTAGGCTGGAGTATAGTGGCGTGATCATGGTTCACTGCAGCCTCGATCTGCTAGGCTCAAGCCATCCTCCTGCCTCAGCCTCCCGAGTAGCTGGGACTTAGGTGCACGCTGCCATGCCTGGCTAATTTTTGTATTTCTTGTAGGGATTTTGCCATGTTGCCCAGGCTGATCTCAAACTCACGAGTCAGCCTTCTATTTGTTAGATTCATTTGCAGTTTAGTTCCTCAACAGAATTATATTCTGACATATTTTATCTTGAAAGCCTTAGTCACTTTGACATTCTTATTTGCAAGAACATTGTGTGTGTAAATTGAAATATGGAAAATGGTGCTCTGTGACACGGCTCTTAAGTGTTTTTAGAGTCTTCTGGGTTAAGTTACTATTACAATTATTAATACACAATTGAACAAAATAACATTACAAACGTTTTATGTTTATATATTTTTAAATGCATTTCTTTGACACATTTTTTTTCAAATAGTTTCATATCCATGGATGACAATTACTTATCGCTAGAGTGAAATGGGATTCAGCACCAATTCCTAATTTTTATTTTTTAGAGGAAGTACTAACAGACCTTGTTTACATTAGTAAATAAGTTGATGGAAATGGAAGATTTGTCATAGCAATGTTGCTTAGTTCTTGGAACTCCTTTTGAGTTAGATGCCAGAAATCATGTAATCTGTCATCAAAAATTATGGGTTTTGTTTGTTTCAAGGTGGAGTCTCACTGTCACCCAGGCTGTAGTACAGAGGCATGGTCTCGGCTCACTGCAACCTCTGCCTCCAGGGTCCAAGCGATTCTCCTGCCTCAGCCTCTCCAGTAGCTGGGGATTACAGGTGTGGGCCAGCACGCCCGGCTAATTTTATTTTTTATTTTTAGTAGAGACGGGATTTCACCATGTTGGCCATGCTGGTCTCAAACTCCTGACCTCAAGTGATCCACCCGCCTCAGCCTCCCAAAGTGCTGGGATTACAGGCGTGAGCCACTGCACCCAGCCCAAAAATTATGTTTGATGATCCCTTAGCTAAAACTCAATTAGGCCATTTTTCAAGGTTTTTTTTTTTTTTAAAGCAAAGAATTTAAAACCTTTTGACATGCAAAAGAATTTATTCATTTTTTTCAGACATTTGCATTCTCAAGACTGACACTAGTATTTCTTTTTCTTTTTTTTTTTGAGACGGAGTCTTGCTCTGTCGCCCAGGCTAGAGTGCAGTGATACGATCTCGGCTCACTGCAACCTCCGCCTCCTGGATTCAAGTGATTCTCCTGCCTCAACCTCTCGAGTAGCTGGGATTACAGGCATGCACCACCATGCTCAGCTAATTTTTGTATTTTTAGTAGAGATGGGGTTTTGCCATTTTGGCCAGGCTGGTCTCAAACTCCTGACCTCAGGTGATCTGGTCTCGAACTCCAACCTCAGGTGATCTGCCTGCCTAGGCCTCCCAAAGTGCTGGAATTACAGGTGTGAGCCACCACGCCCCGCCAGACACTAGTATTTCTAATTGTTTCTTTTTCATTATCGTGGAGCTTTTTACACTCTAGTTTCAAAATGGTTGAAAATATGCCTTTCTTTTATAAAGTGAGACAAGGGCAGTTGTGAAAGGGGGGAGATGGGAAAAAAGCCTTGATGGCCAGAGGTACATTCTTACGAAGATCAATTTTGGAAAAAACTATATGTGGAACTGAGTATCTGGAATTTGATTCTCTCTTGACTGACCTTTCTCAGTGTACTCCTTGACAGTGTTCCTGTTTCCCCAGGGGCATGCTTGTCCCAACTGAAGGCCACTGGTATAATGGACTCTTTGTAGTAATTGACTACACCTTTCTAAAACAAGTGGTCCAGTTTAATTAGCTACCTTAGGGTGAAATGAAATGTAGGGCAACAAGTCTAAATCTTTCTTGATGGTAGCTCTCTCCTCTTATTTCTGCATTTATTAAGGTATAAGGACTCTTTGCTCTCATGTGACTTAAAATCAGCAGCTGGAAATATTCTCGTTGCAAGAGAAGTAATTAAGCCTCAGGAAAATACCTTGCTTTCTAAGGTCTGTCTGGCCTAAAATACCCTTGCAGCTGCTGTTGGGTTCCAAACAAATGGATGAGGAAAAAGGGTTAGGCCAGATTAGCATGAGGCAGTTTTTGGGAAAAGACAAACCCTTCTTTCGTATGTATGTCTGTGTACCCAGGTGACATGTACAGCCATGATGGGAATACTGATGAGCCAGAATGGGTAAAGACAGAGCGAGAGCAGTTTGTTGAGTTTCGGGATAAGAACCGTGATGGGAAGATGGACAAGGAAGAGACCAAAGACTGGATCCTTCCCTCAGACTATGATCATGCAGAGGCAGAAGCCAGGCACCTGGTCTATGAATCAGACCAAAACAAGGTAAGTCTGGCCAGGCCCACACAATCTGTCCTTGATTGAAGTATGCTTCTAGGGGATCACCTGAACAGTTTCTGTTAAGGTGCAAAGAGCATTTAAGGTCTTAATTAGTCTAAGTCAGCCAAGTATCTGAATCTGGCAATTAAAACCTTTCAGGGCAGCACTAGCTATCTGATCTCATTTTAGAAATCCTTTTGCCCAGTGCTGATAGCATTGTAGGAAATTTGGCTTCAGAAAAGAGCCTTTGTGTGTAGCCTGTGCCCAGCATGCATCATCAGGTATTTTTAGATCCCCAGGAATTTTTTTTTTCCTTGTTACTTCATTTGTTCCTTTACCTATTACAGGCCCATTCTGTCTACTCAAAGCTGGTTGTTTCCTTCTTAAATCAAATACGCTTTTTTTAAATTGGGTCCTTTGTGTGGGCTATAAATCAGCTTTTCTCTGGAGCCTGTTCAAATTGTCCTTGATCAATCAATTATCTGAGGTATTTTGTTAAAAGTATTGTTGTCCCTAAGCCCAGTCACCTGCTTCAGAGATTTTAATGCCCTGCTTGGAGTAAGCTGAAAATCGGTCTAAAGATGGAGATTTTCAGTGTTCTGAGTATACTTTTGTCTAGGCTAATCTTCAATTTCAAATTCAGTTTTTTATTTTAGAGCCTTTTAAAGTGTTGATCTGCTTTAAGTTCTTGCTCAAAGTCACTTTAGTAGCCAGGTATTATGTCCTGAGATGTATGAGAAAAGGAAATGCATGTAGTCATCCCTCTCTAGGAGTTGTTCCATATTTTCCTCTAAAGGGAGAGTTTTCTCCTCATGAAACAAACCTTTATCTCTAGCATTGAGTTGTTGTGTTATATTCTTTCCACCCTTCCACTTTTAACTTTCTTGATAAAAGAAATGTTTAATTGGCCTGGCACAATGGCTCACACCTGTAATCCCAGCACTTTGGGAGGCCGAGGCAGGCGGATCACCTGAGATTGGGTGTTCGAGACCAGCCTGACAAACATGGAGAAACCCCGTCTCTACTAAAAATACAAAATTACCTGGGCGTGGTGGTGCATGCCTGTAATCCCAGCTACTCGGGAGGCTGAGGCAGGAAAATCACTTTAACACGGGAGGCGGAGGTTGTGGTGAGCTGAGATCGCGCCATTGCACTCCAGCCTGGGCAACAAGAGTGAAACTCTGTCTCAAAAATAAAACAAAAACAAAAAAACCAAAAAACAAGAAATGTGTAATTGCTGTTTTCTTCCCTCTTCGTATGTATGTAGGGGGAATGAGGGCTGAGTAGTTCACACTTAGTTTAGTAGAAATGAGAATCTTCTGATTAACCCCAATTCTTCTATAACAGTGTTTCTAAATTTTTAATGGGAAATATGTTCTTCTTCAATTCATTGCTATCTCTACTTTCAGGATGGCAAGCTTACCAAGGAGGAGATCGTTGACAAGTATGACTTATTTGTTGGCAGCCAGGCCACAGATTTTGGGGAGGCCTTAGTACGGCATGATGAGTTCTGAGCTGCGGAGGAACCCTCATTTCCTCAAAAGTAATTTATTTTTACAGCTTCTGGTTTCACATGAAATTGTTTGCGCTACTGAGACTGTTATTACAAACTTTTTAAGACATGAAAAGGCGTAATGAAAACCATCCCGTCCCCATTCCTCCTCCTCTCTGAGGGACTGGAGGGAAGCCGTGCTTCTGAGGAACAACTCTAATTAGTACACTTGTGTTTGTAGATTTACACTTTGTATTATGTATTAACATGGCGTGTTTATTTTTGTATTTTTCTCTGGTTGGGAGTATGATATGAAGGATCAAGATCCTCAACTCACACATGTAGACAAACATTAGCTCTTTACTCTTTCTCAACCCCTTATATGATTTTAATAATTCTCACTTAACTAATTTTGTAAGCCTGAGATCAATAAGAAATGTTCAGGAGAGAGGAAAGGAAAAAAATATATGCTCCACGATTTATACTTAGAGAGAGAACACTTAGTCTTGCCTATCAAAAAGTCCAACATTTCATAGGTAGTAGGGGCCACATATTACATTCAGTTGCTATAGATCCAGCAACTGAACCTGCCATTACCTGGGCAAGGAAAGATCCCTTTGCTCTAGGAAAGCTTGGCCCAAATTGATTTTCTTCTTTTTCCTCCTGTAGGACTGACTGTTGGCTAATTTTGTCAAGCACAGCTGTGGTGGGAAGAGTTAGGGCCAGTGTCTTGAAAATCAATCAAGTAGTGAATATGATCTCTTTACAGAGCTATAGATAGAAACAGCTGGAAAACTAAAGGAAAAATACAAGTGTTTTCAGGGCATACATTTTTTTCTGGGTGTGCATCTGTTGAAATGCTCACGACTTAATTATTTGCCTGTTGAAATCACTGTAAATGCCCCCATCCGGTTCCTCTTCTTCCCAGGTGTGCCAAGGAATTAATCTTGGTTTCACTACAATTAAAATTCACTCCTTTCCAATCATGTCATTGAAAGTGCCTTTAACGAAAGAAATGGTCACCGAATGGGAATTCTCTTAAGAAACCCTAAGATTAAAAAAAGACTATTTGGATAACTTACAGGAAAGCCTAGAATCTCCCAGTATAGTAGGGATTTTTTTCTTCTTCCCTTTCTCTTTTGGACAATAGTTAAATTAGCAGTATTAGTTATGAGTTTGGTTGCAGTGTTCTGTTCTTGTGGGCTGATTTCCAAAAACCAAATGCTGCTGAATTTACCAGGGATCCTCATACCTCACAATGCAAACCACTTACTACCAGGCCTTTTTCTGTGTCTACTGGAGAGCTTGAGCTCACACTGAAAGATCAGAGGACCTACAGAGAGGGCTTTTTGGTTTGAGGACCATGGCTCACCTTTCCTGCCTTTGACCCATCACACCCCATTTCCTCCTCTTTCCCTCTCCCCGCTGCCAAAAAAAAAAAAGGAAAAGTTTATCATGAATCAACAGGTTTTCAGTCCTTATCAAAGAGAGAGATGTGGAAAGAGCTAAAGAAACCACCCTCTGTTCCCAACTCCACTTTACCCATATTTTATGCAACACAAACACTGTCCTTTTGGGTCCCTTTCTTACAGATGGACCTCTTGAGAAGAATTATCGTATTCCATGTTTTTAGCCCTCAGGTTACCAAGATAAATATATGTATATATAACCTTTATTATTGCTATATCTTTGTGGATAATACATTCAGGTGGTGCTGGGTGATTTATTATAATCTGAACCTAGGTATATCCTTTGGTCTTCCACAATCATGTTGAGGTGGGCTCTCTGGTATGGTAAAAAGCCAGGTATCATGTAACTTCACCCCAGCCTTTGTACTAAGCTCTTGATAGTGGATATACTTTTTAAGTTTAGCCCCAATATAGGGTAATGGAAATTTCCCGCCCTCTGGATTCCCCATTTTTGCTATTGAGAAGACCAGTGATAATTTAATAATGCCACCAACTCTGGCTTAGTTAAGTGAGAGTGTGAACTGTGTGGCAAGAGAGCCTCACACCTCACTAGGTGCAGAGAGCCCAGGCCTTATGTTAAAATCATGCACTTGAAAAGCAAACCTTAATCTGCGAAGACAGCAGCAAGTATTGTACGGTCATCTTGAATGATCCCTTTGGATTTTTTTTTTGTTTGTTTAAATCAAGCCTGAGGCTGGTGAACAGTAGCTACACACCCATATTGTGTGTTCTGTGAATGCTAGCTCTCTTAAATTTGGATATTGGTTATTTTTTATAGAGTGTAAACCAAGTTTTATATTCTGCAATGTGAACAGGTACCTATCTGTTTCTAAATAAAACTGTTTACATTCATTATGGGGTATGTACGACCTTCATTTTCTAAGAAATAGAACTCTAGCTTAGAATTGTGGATGCTCTAAAATGTCAGAATGGGAACTCTCCTTGAAGTTCTCCCAAACTCAGAGACAGCACTGCCTCTCCTAAATGATTATTCTTTTCTCCCTGTTTTCTGATATTTTCTAGCATCCTTCTCACCGCAGCCATAACCCTTCTTTACTTCCATTAGGCCGTATAACTGGAGAGACCTGCTGCTCGTTATATAATTATCTGATACCAAACACAAGTGATTCTGAATGTACACACACGTTTATCTAAAGAGCATAAGGTAAAACAATTTTGTTTAACATTTTGGTATTGTTTACAAATGGTATTAAAACACGCAAATTCGTTTTGAGAACCTCAAGAGAATTAAACTATTAACTTTAGTAA
This sequence comes from Symphalangus syndactylus, assembly GCF_028878055.3. NCBI lineage: Eukaryota > Metazoa > Chordata > Mammalia > Primates > Hylobatidae > Symphalangus > Symphalangus syndactylus. Next base: position 118,591,045 of record NC_072428.2, read on the forward strand.
ACACACAGTTTAAGACAAATATAAAGGTTTAGCCAAATGCAACGGGGAGGAAGCACCTGGAATAGTTTGTGCTTGCTCAGGGGCTTGTGGACATGGCTGTTCCTGCCAAAGCTGTAGCAGTTACCCAAAAGTTCTTTCAAACTCATATTTGGGGCCACTAAGTTTTTGTTTGTTTGTTTTTGTTTTTCTTTATGTCTCTCTCATTTCTAAGGTGTTTTCTTAAGTTCTAATTCAGCATATATCATCTCAGAATGGATCCCCAGCAGGAAAAAAAAAAAAAAAAAGTTACTAAAGAGGAAAGTATCCATACACTGAAAACTTAAAGCCATATTCCTTTTAGTTGCCTTGTATGTAGAAATCAGTTCTCCAAGTGCTGTGAATGGTGCCACTTAGGAGTAGAAACTGACGATTGTTGAAATGGCCTTTGGGTGGTCTGAAACAGACCCAGTGGAAACAGTAGCTTTGTAGGCAAGAAGCCAATAGTAAGAAAATGAAAAATTGACTCCCCAAACTGCCGTCACTCCTCTTACCATCTTTTTTGTGTTTTTAGTAGTTTGGTTTCTGACAGAGACAATAGAAACTTACTTAAAAGTAAAATTTAATTCTAGCTGTTGCAAACAGGCCAATATTGGGTCCTCAGTTGGGGCCAACTTGGCTAGACGAGACAGTAGAAACCTCTGTTTTCTGGGAGCTGCATGTGTCGGATTCGTCTGTCATGGCCTTCCCACACACCATCTTCATGATGCAAGCTTGGAACTGGAGAGAAAGGTTCAATTGGAGATAACCTTGGCAGATGAGGAAGTATGGGAAAAAAGACCTCATTCTCTGTATCACCAAAGCCTTGCACAATGCTTTGTACCCAGAATGCCCTTAGGTGGTTTTGAATCTATCTTCCCCATCCTGAAAACTATCTAGATTCCAGGCCAGAACTACTCCTGGGTCTACGGTAATCCTAAACATTCTGGGTCAAGTCTGAGACCTCACTGTTGGTAAATTCACAAACCATCCTGCTTCATAAAAGCACTGTCAACAGAGGCCCCTCTGTTACTAGCAGGTGCTCCCAGCTGGAAAGGACTGCCAATTCTCTTCTATCCAGGGAGGTTTCAAATTAGTTTTGAGTCTACCTCTGGGATTGAGGAAACAATACCATCTGAAAGTAGGGTTTTTGCCACTTAGAGTTTGGTGTTTATTAGCTCGGATTTCAGATGGGATAGGAAATCCCCCAGTACCTTCAGATAAGATACTTTAGAGATTTATGCATGTGGTATGATTTCTGTGCTTCATACATGCTTGTGCAGGCTAAAAGTTGGAAGGGAAATGATTAAGAAATTATTAAATGCAAGGACTGGAAATTCAGAGGAATCTGAGTTTTTATTTTTATTTTTTAATCTATTTAAGTTCCAGGATACATGTGCAGGATGTGCAGGTTTGTTACATAGGTAAACATGTGCCATGGTAGTTTGCTGCACGAGTTTTTCAATAAAATGCTTTCATTCATCCTGTTCTTTGGAGCAGCTTCATTTTCCTGACTCAAGTTCTTTCCTCCAGGGTTCTATTTTCTCATCTTGATAACCATGCCTTCCTCCCTGTGCTTACCAAGGGCCTCCCAACCTATTCAGGGGTTTTGTGGCTTCCCTCGTCTACTAGAAACCTGAGTAGAGTCCAGGGTGCTCTGAGTTAAAAGTTAATGGTGAGAAAAGAACCAGGGTCTTCTGGACCGTAGGAATGTGAATAGAGAGAGCTTTACCTGCTTATTCATGAAGCAGTAGATGATGGGATTGTAGATGCAAGCACTCTTGGAGAAGAATGAAGGAATGGTGACAAGCCGTAAGTCCAGCCCATGGTTACGGTTGTTGACCATGTACATGGCGAAGGCCGCGTAGGGCACGTAGCAGACACAGAAGGATCCTACCATCACAACCACCATGCGGCTCACCTCCCGTTCAGCCTTCTGGGTCGTAGCTGACTCCTGCTGCTGAGCTGCAACCTGGGGTAGAGCACGGAGAGCATCACATCCCTCTTTTTCCTGGCCCTCTGGATGCTTTTTTTAAATTTTATTTTTAATTTTTAATTTTGTGTTTTTTTTTGAGACAGGAGTCTCGCTCTGTTGCCCAGGCTGGAGTTGCAGTGGTTCAATCTTGGCTCACTGAACCTCCACCTTCCGGGTTCAAGTGATTCTTTTGTCTCAGCCTCCTGAGTAGCTGGGGTTACAAGCACACGCCACCGCGCCCAGCTAATTTTCGCATTTTAGCATTTTGCCATGTAGGCCAGGCTGGTCTGGAACTATTGACCTCAGGTGATCCGTGTGCTTCAGCCTCCCAAAGTGCTGGGATTATAGGCGTGAGCCACTGCGCCTGGCCTCTGGATGCTTTTCTATGGGATGGGGGAGGGGGCATCCACTCTAATTGCCTCTTTTCTGTCCCACCTCCTGGCCTAGTTCCTTTGGATCTCCATCATCCTCCCTCCTCTTACTTCCTTTGCTGCTTTTAGATACCCTTTCTGGCTATGGACATTTACAGGCATCTTATGTTCCAGAGCGCACTTCCTTATGTGGAGCCCCGAACCCCTTCCTCCCTGACTATCAAATGCCACTCACAGCTTTCAGGGCCCTCAGCAGCTGAGTGTAGGAGAAGCAGATGAGGGAGAGAGGCACAATGAAGCAGAAGATGAAGAGGAACCACGTATAGGACTCGCTGCGGTATTTGGTGCCCACGGTGTACCAGTCAGGGCCACAGGAACACTGCAGGCCCTCAGGGATGAACCTGCAAAGGACCAAACACTTGCTCACTGGACTCTCCACAAGAGTGCAGTGGGAGCTAAGATGCCTGGATTGTGTTCTCCACTTAGAACCCAGGGAATGCCCAAAGGCTTCAAGCAGGGGGGTTTTCTGTCCTGACTGGGAGAAGCTACAGCAATTCCAACTGCAGAGTAAACGTTAGCACTTGACTCCCACTGCCCTTTCGCCTCATACTGCAACTCTTTAAAAAGTAGAGGTCAAAGACTAAATAGTTATACCCAAGCTCTCTTTCCACCCACATCAACCTGAGCTCCTAGTTAAGTTAGCACCACTGCCCTGCACTCTCACCGGCTCCAGCCAAAGAAGGGTGGGATGGAGACGCCAATACCAATGGTCCAGGTAGCCAGGACCACCGTCAGTGCATGCTTGGAGCTGAAGCGGAAGTTGCCGAAGGGCTTACAGATGACAATGTAGCGCTCAAAGGCCAGGAAGGCCAGTGACCAGCCTGTAACCAGACCTGTGGTGAAATGTGAGGATAATGGGCTAGACAGAGCCCCACCCAGCCTGGCTGGCAGAGTGGCAAACAGATCGGGTGGAGCAAGCACAGAGAGACAGGGCTGGACTGACATTTGGAGTGAAGATTCAAACATCCTATTTTGGCCAAACTTCTAGTCTGGGTTGCTTTGTACCCCAGTATTTTAAAAAGCACCAGACTCATTTCCCCCAGACTCTTTAGGAACCCCCTCCAGTGGAGTAGCAACCTTTGCCTTCCCTAACCCTTTTTTCCCCTGCAGTACCTGCTACAGTGCCCAGGAAGCCCTCCAAAGCACAAACATGGCGACCGAAGACGAAGTATCCGTTACAGCTGGCGACGAAGACAGGGAAGACAGAGAAGATGCAGAGGAGGAAGCCTCCGAAGGACACGTTGACCAGAATGTAGTTGAGGGGCTGCCGCAACTTTTTGTAGCGCAGTGTGGCCACCAGCACCATGGCATTGAGTGGGAACCCTATGAGGAAGACAGTGCCCATGAAAGCTGCCTGGAGGTAGAAGGCCCAGACAGGGGCAATGTGGTACTGAGGCCCATCCCACGGCCCCACTGAAGAGATATTTTTGAACAGATAAAACTCTTCGTCTGACATCTTTCTCATGGATGCCCCACACCCCCCTCTGAGTCCTCTTATAGGTGATCCTCCCACCCCACGAAACCCCTCCTCTAAAAACACTTGGGCTCTGTGAATGATCAATACTAATCCTAAACCTCCCAAGGACAAAGTTTGAGATTAGAAATCCCTAAACCACTACGTAAACCTTTTGTGGCCCCAAAGCCGATTGTGTTCTTCAGAGGATAAGAGATTGGGCTCAAATAATCTGGATATACAATGCTGGGTGCTGGGATGAACAGAAGTGGACTCCCTGAGGTCTGTGAGGTGCTGACCCATATTCACTGAAGATGCTTCCACCTTTTTGTTGTTCTTTTAATGAGGCTATAGAAAGGGCACGCCTCTTATTTTGGCTTCTGGCACAACTGTATCAGTTAAGTTTTCCTCAACTCATCTGCCCCTTTGTGGAAGGTGCCCATCTTAAGTCTGCTGAGAAGCTGGGAGCCAGCCCTGGGCTGCAGGAAAGGGCTGGGAGTGGGGAGTGCCCTGGAAGCACATCAGTAAACAGCCTTCATGGAACAGGACTTAAGCAACTTGACAATGCCTAGAGGTCTAGGGCATCCCTGAGCCAGGCTGCCTCCATTTCTTTGTGTTGAATCTACTCAAAGAGTGTGCCTTTCCTACTCAGACCTCCAGCCAGGGAGGCGGGTCTGTTCACTGTCCTTACACCATGTTCATGCCTACCACTACCCGTAGCTCAACAAGTCACCACAGTCCTCCTCCTGTCTGTTCACTGAAGTCTTACCTAGCCCTCACAGCCTACCTCACAAACACCTCTTCTGTGCAGCCCACCCCGGTGACACCAACTCTGCTCTAAGTTCCACCTGCACTTGTACTCAGTACTACACTTTAGGCTTTATGAATGAATCTTTTCCACCTCAGCAGATCATAAATATATAGATGAGTTGGCTGGGCGCGGTGGCTCAAGCCTGTAATCCCAGCACTTTGGGAGGCCGAGACGGGCGGATCACAAGGTCAGGAGATTGAGACCATCCTGGCTAACACGGTGAAACCCCATCTCTACTAAAAACACAAAAACTTAGCCGGGTGTGGTGGTGGGTGCCTGTAGTCCCAGCTACTCGGGAGGCTGAGGCAGGAGAATGGCGTGAACCCAGGAGGTGGAGCCTGCAGTGAGCCGAGATCACGCCACTGCACTCCAGCCTGGGGGACAGAGTGAGACTATATATATAGATGAGTTAAAAAGTGACACACTTTAGGTATAAATAAGTTTAAAAGTGAAAGGATGGTCCAGTAATGGCAGAATAGTTTATTAGATGAATGCCCCCTTAGGCAAAAAAATTGTAAACTGGACACAATATGAAAAACAACTTTTTGAAAACACTTAAAGTATTCAGAGCAGGCAGAAACTGAAAGGAACTCAACTCTTCAATGAAAAGAACCATCTACATTGTTATTTTTTTTTTCCTGAGTGTACTCCTGAGTACAAATGGCACAGGATAGCTAGAACTTGAGCAGAAAGCCCCAGCCTTTTTTGGCTTGAAGAGTCAGAGGACAGAGGACAGTTTGGGACTCCAGAACAGCTTAAGGTGGATTTCCTGGAATGAAGGAAGCCACAGAAGGCAGTCTTTAAATCTGCATATAAACTCCCCTCAAATCATAGGCTGACTGCTAAACTGTGGATGGATGAATTTCCAAGAGCCCAGTAAAAGACAACCACTGGAGGTCTGAAAGAGCTAAACAGATTTTGACTGTTACCCACTGTAGCAGAGAAAGAGTTTGAATTTGAATCCCAAGTCAGAGGGTCTGGGTAAACACTTAGGGCTTTCCACTTAAAACTCCCAAAAGGCCACACCATAGAGCTAAAATCTATATCCCAGGACTAAATATTTGTTCTGAGAGTAAGGGCAAAGCCAAAGCTGACTCATACTAGCAAAAGATAAAACCAAGCCTCAGCAGGTAGAAGGTGATCAACTAGTAAGTTAACTCCTTATTAGAACAAAAATCAACACTCCTCAATGGAAGATAACCCAGTTTCTAAAGTTCACTATCTACAATGTCTAATATACAATGAAAAATTAAAAGGCATGTGAAAGGAAAAAAAAAAAAACCCACAGGAAAATATGAGTCATAGCCAAAAGAAAAAGCAGACAATAGAAACAGAACCTGAGATGACCCAAGAAGTTGGCACCAGCAGAAAAAACTTCAAACAGCGATATAAATATATTCAAGAACTGGAAGGAAAAAAATGATCATTGTGAGTTAATGGATCTCAACAGAAGAATGGGAAAAATAAAATAGCCAAATGGAAATTCCAGAACTGAAAACTACAACATGTCCAATGAAGAATTCACTGGATGGCTGAACAGCAGATTGGACAGCAGAAGAAAGGATCAGTGAACTTACAGATAGATCAATAACAAAAAGATATCTGGAAAATCCCCCAAACACTTATGAATAAGCAATATACATCTAAATATCCTGTGAGTCAAAAGAGAAATCATAAGGAAAAATTGAAAGAATTTGAACTGAATAACAATAAAAAAGTATTAGAAATTGAAGGAAGCAGCTAAAGCAGTACTTAGAGAAAAATTTATAGCTTTAAGTATTTATACTAGAAAATAAATGTTTAAAATTTAAACTTTCACCTTGAGAAGCTGAGTGAATCAAATCTAAAATAAATAGGGGCAGATACTAAAAAGCAGAGCAGAAAACAATGAAATTAAAAATGAATAAAGAATGGAGAAAAATCAATGAAACCTGAAGCAAAACAAAATAGTTCTCTCCTGTCTCCAGCATCTCCTCAGTAGGATCTGAGCCAATCTCGGGTCACTGCAACCTCCACCTCCTGGGTTCAAGTGATTCTCTTGCCTCAGTCTCCCATGTAGCTGGGATTACAGGTCTGTGCCACCATGCCCAACTAATTTTTGTATTTTTAGTAGAGACAGGGTTTCACCATTTTGGCCAGGCTGTTCTCAAACTCCTGACCTCAGGTGATCTGACCACCTCGGCCTCCCGAAGTGCTGAGATTACAGGCATGAGCCACTGTGCCCAGCTGACTTAATTATTTCCGAAAGACCGCCACTCCCATGTGCATGCGCACACATGCACATCCCACACAAACACTTGCCCGCAGGTAGGAGTCCTGGTGGAGGTTACTGGGGAGAGCCAGCTAAGGATCCAGCCAGAGTGCCTGAGTCATAGGGGGAACAGGGTGGGAGAGCACTGTCTGGGAAGGTGTGAGGACAGTATTAGGAGGGGCCAAAGATGTGGCCACCTAGCCTTGTACAAATGAGCAGAGCTGCTCCTCCCTTGCCCTGGGCAGGACTTCAGGACCAGGGCCAGAGGTCACCTTAAGGTGCCTATCCCTGAGCAGGGCACACGGACTGTGTGTGAGCCTGGCCTGCGTGGAACAAGCCAGCCTCCACTGTCCACTGGGCTCTGCTGAGGTGCCCACCTCTGCAAACATTTCTGATGGGAGGCTAAATGGCGAGGGTGCAAGACACCCCAAGCCCTTTTACATCCAGTGTACAAGGCTAGGTGGCCACATCTTTGGCCCCTCCTAATACTGTCCTCACACCTTCCCAGACAGTGCCCTCCCACCCTGTTCCCCCAACAGCAGAGGGAGACAATGGGCCCAAGCTGGAGGCAACCCAATCCCCGGGGGAGCTCAGACCAAAAAGAGCCTCACGCGAGCACAAAGTCTTACCGGTGCTCAAGCCATGGACAAAAATTCTCCAAAGTCATGGAGGCCACGGAGTAGAAGGAGGCAAGCTTCTAAGGAAGGGGCATGGGGTAAAGGAGGAAGAGAAAATATAAAAACTGGAGGCAGACTGGGCACGGTGGCTTACACCTGTAATCCCAGCACTTTTGGAGGCCAAGGTGGGCAGATCACTTGAGGTCAGGAGTTTACCAACCTGGCCAGCATGGTGAAACCCCGTCTCTACTAAAAAATACAAAAATTTGCTGGGCATGGTGGCGCACTCCTGTATAGTCCCAGCTATTTGGGAGGCTGAGGTAGGAGAATCGCTTGAACCCGGGAGGCAGAGGTTGCAGTGAGCTGAGATTGCGCCGCTGCCCTCCAGCCTAGGCAACAGCGAGACCGTGTCTCAAAACATAAAATAAAATAAAAAATAAAAACTAGAGGCATCTTAAGTGCATTTAGTATATACAGTGCTCTTCCCAGGCTGAAAATCACCTTATTAATTTAGAACATGTTAATACACTAAGGCTTTACAGAAGATCACACGAAATACACTTAGACCAGGATATCGCAGATAATTCTTTGTCATGGGGGCTGTCCTGTGCATTGTAGGATGTTAAACAGTGTCCCTCTCCTCTAGATGCCAAAATCAACACTACCAGCCCAGTCAGGATAACCAAAAATGTCTCCCGACATTGTCAAATGCCTCCTGAGAGACAAAACCCTTCCTTCCCCACTCCCCTCCCCTCCAGCTGAGATCCAACCATTGATTTAGATTTAGACTTACAAATGCTCAGAACCCAATATAATACAATCAAGTGAAAATTTGTTTTTCTGTTTGTTCCAATTGTCCAGAAAAAAGGAAAGTCCTACCAAAGTGGATATTTTCTGAATAGTTTCAGGAGGTCTTTCTTTTTCTTTCTTTTGTTCTTTCTTTCCCTCCCTCCCTCTCTCTTTCTCTCCCTTTCCTTTCTTTCTTTCTTCCTTTCTCTCTCTTTTCTTCCTTTCTCTTTTCTTCTTCCTTTCTTTCTTTCCCTTTCCTTTATTTATTTATTTATTGACAGAGTCTCGCTCTGTCGCCCAGTGGTGCGATCTCGGCTCACTGCAAGCTCCGCCTCCTGGGTTCACGCCATTCTCCTGCCTCAGCCTCCCGAATAGCTGGGACTACAGGCACCTGCCACCACACCTGGCTAATTTTTTTGTATTTTTTTTTTAGTAGAGATGGGTTTTCACCGTGTTAGCCAGGATGGTCTCGATCTCCTGACCTCGTGATCCACCGGCCTCGGCCTCCGAAAGTGCTGGGATTACAGGCATGAACCACCGCGCCCGGCCTGCTTTGCTTTTTCCCTTCCCTTCCCTTCCCTTCCCTTCCCTTCCCTTCCCTTCCCTTCCCTTCCCTTCCCTTCCCTCCCCTCCCCTCCCCTTCCCTTTTTCTTTCTCTCTCTTTCTTTTCCTTCCTTCCTTCCTTCCTTCCTTCCTTCCTTCCTTCCTTCCTTCCTTCCTTCCTTCTTTCCTTCCTTCCCTTCTCCCTTCCTTCCTCCCTTCCTTTCTTCCTTCTGACAAGATCTCACTATGTTGCCCAGGCTGGTCTTCAACTCCTAGCCTCAAGCAATCCTCCCTCCTCAGCCTCCTGTGCTGGGATTACAGGTGTGAGCCATTGTACCTAACAAGGGGTTTTAAAATTTTTATTCTCATTAGAAGTTTATTTATTTATACTTCTTCCTTTTCCTAAAATAGTTTAAGGGAGACTTGCAAGAATATATAGGACACAACAAGAAATAATGAATCAAATGTAGAAGCAGAAGAAAGAGAAACAACAGTGGGGAGTTAAAGAGTCAGGAATTACACTGACATTTGATGGCCCTGTGAACTTGCTACCTATGGGCAACACACTCAGCCTCATGCTTTCTAGCAGCCACTCATTTACACAATTGTCCAGAGAAAAAATGCAAACCAACTGTTCTTGGGGTTATGACAGACAAGAATGCCTCCCTGGGGACTTCACAAAGGAGATACTGGTGTGAGATAATATAAACAATGTCCTCAACAACATCTTTGAGTAGACAGGACAACCAGTTGCACAGGATTGGGTCTAGTACTGACCCGTCAGTATGGACTCAACACAGCACAAAGCACAATTCAAAACCATTAGGGCGAGATCCAAGTACTGCTGAGCTGCTCTGATCTAGAGGAAATTTTGGCTCTCTGGAAGCTCGAAATGCGTTTCTCCCTATCCTACTTACTGCTTCTCTCTGATCAGTTTTTAATAATTTAATTTCTGTTTTGAATGGAATATGTGTATATACATACACATATGCATAGAGCTCAAAATTCAAAAAGTACAAAAGAATATACAGGCTGGGCATGGTAGCTCACACCTGTAATCCCAGCACTTCAGGAGGCTGATGCAGGTGGATCACTTGAGGTCAGGAGTTCGAGACCAGTCTGGCCAACACGGCGAAAACCTGTCTCCCCTAAAAATACAAAAATTAGCTGGGTGTGGTGGCATGCACCTATAATCCCAGCTATTCGGGAGGCTGAGGCACGAGAATCACTTGAACCCAGCAGAGGTGGCAGTGAGCTGAGATTGTGCCACTGTACTCCAGCTTGGGCAACAGAGCAAGATACTCCTCAAAAAAAAAAAAAAAAATTATATATATATGGCCAGGCGCGGTGGCTCACACCTGTAATCCCAGCATTTTGGGAGGCCAAGGCAGGTGGATTACCTGAGGTCAGGAGTTCAAGACCAGCCTGGCCAACATAGTGAAACCCTGTCTCTACTAAAAATACAAAAATTAGCCGGGCGTGGTGACACATGCCTGTAATCCCAGCTACTGAAAGGCTGAGGCATACGGCCGGGCGCGGTGGCTCACGCTTGTAATCCCAGCACTTTGGGAGGCCGAGGCGGGCAGATCACGAGGTCAGGAGATCGAGACCACGGTGAAACCCCGTCTCTACTAAAAATACAAAAAAATTAGTCGGGCGTGGTGGCGGGCGCCTGTAGTCCCAGCTACTCAGAGAGGCTGAGGCAGAAGAATGGCGTGAACCCAGGAGGCGGAGCTAGCAGTGAGCCGAGATTGCGCCGCTGCACTCCAGCCTGGGCGACAGAGCGAGACTCCGTCTAAAAAAAAAAAAGAAAGGCTGAGGCAGGAGAATTGCTTGAGCCCGGGAGACAGAGGTTGCAGTGAGCCAAGATCTCACCACTGCACTCCAGCCTGGCAGACAGAGTGAGACTCTATCTCAAAAGAAAAAAAAAAAAAAAAAGGAAGAAGAATATTGAGAGAAAAAGAAGTTTCCTTCCCACCCAGCCTCCCAACTACTCAGTTACCCTTCTCAGAGGCAACTAGTGGTAGCTTCTTGCTGTTTTTTATATATATAGGAGGTGACAGTGAGCTTGAGATGATGTATATGACAATGTTGTCTGTTAAATACTAACCCACAGGGCTCTCCAGACAAGTGGTAAGGGAAGAACTGACATGCTCTTGTGAAAATGAGGACTCAGGATCTGGCTAAAAGCCATCCACACATCTAGGAAGAGAGTGAGGAAGCTCCTGGAGGGAGGGCCATGATTCTCCCTAAGAGACAAAGGAGCAACTGACGGCCTGAAGTCCTACTGCATGGATGAAGGCCACAGTGATTTTAGCCTGGAAGCAAATTTAAGATATGCGCCAGTGGATTTCCACCAGGGCCATGCTCCTCTCCGCCAACTCCACTATCTAGGAGGCTTTTGGAAGCATGTGGGGTGTTTCATGGCCATCACAATAGTGGAGAAGGAATTACTGGTATTCAGTGGACAGGATGCAGCTCCAGATCGGCCACACAAAGAAGAACGATCCTGCCCCAAATTCCAACAGCACCTCTGAGAGAAGCACTGGCTAGGACCCAAGCCTGGTCTCAGCTCTGAAACATCTTCAGCAAAGTTCCCCTAGGAGCTCTAGCTTTGAGCAGCATCACTCTCTGGCACACTCACCAAGAGGAACAATTTAGGGAATGTGTGCTGAGGTAATGGAAGGACATGTTGCGTGTGCTTTTATTTATAAGTCAGTTTAAAGCTGGGGAACAGCGACCCAAAAAAGTCTCTTTGGTTTGAGAATAGATGAGCTGTTGCCTTCCTCTCTGGCCATGATTAGTTAGCAGAGCCAGTTGTCTGGTTCAGACACTTCGATGGAAATCATACTTTATCCCCTGAGTACAAAAGAATGCTGGCCAATGTATTCTGTAAAGTGAGGGCCATTCTTCCCACCTATCCAAGGGAGGGATTGGTTCAGTAGGAATCCTGCTTGAAAGGATGGAGTGTGGGCTGGGCACAGTGGCTCACACCTGTAATCCCAGCTACTTGGGAGGCTGAGGTGGGAGAATCACTTGAACTCTGGAGGCAGAGGTTTCAGTGAGCTGAGATCATGCCACTGCACTCCAGCCTGGGTAACCGAGTGAGACTCTGTCTCAAAAAAAAAAAAAAAAAAAAAGGATGGCGTGTGGAAAATTTCTCCAGGGTTACCATTTCTACTTCAAGCCAAGTGGTGAGGACTCACCCGCACATCTGTTGCCACTAGTGATTTTTTTGTGCACACTCCTTGGATTTTCTTTTTTCACTCATTCATTCATTCCACAGACATGTGCTAAGTGATGACTATGACAACAGTTCTGCTATGAGGATTAAGTGGGATTAATCTGGTAAAGTGCTTACACAAGGCTGGGCACACAGAAATGCCTGGGAATCGTCTGTATTGTCAGCAGTACTGCCAAGGGTCAGACACTGGGGAAGACCCAAAGACCAATAAAACAGGTATCTGCCCCGGTGGAGCTCTCCGCTCACAAAAGACCTCCCCTCTGGGAGTGAGCAAGAGTCCAGGGTGTGATGGATGTGTACAGGGATGGTGGAAGCACTAAAGACAGAGAGCCCAACCAAGCCCACCTGGGTCTCCTACAAGGCCCCAGTTTCTGAGGTGTGATCACCCCCCTCACTCTCTTTGGGAACCTCCCAATCTAGGCCACCCTTAGGCTGTCAGCAGCTCCTTCCTGGGCAGCTTCCCTGGGTAGGATGAGCAGGGCAGGCTACCGTGGGGGAAGGAGTGTGGGTATTGACAAGATATAGTCCCCATTTCTGGTTTTTTAGAAAGTCTGGGTAGCAGTGTGTACTGCATTTAAAACAGCCTTCGGATTCAGATAAACATGAATAAGCTGAATTTAGGCAAATTGAAGAATTCAGATAAACATGAAGTATAAGCTGAATTCAGGCAAGTTGTTTATTTTACAGTGAGGTGATACTGCTCTCACAAGGTTGCTGGAAGGTTAAATAAGATCTGTAAAGCACAGAGCACACTGCCTGGCCCACAGCAAGCATTAAATGCCAGCTTTCCTGCTATGTATTTCTTCCCTCCCTCATGTTGCCATCATAACCCGTTTCCTTTGACAGCACTTTACAGTTCGCAAGGTACTTTCATATACATTGTCTCATGCAATCCTCACCCTGTAAGGTAGACAGGGTAGGTGTTACCTTCCCCAACCAGCAGATGAAGAAACTGCATAATTTAGCAAATGTCACCTAGTCAAGAGCAAGCTGGGACACTCTTCTGGGTCCTCACCTGGGAGTCTAATGGGTTTGGAGAATGCTTTTCTGGTGGTCTGATCATGAAATAAGAAAGAAGAGTAGTTCTCAATTGAGTGCAAGAGACCCCTAGATGGGCTCACCAGCCCTGGGGAACCCCAGGGAAGTGGTGGTTGCTGGAGCGTAGCTTCTTCCCCAGCAGCACCTCCGTGAACTCTGCTTGGGAGTCCTGATGGGGTAACTGGCAGGTCACGGGGAAGAATGGACCCTGCCTGGAGGCCCAGGCAGAGGAGCATCCGTGTGGCTCCGCAACGAGCTACGGGGGAGGAGAGAACTCAGGAGCAACGCCTGCTGGAGCGCAGCGGCCTGGGCCGGGAGCCAGCCTGGAAGGGGGAGGAGAGAGGCCCGTTCTAAGAACTACAGACTGCCGCTGTGGCTGCTGCTGATGTGGCAGGGAGGGCACATCTGGCAAAAGATAACTACCAGTGGCTCGTTGGTCTAGGGGTATGATTCTCGCCTAGGGTGCGAGAGGTCCCGGGTTCAAATCCCGGACGAGCCCTACTTTTTCTGTCCCTTCTCCGCTGCCACGTACACATACACCACCTGCCCCTTCTAGGGTGGAAGCAAAGAGATGGTCTCATGGTGTGTGGCTAAAGGACCCTGAGGACAAGCTGGCAGTCACTCCCCCCATTAGCCATGGCCTATATGTACCCCATTATTTCCACTGGGGCCAAACTGACCAAGAGCAGACTGGCAGAGCATCTGGCTGGCCTGCATTTTATTTGGCAGAAACACAGCCTGTCAGAGAGATCAGGACAAGGAGCAGGCTGGGCCAGAGCTGGAGGTCAGGATCAGGCAAGCTCCCAACATAAAACCCAAGCTATGAAATGCACTGGACTCAAAGTCCAAAAGCTAGGACGACAGTTACAGTTCTGAGTCTCAAAACTTATTTCTCAGAGTTGTTGGGAGGATGAAATCAGAAACTGTAATGCACCCTAGAGATGTAGGGATTGTTAGGAATCATATTACAGATAAAGAGAATCTGAAGGGGAACTTCTGGCAACATGAAAGACTGGACTAAGGTAGCTACCCCCTCATCCAGTGCCCCCAGACACACACAGGGATGTTGGATAAAATAGTATTCAAAAATTAAAATTGGACAATCCCAACTTTTTTTTTTAATAAAGGAAATTATCAGCTATCAGGATTAAAGAAAAAAGTCGGGCGCGGTGGCTCACACCTGTAATCCCAGCACTTTGGGAGGTCGAGGCGGGTGGATCACCTGAGGTCAGGAGTTCGAGACCAGACTGACCAACAAGGTGAAACCCTATCTCTACTAAAAATACAAAAATTAGCTGGGCGTGGTGGTGAGCACCTGTAATCCCAGCTACTTGGGAGGCTGAGGCAGGAGAATCACTTGAACCCGGAGGCGGAGGTTGCAGTGAGCCAAGATGGCACCATTGCACTCCAGCCTCGGCAACAGAGCGGGACTCCATCTCAAACAAACAAATAAATAAATAATGAAAATGAAACAAAACAAAAAAGTGGGGGGCAGCGGGGAAGGATATCATAATGGCCTATTGTGGATGTCATACACAGAGAAGATAGACACCCAGGATCTGGAGTGTCTCAATGCTTCCAATTGTAGGATATGTGGCCTCACCTACCAGAGGCAAGGAGCTAAAGCCGAACCCCCTGCATAAAGCTCAGAATATAAAAGCTCCATCTTGTTCGTGAAAAGAAGATTAAAGGCTGAGCATAGTGGCGTACACCTGCAATCCCAACATTTTGGGAGGCTGAGGTGGGGTGCTCACTTGAGCCTACGAGTTTGATACCAGCCTGGGCAACATAGCAAAACCCCTTCTCTACAAAAAATAAATTAAAAAACTTAGCCAGGTGTGGTGGTGTGCACCTGCAGTCCCAGCTACTTAGAAGGCTGAGGTGGGAGGATCGCTTGAGCCTGGGAAGTTGAGGCTACAATAAGCCATGATCACATCACTGCACTCCAGCCTGGGCAACAGAGCCAGACCCTGTCTCTGAAAAGAAAGAAAAATAAAAGAAAAGAGGACTAAAAACCAGCAAGGAAGCGAGAAAAGGGGTGGAAATACAAGTCAACCCTGAGAAATTGACATTCGAAGTCTGACCAAGTGTTTGTATTTATCTGGATTTATGTCTTCATGGTGCTGAATCCAAGTGAGAAATTAAATATAAACCTGGTTTATGACCCTTGAAATACTTAGGAATACCACACAGCCACATAGAAGCAAGAAAGAGTTCTATAAGACTGTTTTCATATAACCAGGGCATATAGGACTCCCACCAAAACAAACCAACCAACCAACCCATCAAAATGACAAAAACCCAAGATGTGCTGAAGAAGAGCTCACAATAAAAATTATGAACCTGTATAAGATATTATAAACTTTCCCTGCTTTTCCCTCTGTCCAGACTGAGAGATACAGAGTGCTTTAAGTGCTCTGTGACCCAGCCAGCTGAAATGTTTTCCCCTGTAGGCTTGAACCCAAGCTAGGGCCTTGAACATTCACAGGCACTAACAAAGGTGTTTAGGTTGTTGCTGAAAACACTGAAAGACCAACCATGCTGCTAAACATATAGAAGCTAGCCCTGTCCCCAGCCAAATTCCTGAAACCCTCATTTAAACTTCATAAACCTCATTTAAACTCCCTCATTGTGGACACACCTAGGTAGAACATCCCTTGTCTCGCTCTCTACCCTGAGGATCCACGGCAGCTCACTTTGTATGTACATTCTCCTAATAAATGCTTTGGACCAATCCCCTGATGTTCATTGCTTGATGTCTTTGGAATCTCAACCAGCCCCATTTCAGAACAGTTTGGGGCACTCCCTTGTGGAGTTCCTGCTTTTCGGGTGATTCTAGCCACAGGTTCAGCTGAGAAGAAACAAAACTAGACAAGGAAGCAATTCATCATAAGGAAGTGTTGGTGGACACAGCAAACAAGAGAGCACTCCAAGAACTACACATGATAGAACAACATGAAAAACATTATAATATAATAAATATATGTAGAAGTATTAAAGACAAGAAAATAAACCGTAGGGAAAAAATCAAATACAACATGAAGAAATGAAAGTCATAAACATTGAAATTAACGACTCTTAGCACTGGAAAATTATACTTAATAACAAAGAAGACATTAAAAACTCAGTGATGCATTAAACAGTAGATTATTAGACTCAGGCAAAGAGAGAGTAAGTGAACTGGAAAAGAGAGCTGATGAAATCATTCGAAATATGAAAAAGTGGGAAAGTGATAAGATAGAAAATATGAAAGAATAGCTAAAAAACATGAAGGAAAGAATGAGACAGACTAATATATATCTAATAGGAGTTCCTGAATGTGACTGAGAGAATGGGGAAAATATAATATTCCAATAGATAATGGTTGAAAATTTTAACAGAAGAAAGACAGAGTTCTCAGGTTGAAGAGTCCTGAGTTCTGAAACACACTGTGGAGAAACTGCAGGATACTGAAGAAAGAGAAAAGTCTTTTTTTTTGAGACAGGGTCTCACTCTATTGCCCAGGCTGGAGTGCAGTGGTGTGATCATAGCTCACTGAAGCCTCAAACTCCTAGGCCCAAGCAATCCTTCCACATCAGCCTCCTAAGTAGGTAGAACCACAGGTGTGTGCTGTCATGTCCACCTAATTATTTGTTTATTTATTTTGAGGTGGAGTCTTGCTTTGTCACCCAGGCTGGAGTTATTTTTTAATTTTTATACAGACAGAGTGTTGCCATGTCACCCAGGCTGATCTCAAACTCCTGGGCTCAGGCCATCTTCCCAAGGCACTAGGATTATACACATGAGCCACCACACCTGAGAAAAACCTTAAAACAACCAGAAATAAAAATGCCTGTCTGCCTACAAAGATAACAATTATATTTGCAGCTCACTTCTAGCAACAGGAGATTAATTATAAGGGAAAAAAAAGAATGGAAAAAAAAAGATTATAGAAAATACTTATTTTTTTCACCAGGCGTGGTGGCTCATGCCTGTAATCCCAGCACTTTGGGAGGCTGAGGTCGGTGGATCACCTGAGGTCAGGAGTTCAAGACCAGCCTGGCCAACACGGTGAAACCCTGTCTCTACTAAAAATACAAAAATTAGCCGAGTGTGGTGGTGCCCACCTGTAATCCCAGCTACTTGGGAGGCTGAGACTGAAGAATCGCTTGAACCCGGGAGGCAGAGGTTGCAGTGAGCTGAGATCACGCCACTGCACTCCAATCTGGGCAACAGAGTGAGACTCCTTCTCAAAAAAAAAAGAAAGAAAGAAAGAAAAGAAAAGAAAATACTTGTTTTTTAAAATTATGGAAAAAAATCTTTGTCACTTATTAGCAGCAAAAGACTACAGGGAAAAAATATCTTCAAAAGGCTAAGAGAAAATAACTGTCATCCAGAATTTGATGCCTACTAAATTTCCATTAAAAGGGCACGAAATGAAGACATTTTAAAACATTAACTGAGAATGCTAACCCCTCAAAGACTTACACTGAAATGCCACAAAAGGGTAGATTTTATCAGAAGGAAACTGAAATAAGAAGGAATGGTGAGCAGAGAAATTTATAAATATGTTAGTAGATCTAAACAAGCCTTGAGACAGATGATGATGATAAAGATGGTGGTGGTGGTGATAATGGTGAGGATGACGCTTCCTGGGGTTAGAAAGAAGGGGAAACTAAAATACTAGATAGAAATATGGGAGATGGTGGGGAAAGAAGAACAGAGTTAACATGTTCTAAGATCTTTCTATTATTCAGAAAAAGTATAGTGATATTGATTCACTGTAGACCTAAGTAAGAGTGTTTAGAAATATATAAAGAGGTAATCACTAAAGGAGTAGAAATAGAATGTGTAACTTCCAAATCAGTGGGGGCCAGAGGATAAATAAATAAAGCCACTGTTAGTGGTGTTTAAATTGGTCTAACTACACTATAGAGCAATTTGGCAATGGCTAGTGAAGTTTAAGATGCACCTACTCTATGACCCAGAAATTCCACTTCTAGGTATCCATCCTAGGAGAACGCATGAAATTGTCAAGTGCAGCACTGTTTTTAATATGGAAAACTGGAAACAGTAAAAATGTCACTTAGCCGAAAAATGGATAAATTGCAGTGTATTCAAGCAATGAAAGAGTATTCAGTAGTTAAAATTCATAAACTGGAGCTATATGAAACAACATGGATAAATGCAAAAAAAAAAACAAAGAGTTTGCAGAAGAATGTGTGCAATATAACACTATTTACATAAATTTCTAAAACACACAAGTCGCAATTATGTATTGTTGGTAGATACATTCATAAAAGGTAAAACATACATACAGGTAAAACTGGAAAACCATAAATAGAGGGCTACCTTGAATCAAATGTGGCAAGATCTGACTGGTTGTAGGATTTCAGTTCTGTGTGCATGGTTATTTGTTACGTTATTCTCTGTACCATACTTTTCTGCATGTTTCAAATACTCATAATTTTTTCCTTTTAATGAAAGGATCTAGGCATTTAGAAATAAGGGTAAAGGGGGATAAATGGCTACATCAGTCCTCAAAGAGGATGATCTCCTGCGATGGGATTAGGAGGGAGGCTGAGCCCTGAGTCCAGGGATTACAGGGATTAATTCAGATCATCCCCCTAGGTTGATCACCTGGCTGACATGCCCACCACTCCTGGCCCCTCAGAGATGCATTTCTGGACCACAGCCCACCTCCCTCATATCTCTTAAGCTCTTTTCTCCGGCCTTTTAACTGCCCCCCTCCGCCCTCAACCCAGTACTGGTCTGGCCAGGGTTTGACCAAGTTTGGCTCCTGAAAATAGACTAGTTCAGGTCTCCCTTAAATGTTCTCCAAAATCAAGAGTGAAAAGTGACCTGCATGCCAGGAGCCAGGGAGAGATTAGTCCTAATACTCAGGATCAGAGCTCCCTGAGGAGAGCTTGAACCCTGGATGCCACCATCGACAACTTCCCTGCTGTGCCTCCTTCCATTCACCAAGAGGTCAGCAGTCAAGGCCAACTGCTAACATGGCCCTGCTGGCGGAGGCAGAACCAGGAGGAGCTGCGCTGGGCAGAAAGAACAGCCAGTAAGCTTCCAAAACTAGCCTTTGCCAGTTCCCGGAGCACTGCATCCCTCAAGCCCCCAGTGCAGCCCCTTTCTACCACCCCTGACAAATGCTCTGCTCCCCAAATCTGGACAGGCTTGGTATCTGCAGTAAACCCTCTGCAGAAGGGGTCTGGGTGGGCTTGTTCAACTTTCCCCACAACTGTGTCATCTTGGCCACAGGATCTGGAGTAGAATCCTGTCATCTGGGAAGCAAAGAAAACATTCTTGCTCTGTCTATGGAGTAGCCATTCTTTATTCCTTTACTTTCCTAATAAACTTGCTTTTACGTTATCCTATGGACTTCCCTGAATTCTTTCTTGCGTGACATTCGAGAACGCTCTCTTGCGGTCTGGATCCGGATCCCTTTCCTGCAGCGGGGGGAACGCAGACAATACTAGCCCTCGACCTGTGAGTGGATGTGCCAGAGAGGGCATCCGCGTGTGTCCCTGGCTTAGGAATCTCCCAGCCATTTCCTGGATGTGCTGGAGAGCCCCTGTTCCCAACTGTGCCCACTTCTATCCTTGCCGAGACCTGCGGAGATGTGAGAATTGCCTCTTCAAAAGCCGGCACCCAGTAGACATAGCTTAAATAAACGAATGGTTGAAGACGTGAAATAAGCCCCCTGGGCTTCCAAATCCCCCTTCCACAAGAATGAACATCAGTCGTGCCCACTCTGAGAGGGCTACTGTGGGGGCGTGGCTCGCAGCCCACCGGGTGTGGGACCGGAAGGGAAGGCAGGGCGGAGGAGAGGGGGTCTTCCGGCCCTGAGGCCTGATGGGGCCACCGGAGGGCTCCTAAGAGGGTCCCTGGCCCTGGCTCGGTGGGGAGTCGCGGAAAGCGGAGAGGTCAGGGCCCTGCCGTTCGCCCATCCAGGCCTCGACTTCCCTCCTCCGGTCCCCAGGCTGCCGAGGCGCCACCGGGCAGGGGTGGGCAGGGCCTGGGGCCGGAGTCCGCACGGACAGCTAGGTGGGGGCGCCGGCCGGGCGGGGAAGGGAGGGAAGGAGGGGCGCGCGTGTCTGCGCGTTTGGAGGAAACAGTCCCACCTCGTCCTTTGCCGTCCCCATTGCGGAGCATGACCCGGCCCTGACACCTGGTGCAGAAGGGTCCCTGGGCACAGCAGACCCCGAGGGGACCCGCCGCCAGAACCAGGGGATCTCGCTCCTCCCTCTTGGGGCAGCCTTAAGCCTAGGAGCTCCCGACGCTGTCCGGGCCCCGCGCCTCGGGGAGAGCCTTGGGGCGTATCCGGGGTCGCGCTCACCCTCCCGCGCCGCCCCCTGCACCTGCTTGGAGCTCCCGAGTGCTGGGAGGGCTTCCGGGCGGCGGCGAGCGGCGGGGGGCGGTGTCAGGAGGCCCGGCCAGGCCCCGCCCCCTCGCCCGCCCTCCCTCCTCCCTGCGCACCCGGCTCCGGTCCCCGGGCTCGCGGCTGCGGCTTCTGCTCGGGGAGGCGGAAGGCGGCGGCGGGAGCGGTCATGGAGGCGGGCGCCGGAGCCGGCGCGGGAGCCGCGGGCTGGAGCTGCCCGGGCCCAGGTCAGAGCCGCCCCTCCCTCACCTCTCTACCGCCCCTCCTTTCTCTCCTCCATCCCTCCTCCCTCCAGACCCCCAGGTGCTCCCGGCCTCCGCGGCTCCCCCTTCTCCGCCCAAAGTCTTCCTCCCTCCATCCTGGCCTCCGCCGGAGCCCGGTCTCCATCTTTCCGGCCTGGGGCTGAGGCTTCCGCGCACCGGCCGCATCCTGCCTGGTGGTCCCTCCCCAGCGCGTCTCTCCACTTCAGTCCGACGGTGCTTCCAGCCTTCGGGGCTCCAGACCCCGCACCTCCTGCAGCCCCGGAGACTCCTGAGCGCGGGGCGAGGGTGGGGTGGGCAAGGTCCAGCGAGAGAATGGGAGGAGAGGGGAGGGGAGAGGTCGCAGCCCTACTCCTTCCCGCACGCCCCCCACTCCTCCCTCCCTCCGTAGGCCACCTCACCCTTTCAGCCTCTTCTTCACTGGCTCCCGCCCTCTTTCAGTCTTGGCCCTCTCCTCCCTGTCCCCCCGGACTAAATACGCACACCCCCTCTTTCTTTCTGTGCAAGCAAGAGGGTCCTGGAACAGGGGGTTCTGAGGAGGCTGGGAGGCAGGGCTGGGGTCTCCGCAGGCAGAGCGTGAGAGGTGGCCAAGAGAGAGGAGTCGCAGAGCCGGCAGAGTGAGTCAGGCACCTCCACTGGGATTACAGATCGCAGAGCCCCGAGGAGCTAGAAGGCATGTCCCCTTCTTTCCTCTGCACCCCAGCCCGCAGCCAGCCTCCCACCCCCAGCCCCTCTTTTCTCCCTGCTCTCAGGACCCACAGTGACCACTCTAGGCTCCTATGAGGCTTCCGAGGGCTGTGAGAGGAAGAAGGGCCAACGCTGGGGGTCCCTGGAACGACGGGGGATGCAAGCTATGGAGGGTGAGTTTTCCCAGAAGACTTCTTTCTTTCCCTTCCCCTCCTCCCTTAATTCCCTTCCTTCCTCCCTCTGACCCCCAGGCCTCTGAGCCAGGACACAGCCCTTCCCTCAGTTCATCTTAGCCCCTCTTCCTGCACCTCAGAGCTCCAGCCCTTCTCAGGGCTCAGGCTTTGACAGAAGTTCAGGATTCATCCCTTCGGGACCCCAATCACCCCCCAGCTAACCAGGTTATGCGTCCCGAGGGAGCTGCCAGACAGAGAAAGAGGCCTTGTTGGACAGAGCTTTGAAGCAGCCTTTCAGCAGGGGGTTTGTCCTCACTGCCTGCCGACCCAGATCCCAAGCTGTCTCTTATTTTAAAAAGCAAGGAACTGGGCATGTGAATTGTCTTTCTGGGGCCACCACCATTAACTTCGAATGGAAGCCTGTGGCTTTGGTTCTTTAGGATACCTTACTGCCTGAAAGAGAGAGCCTAGGAGGGGCGCGTGAGGCCATCCTCCCAACACACGTGTATCCCCACCACACCCATGTGACTTGGCAGTTGCTGCCAACAACAGGCCCCTGGAAGGACGCTGGTCCATTTTCCAGGACTTCCTGTGAAGTGTTGCACGTTGCACATTCAGTATGGGCAAACCTGCTCCCCCTAAGGGGGACAGATGGCACTAGGGGTCCCAGTTGAACCTAAGGCTGCTGATAGTAGATAAAGTAAGACCAGAGATTCAGAATTTTAAAACAAAGCAAACAATCACCATCCAGACAACATTTTGCTATTTATAGGGACTGCATTGCAGTAAAGGAGCAGGTGCTCGCAACCAGAGGCTGGGGGCCAGCACCAAACCCTAATTTTTTTAATGCATTAAAATGGTAGGCTTTCTTTTACACACAAGTACAGCCTAAAACTTCCCCTGAAAGCTGCTTTGTGGTCAGCAGAGTAGGAGGGGCCTCATATGGCTCAGCTAGGGAAGAGGAGACCTCGTGACATGCAGCAGGGAAAAACAAGGTGGACCTTGTAGAAAATTTCAAACAGGTATTTAATAATGTACATTTGAAAGGGCTCCAGAGTTTGTCCAATGAAACCTCTACAATCAGATATTTTCTTTCTCTACCTGCTGATGGGCAATGCTTTCTTATTATGGAAAGGCTGATTTTTGACAAGCCACCTGGATAGTTTTTTGTTTGGTTGTTTTTGTTTGTTTGTTTGTTTGAGACGGAGTCTCACTCTGTTGCCCAGGCTGGAGTGCAGTGGCTCGATCTTGCCTCACTGCAACCTACACTTCCCAGGTTCAAGCGATTCTCCTGCCTTAGCCTCCCAAGTACCTGGGATTACAGGCGTGTACTACCACGCCCAGCTAATTTTTTTGTATTTTTAGTAGACAAGGGATTTCACCATGTTGACCAGGCTGGTTTGGAACTCCTGGCCTCAAGTGATCCACCCACCTCAGCCTCCCAAAGTGCTAGAATTACAGGCATGAGCCAGCATGCCCGGCCAGTTTTTGTTTGTTTTTTTTTAACTTTCAAGAAATCTCCAAACTGTAACTGTTACCCCATTTGACCGAAAGATCCGCTCACTGTCTCCTTTCTTGACTACTTGTCCTGCTACTCAGAGGCCAGCCTAGAAGAAGCAGGTAATCCTGTGCAAGTGTCTCATGGCTGAGCGGGCACCAGCCTGCACAGGCTACCAAGTGCAACATTGGTCCAGGAAGGGCCTGGGAGGTGGAGGCGCTGCCTCTCAACTTGACTCTCACACCTGAGGACTCATCTTTAGTACAGGTCTTGCCCAGGGGCTCCTTGGGGGACACCGGGTGGCACTAGTATGTCATCTCTGCCCTGGGATAGTGAGTTTGAGGGCCCTGGAAGGACGGCAGAAAGGAATTTGATGCTGACTCCTTGGTGGGATGACTGTCTCTCCTAGGGGAGGTGTTACTCCCAGCTCTCTATGAGGAGGAAGAGGAAGAGGAGGAAGAAGAGGTAGAAGAAGAAGAAGAACAAGTGCAAAAAGGTGGCAGTGTTGGCTCTCTGTCAGTCAACAAGCACCGGGGACTGAGCCTCACGGAGACAGAGCTGGAGGAGCTGCGGGCTCAGGTGCTGCAGCTGGTGGCAGAACTGGAGGAGACCCGGGAACTGGCAGGGCAGCATGAGGACGACTCCCTGGAGCTACAGGGTGAGTGCCTGGGCCAGGGCCCAGTGCCCGGGCCCAGAGGCTCTGCACTCCCCTGGATCCGAGCTTGACACTGGTGCCCCTCTCCCTGCAGGGCTCCTGGAGGATGAACGGCTAGCCAGCGCCCAGCAGGCAGAGGTGTTCACCAAGCAGATCCAGCAGCTCCAAGGTAATTCCCAGGACTTGGACTGGAGGGAGGTGGCCATCCAAGTGGTCACCTAAGTACTTTTTTCCTGAGGGTTTGACTGAAGCATAGCAGATAAAAATAACCAAATTCAGTAATTTCACCTCATTTTCCTCTACTAGTCTCACCCTTTTCCTCTCCTTGTCTCTCCATCTTCCTCTGTCCCCAGTTTTCTTTCTTTGCACCTCCACCTGGCTCTTCTGTCCTCCCCTTCCGTTTCTTGGCCTCCCCGTCACCTCCTGTCCCTGGTGGGCTCTTTCCTCTTGCCCCTTCAGCCTCCTCCTTCATACTGCATCCCTGTCCCTTTGTTCTCCTGGTCAGTGCTAGGGGTGGGTGATCCAAGTTGAATTCCAAGCCAGATTCCTTTTTCTGGTTCCTCCAAGGACAGCATGGGAAAGCATGAAGCCAATGAGAAGTGACTGGTGGGGCCTCTCTGCACCTATTAAGAGAGGCAGATGACAGCACTTCTGTTGCTGCCTGGGACCTGAGCTTGTGGCCCCCAAATCCCTTTTTGCCAACACCCACGTCCCTTTGTCTCTGAAAAGCAGCAAGTCAGGTGTCCCACATTCCACCGCACCACCAAATAAAGAGGCAGCTTTTGTTACTTCTGTGGGCTTCCGGAAGGTTTAGGGGAGCTGCCCTAGAAAACAGCAGGGACTCTGGGGAGAACTGAGATCAAGCCAAAAGAAAAGTATAAATGGAGAAAAAAAAGGAAGGCCAGGAAGCAGGCCTGGATAGGAGCAAGCAGAGGTGTAAGAGGGGGAGGAGAGGAGACGGGGACAGAAAATGTAAGCAAAGGTAGATACAGGAAGGGTGGTCAGTGAAGGGGCTTGCAGAGGAGGAAAGTGGCAGGATATGTGTCACATAGGGAAGAGTGTGGGCATTGGTCTGGGATGACCTAGATTCCTGGGCCCAGCTCTACCACTTAGAAATTGTGTGATCTTGGGCAAGTCACTTATCTTTCTGAGATGTCATTTCTTATCTGTAAAATGGGACTGATTTATTTATCACCTATTTATGAGGTGCCTTTATACTTGGAGGACCAGCTGTGAATGAGACAGACCACATCCCTGCCCTAATGAAGAGTACGTTCTAACGGAGAGAGGCAGAAAATAAACAACATAAGTTCAGGTGGCTATAAATGCTATGAACACGATATAATAATATGATATAGAGAGGAGGTGGGATGGGAGTTTATTTTATTTTATTTTGAGACAGAGTCTCACTCTGTTGCCCGGACTCGAGTGCAATGGCACAATCTCGGCTCACTTCAACCTCTGCCTCCCGGATTCAAGAGATTCTCGTGCCTCAGCCTCCCGAGTAGCTGAGATTACAGGCATGCGCCACCACACCTGGCTAATTATTGTATTTTTAGTAGAGATGGAGTTTCACCATGTCGGCCAGGCTGGTCTTGAAGGGAGTTTATTTTAGATATGGCAGTTAGGAAAGTCGTCTTTGAGAAGATGACATTTGAGCTAAGACCTGAATAATGAAAAGGATCCAGCCATCCAAGATCTGAGGGAGGAGCATACCAGGCAGAAGCAACAGCAACTGCAAAGGCCCAGAGGTGAGAATGAGCTTCATTTGTTTGAGCGACAGAACAGAGGCCACTGTGTTTGCAGCAAAGTGCATGTGGAGGACCCTGGCAAGAGAACGTTCTGAGGCAGGCAGAGGCCAGATTACAATGGATCTTGTAGGCCAGCCAAGAGGTTTGGCTTTCATGTTAACTGTGGTGGAAAGCCAGGAGAGGGTCTTAGCCAGGACTGGGATGATACGATCTGCTTTACATTTTTAAAAGAGAACTTGGCCACTAAGTGGAAACACTTAAGATGGAGGGAAGTGACTCAGAACAGTGAGTCCTGTCAGCAAGTTACTGCAATAGTTCAGTCAAGAGATGATGGTCGCTTGAGTTAGGGCTGTAGAAATGGAGATGATTCAGAATATATTTTGAAGGTGAAGCCCTTGGGATTTGCTAATGAATTGCATCAGAGGATAACAGAGACATGAAAGATGACTTTGCCTTGAGAAAATTGATGGAAGGTGGTGATGTTTATTGAATTGGGAAAGACTTGGCAAGGGGTAAGTTTTGGGGCTGGGGAGCCATTTAAAACATGTTTCCCTCTGTTGAGTTTGAAGTAACTGTGGACATCCAAGTGAATATATTGAGGCAGTTGGATATATAAAGGCAGAACCAGGGAGAAAACAGGGCTGGAGATGTAAATTTGGAGTCATTAGCATATAATTGGCATTAGAATCCATGGGAAATAATGGTGCAGTCACATGGAGAGACACCAGAAGAGGAGAAAGGGTCCAGTCCCAGAGACACTCCAGTATTTAGAGGTCCAGTATAGAAGGAGAAATGAACAAAAGAGTAAAGTGAGAGGAACTCCTGGAGCATGTCATGCCCTGTAAGCCAGAGCAGAAAGTACTTCAAGGAGACAGTGATCCACTGTGTCAGGTTGCTAAGTCAAGTGAGATGGTCTTGGATTTGGTAAGAGGGAGGACCCTGAGACATCTCAGTGCATGGAGGCACTGATTGGATTGGGTTTGGAGAGGACATGGGAGATGAAATGGAAAAGGTGAGTACCGATAACTTCAGTAGTCATTTTGAAGAGAAGCAGAGAAGTAAGGGAAATAGGGTCAAAAGATTATTTCTTTTCTTTTTTCAAAGGTAGGAAATGCTAGATCATGTATAATGAAAGAAAAGATCCAGTACAAAAAAAGGCCTTTGCCTGGAGAAGGAACGTTCCTCCATTCAAATGGGCGAAAAGTCAGAATTGAAGCAGAGATGCAGGCAGGAACTACCTGGGAAAATAGGGTTCTAGAGCGCTTCCCTCCTCAGTGGGGTTTTTTTTTTTTTTGAGACGAAGTCTTGCTCTGTCACCCAGGCTGGAATGTAGAGGCGAGATCTTGGCTCACTGCAACTTCCACCTCCTGGGTTCAGGCGATTCTTCTGCCTCAGCCTCCTGAGTAGCTGGGATTACAGGCGCCAGCCACCATACCTGGCTAATTTTTTGTATTTTTAGTAGAAACGGGGTTTCAACGATTTTGGCCAGGCTGGTCTTGAACTCCTGACCTCGTGATCTGCCCCCCCCCCCACCACTCGGCCTCCCAAAGTGCTGGGATTACAGGCGTGAGCCACTGCGCCCGCTCCTCAGTAGGGTGCTTTCTAGGGTGAGATCCCCCACGGCCCTGCGGGAGAGACCGAGGCTGCCCTCGCGCACGCGCGTCACCCGTTTCCGCCTGGACGGGGCACGCGCGGCCTTAGAGGCAGCTGCTGTTCAGAGGCGGTTCCGGCCGCCACAGCCCCTCCGGGGCGGGACCGGCCAGCGGCTGGGTGGCCCCCCAGGGACACAGCTCTAGCGGGGCGGCGAGATGGAGGCCATAACCAGTGAGTGAGAATCCACTTCTCTTCCCGCAGCCCGACTCCTCAGCCCTTGGCCTCGCCCGGACTGTCCCAGCCCCATACTCAACGGGCGCCAGCGCCTCGGAACCCGGGGAACCCTGGCTGGCCTCTTCAACTCCTGGGCGCTCCCTAGTCTGCCCCCAGGCCTCGGTTCCTGTCCCGGGCGACTCTAGGTGACCCTGCACCTTCTTCTGTTCCGAGTAGATCTGAGAATGCCTTTTTTTTTTTTTTTTTGAGACGGAGTTTCGCTCTGTCGCCCAGGCTGCAGTGCAATGGCGAGACCTTGGCCCACTGTAACCTCCGCCTCCTGGGTTGAAGTGATTCTCCTGCCTCAGCCTCGGGAGTAGCCGGGACTACAGATGCCAGCCACCACACCCGGCTAATTTTTGTATATTTAGTAGAGATAGGGTTTCGCCATTTTGGCCAGGCTGGTCTCGAATCCCTGACCTCAAGTGATCGACCAGCCTCAGCCTCCCAAAGTGCTGGGATTAAAGGTGTGAGCCACTGTGTTTGGCCGAGAATACCATTTTTTTAGGGCCAGAAGCACCTAAGGTAGAGTTGAACCCTAACATCAAAAGCATATTAGGGAGGTGGAGGTTGGTCTGTTTCTCCAGAAGGCCCACCCCAGACTCTAGGGCCTTTGTCCTAATGGCCAGTTTCCTCCTGTGCCTCCATAGCGAGACAGACCTCACTGTGCTGCTCAGTAGTGGGGGTAGAGCGGACTCTTCTTCCAATAGGAAGTCAGAGAATCTAACAGGAGATTCTTGGCCTTGGCATGCAGTTAAGGATCAGTTAATAGTTGTTGAATAGATCAAGGAGACGTAACTGAACTGGAAAGATTGGCAAAAGACATGCCCATAGTTCCACATATGAGCTCAGGGGAGCAGGGTAGATCTTCCCCTGAGATGCCCTCACCACTCAGCATCTATCTATGAAGCAAGTCCAAATTTGTCTTCTTTGAAAGTCTAGATTCTATTCTAATTTTTAAAAAATACCCAAACAGGGCCAGGTGTGGTGGCTCATGTCTGTAATCCCAGCGCTTTGGGAAGCCAAGATGGATCGCCTGAGCCCAGGAGTTTGAGACCAGCCTGGGCAACAGAAAGAGACCCCCATCTTTACATTAAAAGAAAAAAAAAATAGCAGGGCATGGTGGCCCATGCCTGTAGTCTCAGATATTAGGGATGCCGAGGAGGGAGGATTGCTTGAGCCCAGGAGGTCAAGGCTGCAGTGAGCCATGATCATGCCACTCCACTCCAGCTTGGGCAACAGAACGATACTGTCTCAAAAACAAAAAGGAAAACCCCCCAAACCCCAAATGTTTAGTTCTGTACACATAGGAGATACTTAGTAAAAGTTTGTTGAATAGATGAACTGCTGCCTTATTTATGCATGAATACATCAAATATCTATTGAGCTTCGTTTTCAGGCACAATACTAGATCCTGGAGCTGTAATGGTGAGCAAACCAGATATGCTCTCTGCCTTGATAAGGCTTATAACCAAGTGAAGGGGAGACTAAGTACACACACACACACAGCAAAGTACAAGGTTTTATGAGACCATTTAATAGAGGACTTCTGTTAGTTTTTTTGAGGAAGTGGAGGTACAGGCTAGAAAAGTTGACATCTGAATGGTGAGTAGAGTGAGCAGAAGTTGGGGGAAGGGGATGGGAGAATGTGCCTTGCAAGGGATTTATGGAAAATCCTGACCCTCCCAACCCAATCCTCATTAATTCTCTAATCCTGGCCCTCAAATCCTAAATTCACTGTTGGTATCAGTGCCTTTTACTCTCTCCACTTTTTCGTTCTGATCCCAGATGGGTACATGTGTCTAGAAACTCTGAGATGCTCTGTAGGTACAGAGAACTCTTAACCCATTATTTTGTAAATTAAAAAATAGAAAATATAGGCTTGTTCTGAAAATCCAAACAGCACAGACAGATATGATATGTAAAGTAAAAACTTTACCACATGTTATCCCATACCTCAGAAACAACTACTCATTATGGTTTGGGCATAGATCTTTCCAGGCCTTTTTCTATATGTTTGTCCATTTGTGTGTTATATACTATACATAAAATATTTTTTGCAAAAATTAGATCATAGCATATATTTTACAGCTCTTTTTCTTCAGTTAATATGGAAACTTCTTTGTTTTCACCATAGATCTGATACTTTCTTTTAAATGGCTGCATGATATTTTATTTAACTATCATCAGTTTATTTATTTTTTATTATTATTCTTTTTCGAGACCGAGTCTCACTCTGTTGCCCAGGCTGGAGTGCAGTGGTGCAATCTTGGCTCACAGCAACCTCTGCCTCCCGGGCTCAAATGATTCTCCTGTCTGAGCCTCCCAAGTAGCTGGAATTACAGGGGCGTGCCACCACACCTGGCTTTTTTTTTTTTTTTTTTTTTTTTTTTTTTTTTAGCAAAGACTGGGTTTCACCATGTTGGCCAGGCTGGTCTTGAACTCCTGACCTCAAGTGATCCACCTGCCTTGGCTTCCCAAAGTGCTGGGATTATAGGCGTGAGCCACTGTGCCCAGCCTAACTATCATCAGTTTAAACAATCCCTTATCGACTGATGCTTAGATTATTATCCCATGTTTGGTTA
The DNA here is from genome assembly GCF_028878055.3 of Symphalangus syndactylus. Lineage (NCBI taxonomy): Eukaryota > Metazoa > Chordata > Mammalia > Primates > Hylobatidae > Symphalangus > Symphalangus syndactylus. Next base: position 118,621,059 of record NC_072428.2, read on the forward strand.
TTATGCAGTGAACTTATATTTGAATTTGAGTTGTGAACTCTAAATGCACATTGTTTTAGGTCCAGTACTTACCACCACAGGTAGGTCATGGGAACTCTGAGGCTCTGTAATTTCTGAGCTCTCAGGAGGAATAGGTGAAAATAGTCTGTATACATTTTTTGAGTCAGGGGATTTTTAGAAAGATTCAGGGCATCAAGAAAATACTATAAATGAAGTTAGGTCTTTAACTGTCAGGTGATTCCTTAGAAGCATGAAATACTTTTTGTTCACAGTAGACTAAGTGATTGCTTTTGGTGCCAAGCCTCAAAATCTACTTTTCTATTGGACCTTACTACATAGAGTCACTCTCTTTTCCCTTCTTAGGTACTCCTTTTATTCCGTCCGGCATGATGCTGTACTTCTCTGATGGGGTAGAGACGAGGTTTTCAGGACTTTGCAGACAAGAAATAAGTCTCCCTTTAATTTTGTGCCTCTAGAACATGGTAGGTTAGTTCACCTGCCCTCTTGATCATCTCAACCTTTGGACTTTGCAGGTGAGCTGCGTTCTCTACGGGAGGAGATTTCCCTGTTAGAGCATGAGAAAGAAAGCGAACTTAAGGAAATAGAACGGGAATTGCATTTGGCCCAGGCTGAGATCCAGAGTCTGCGGCAAGCAGCAGAGGATTCTGCAACTGAACATGAGAGTGACATAGCATCCCTGCAGGAGGATCTCTGCCGGATGCAGAATGAACTTGAAGACATGGAACGCATTCGGGGAGATTATGAGATGGAGATTGCCTCCCTCCGTGCAGAAATGGAAATGAAGAGCTCTGAACCATCCAGTAGTTTAGGTCTTTCAGATTACTCTGGGTTGCAAGGTATGAGAGCCATCAAGTGGGTCAGTAAAGTCAAGCAGAGGAAAGGAGATAATATATAGGAAAATGGTGGAAGGTGGTGTTAGATCATGAATTGGGAATCTCTAGAAAAACCTCCAGGTTGAATTCAAGACTGTAAGGGGCCAGGCATGATGGCTCATGCCTGTAATCCCAGAACTTTGGGAGGCCAAGATGGGAGGATCACTCAAGCCCAGGCATTCATGAGCAGCCTGGGCAACCAAGTGAGACCCTATCTGTTTCTAAAAGAAAAATTTAAATAAAATTTTTAAAAAGACAGTAAAGGGGAAAAGCCTACCCAGATGTTACATAACCAGTCCATGGTGGTGTAAGAAATAGCACCATGGAGAGGTACCCTGGGAATTCTTCAGAGAGTCATTGGGTCTTTGTTGATTTGACTATGGGAAAACCCTTCCTGAGAAAATTTCCAGCTCTAGGATGGGCAAAGAGGGACCTGTCACCTTGGGAAACTCTTCCTTCTGCCCTGGCATTGTGGTGCTTTGCCTGGAATGCTTTATAGGGGGCCTCTGGCCCTGCTTCCAGGTGCAGGGATGCTAATTCTTAGGTTCCATTAGCTCTCCTCAAAATAGAAGCTTTGGGGGGCAACAAATCAGAGCAAAAGACAGCTAGAGAAGAAAAGTTATTCCGAGTGATACATGAGGTACCCAGAAGCCTAGAGCCCTGCTTTCAGACATTGAGTCTCCCAGCTAGTTGCTAGGATTCATGACATCAGAGAGCTTTCCTTTATTCTGAGGCTAGATTTATTATCTGAGTATAATGGAGGTCCTATATTTGGCCAGGTCAAGCAGAGGCAATCAACAAGGAATCAAAGAACTGCAAGTTTTTCCAGCTGTATCAAGCCTCTCAGAAGAGCCTTTAGATTAAATGGTGCTGGGAGAGGAAGGTTGGCACAGTGGGAAGGCTTGGGCTGAGGTCAAACAGACCTGAGTTCAGTATCTCAGCTCCACTAATTAGCAGGATGAACGTAGGAGGTCTGGTTACGGTCTTTGAGCCTGTTTCTATATCCAGGATATGAAATCAAAATTGGTTAATAAAACCTTATAGCTAGATGGGATCCTGAAACAGGAAAAGGACCTTAGGGAAAATGTAGAGAAATCCAAGTAAACTATGGAGTTTAGTTAATAGTAATGTATCAATATTTGATTCCTTAGTCATGACAGGTATATCATGGTAATGTATGTTGACAATTAGGGAAATTGGGTGAGAACCCTCCCAGGAAACTCTGTACTATCTTTGCAACTTTTTTGTAAATCTAAAAGTATTCTAAAATTCAAAGTTTATTTAAAGAAAAAATAAAACCTTACAGAGCTATTCTGGGAATTAAATGAAATGTGAAGCATGTTGAAATCACTTGCACACTTACCAAATCTGAGGCTGAAACTATCAAGTCTAATGCTTAGCGCATGGTTAGTTTTCATTAAAGATTAGTTTCCTTCCTCCCTTCTACGGTAATCTGCAGTATTCTAAGGAATTCTGATTAGAATTAAGAGGAAACATTAGAAGTTACTTTTAGGGTGTTGAATCTTCCAGCAGGTAAATAGGTCTTGTGTTCTAATTAGAGCAAGTTAGTGTTCTTTAAATATCAGTACAATTAATGTTCTAAGAGACATAATTCTTTTTTAATTTTTTGCAAGTGGACACAGAGTCTCACTCTGTTACCCAGGCTGGTCTTGAACTCCTGGGCTCTAATGATCCTCCTACCTTGGCCTTCCAAAATGTTGGGATCACAGGTGTAAACCACTGCACCCAGCCAACATAATTCTTAATCATGAAGCAACAAAACAGATACAGGTGTTTGCATCATCACAGCCTTAAAAGTGGGCATGGTGACTCATGCCTGTACTCCCAGCACTTTGGGAGGCCGAGGCAGGTGGATCACTTGAGCCCAGGAATTTGAAACCAGCCTGGGCAATGTGGTAAAACCCCATCTTTACAAAAAAATTCAAAAATTAGCCGGGCTTGGCGATGTGTGCCTATAGTCACAGGTACTTGGGAGGCTGAGGTGGGAGGATCACCTGAGTCCAGGGAGGTCAAGGATGCAGTGAGCCATGACTGTGCTACTGCTCTCTGGTCTGGATGGCAGAGTAAGACTATCTCAAAACAAAACAAAACCAAAAAGGAAAAAGTATAGGTATAGGTGACTGGAGCTTAGAGACATGTGCTGGAGTATTTCAACCGGATTTCTTCTAATGCTTGAGGATGAGATGTGAGTCTGGTTAGGATGGGCCTGTCAGCAGATAAAAGGCCATTAGAAAGAATTCCTTTTTTTTTTTTTTTTTTTGAAACAGAGTCTCACTCTGTCGCCCAGGCTGGAGTGCAGTGGCACAGTCTTGGCTCACTGCAACCTCTGCCTCCCGGGTTTAAGCAATTCTCCTACCTCAACCTCCTGAGTAGCTGGGACTACAGGCATGCACCACCACACCTGGTTACTTTTTGTATTTTTAGTAGAGACAGGGTTTTTGCCATATTGGCCAGGCTGGTCTCAAACTCCTGACCTCAAGTGATGTGCCCACCCCGGCCTCCCAAAGTGTTGGGATTACAGGCTTGAGCCACTACGCCTGGCAAGAATTCTTTACCACATCCAGACCAATGTATTTGGTGTGAGAATAAAGGACATAAAAGGAAACTCAGAATGCCTGAAAGGCAGGTACTGGCAGTCACATCTGACAGTTCACATCTCTCAGCTTTTTGTACTAAAAGCATAATTGGAAGGTAATCATAAATAGTTGAATGGAAATTTTACATACAATAAACCCAAAAGTTAATTAAACTTTCAAAAATTGCTGAAAGTTCAAGAGTCTGCTTTGGTTGAGGCTTTGAAGATGAGCACACAGGACAAATCTTCAGGGCAGATGAGAAGAAGGACAGCTATTGGGAAGAGGAGAAAGACTCATTGCACTGTGGAATTTCCTGGGCCTTGTCTTCTAAGCCTCTGTCTCTTTTCTGTCTTTAGAAAAAGAGAAGCTCTTTAACCTTCTGCTCTCAGGTTTCAAGACAGGAAAACTGGGGACTGGTCATCAGTGCTTTCCTTTCCTCCCGGTCTCATCTCTCTCTGCCTGTCCTCTGCAGAAGAACTGCAGGAGCTGCGGGAACGCTACCATTTCCTGAATGAGGAATACCAGGCCCTGCAGGAGAGCAACAACAGCCTCACGGGGCAGCTTGCAGATCTGGAGAGTGAGAGGTACAGCTGTCTCTGGAGAGTGAGAGGTCATGGGGTTCCACAGGACCCTGCCTTACCTTGGGCTTTCCCTGAAAGCAGATGCTAGGGCAGTGAGCATTCCTCTGCTCCTGGAGACCCAGTCCTTTCCATGGTTTCCAAAGGATACAGATACCACCTACAAGCAGACATGGGGATCCAACCCAATTATCTTAAGACTAGAGGGAGTGAGTTCTGAAGTTTCCTTCTGTTCTAGGCACTGGGTTCTGGTTTGCTCTGGCCTAAAGTGGATCAGAAGAGATTCTTTTATTGTCCGCATAGACTTGTTTCAGTCTAATGGCAGGCACAATGCTTCCAGATTGCAGTGGGCTTGACTAGGCCTAGCCTCAAAACTAACTGGACTGGCACTCTAAGGGTCTCCCAGAGCTAAACACACCTTTGCAGATTGAGGGGCTGGAGACTTTCTGTAGTCTTCTAAGCATGTTTATCTGAGCGGTGAGTCACAATAGAAGGCCCCTTACTATCTTTGGTGTAAAATGAAGGTATCAGGACCAAGCATGCATGGCTGGTGATGCCAGGCAGAACTCCCTTCAAGCATAGCTCTGGGGTTCTGGATTGCAGGACACAGAGAGCAACAGAGAGATGGCTGCAGTCCCAAACACTGAGTATGACGTCAGCAGAGTCTCAGACTTCAGAAATGGATTTCTTAGAGCCTGATCCTGAAATGCAGTTGTTACGGCAGCAGCTACGGGATGCTGAAGTGCAGATGCATGGCATGAAGAACAAGGTAGGGCACAGAGGGTAGGGAAGGCAGGCACGTTTCTTGTCTTTCTTTCACCTTCTCCCAGCCTGTGGTAGAAACATCTCCATAGGCATGCACTGTGGAGGGAGATAGTACTCTGGGGTCTTACTTGCCTGATGTAGGTCTTCCAGTCAAAGAGCGCCATGCTTTCCCCAAGCTTGTTCTTGGAGCACATGTGGTATCTGTAGTAAACAAGCCTCCCTGTTCCATTTCCCACATAGTGTCAGGAATTGTGTTGTGAGTTGGAAGAGCTACAGCATCATCGCGAGGTCAGTGAGGAGGAGCAGAGGCGGCTGCAGAGGGAGCTCAAGTGTGCTCAGAATGAGGTGCTTCAGTTTCAGACCTCCCACAGTGTCACCCAGGTAAACACTGCCCGGGGAGGCATCTGGGGTGGGGGCAGAAGGGCCTCATGGAGGGGCTGTGTCAACCGGGGTGGGCACAGTGAGTATGGCTGTGCTCTGCTGACCCTTGCCCTGCAACTGGGCACAGTCTGCTGGAAACCAACTGTAGAAGTCATATAGCACTGCATTCTAGAAATGGTGGTCATTACTGAGTGTCCATCTCACAGAAGAAACCAAACCCTAGACCTGTGGGAGCTCCTCAAGATGTCTGCATCTGAAAAGGAACCCAACTGATCCGTAGAAAGATCTGCTGTTTCTTCAGAGTAACTGTTCTACTCACATCCTCCCTACCACAGAACGAGGAGCTGAAGTCCAGACTCTGTACCCTGCAGAAAAAATATGATACTAGCCAGGATGAGCAGAACGAGCTCTTGAAGATGCAGCTGCAACTTCAGACTGAGCTCCGGCAGCTCAAAATCATGAAATCCACACTTGTAGAAAACCAGAGTGAGAAGGTAACAGCAACCAGAGGTGAGGGGACAACTTAGGTGCTAAGGGCATCCTTCTGAGGTTTGGGGGAAGGTGGATAAGAGTAGTGAGTTAAAAATAATTCCAGCAACCACATAGGCAGCACCACAGGTAAAGAACTCCAGCCCTGCTCGAGTACTACATTAGATATGAGTACATTAGGAAGTGAAGGGCAGGAAGAAGCAAATCTTAGACTGTTGTTGTCTTCAAGTGACTCACACGGAAGAGTAAGTGGGTTAAGGAGCCCAAAGGCACTGCCCAAAGCCCCCTCTGCCATAGGAGTTACTGTGCCGGCTGCAGAAGCTGCAGCTCCAGCACCAGAATGTCACATGTGAGAAGGAAAAGCTGCTGGAACAGCAGCAGCAGCTGCAGGAGGAGCTGCAGTGCCATGAGGCAGAGCTGCAGCACCTCAGGGATACGGTGGCCTCCTTCAAAGAGAGCAATAAGAAGGTAACAGAAGCTCCTGGTGAGGGAGGATGTAGCCAGGCATCATCCTGTGTGAGGGTGAGAGCACAGAGGAGGAGAGGGAATGGTAGGAGTGTGGAGGAGCTGGCAGTGAGGGGGCCAAAGAGGTGCTTAGGAGAAAGGTGACCTCGGGGAGTCACAAGGCTCTCAGCTTCCTTTGATTTTAAATCAGAAAAGCAGCATATAAAAAGGAAGTCCCTTTCCATCCCCACCTCCCAAAAAAGGAAGCCCCAGAAGGTCTGTGTTTCTTTTTAAATTATTTTTATATTTATTTATTTATTTAACTGGAAAGGCTACACTGGGAAGGTCTGTGTTTCAAGCCTGTCAGGGACGGGTCCATCTTGGGTATCTATCCCTGGCTGGGATGAAATTGGGGCTGAGAAGGACAAGGGAAGATGGGTCCCCTTAGTCCCTGCCTGGGAGGAGAGAGTCCAGCAGCAGGAGTGCCTGGGGTGATGGCCAGGCCTGCCTCCCCTGCTCAGGACACAGAGACGCACGCTCAGCTTCAGGAGATGAAGCAGCTGTACCAGGCCAGCAAGGACGAGCTGGAGCAGCAGAAGCACATGTATGACCAGCTGGAGCAGGACCTCCTGCTCTGCCAGCTGGAGCTGAAAGAGCTCAAGGCCTCCCAGCCCATTCCGGAGGACAAAGGAAAGTGTGCTAATAAGGTAATTGTCGTTCAGAGAGGTGACAGCTCCTGGGCACTTGCTCCAGACAGAGGAGGTACAGAGGCAAAAAGTGAAGGCACCCAACTGAAGGGCTTGATGGGCTTCCTAGGCAGGAAGCAGAGGCAGGGCCACATGCTGCTAACTTCAAAACAGTTTGCCCTGACCTTGACTTTGAGCCAGAGCCACAGCTTAGTAGGATCGATACCTTTGGATCCTAGTCTGAACCCCTGAAGGTTTTACACATGATTCCATGTATGTAGACATTTATACGATGGTATTAGAACTGTAGTGATATCTAGTCATTCTTGGAGAGGAACATATAGATGGGCCCATTACACAACTATTATTGTTGGAACTAGAGAAAGGGGCCAGTTTTCTGGGTCAGATTGCAAATGCTCTCATAAAGGGGTACAGTATTGTGCCCAGAGCGCTGATTGGGCAAGAGAAGGACCTAGGCTCTTCCAGGATTTATTCTGTGACTTTGAAGTAGTTAAATTCTTTTTTTTTGAAACGGAGTCTCACTCTGTCGCCCAGGCTGGAGTGCAGTGACACGATCTCAGCTCATTGCAGCCTCCGCCTCCTGGGTTCAAGCGATTCTCCTGTCTCAGCCTCCCAAGTAGCTGGGACTACAGGCACATGCCATTGTGCCTGGCTAATTTTTGTATTTTTAGTTGAGACTGGGTTTCGCCATGTTGGTCAGGCTGGTCTTGAACTCCTGACCTCAGGTGATCCACCTGCATCAGCCTCCCAAGGTGCTGGGATTACAGGCATGAGCCGCCATGCCATGCCAGTAATTAAATTGTTGAAGGTTGAATTGTGCCCTCTTTAAATGGAAGAGAATACTACTCTTAACTCACTTCCTTTTAGCAGTAAATCCTGGTAGTGATAAATAAGGCCTTATTCATATTTTTCTTTTCCATAGTATATAAAATGCAAATGCAAGCCGTTATCATTTATCCTGTTGAGCATTTTCAGCTCCTGATTACTGATGGGAAATGGAAAGGTGTTGAAGCATGTTGGAGAAGAGGCCCAAGAGTCTCTAAAGATGGTGGAGCTGGTCACATTCTGCCAGAAAACTCAGTAGTTCCTGTCCCTGGGGAAAGGCCTTCAGGAGACAGAGGACTGGGAAGGTTATTTGGGCCGCCTCAGCAGTCTCTTTGCCTTTCTATATCCAGGCTCACGTTTCCTCCTTTTTCCACTTCTACTCAATTTAGGAGCCCAGGTGATCCGTGACTTGCTCGTCACCTCTTCCCCTAATGGGAAAAACGATGGGAAAGGAGAAGCATGCTGGCAGACAGCACCTGCTTTTTCTCTAGCCATAAAACAGCATTGAGATCTGTTTGATATTGGAAGATCTGGGTTTTTGGAAATGGGATGATTTAGTCTTCTCAACCCAAATTTAGCAATAGCGCATACTTTCTAAATATTTAAAGAGAGAATTAGGAAAGCAAAAATGGGAAAAATTAGGGTGAAATTAAGTCCTTATTGGTAAGGAGTGTAATTGCATTCAAAAACAACTGGGGGTAATGAGAATAACAGGAGCTAAGAGTTCCCAACAGTGTGGCAATATGGTGTATACACCAAAGGAAAGGGCCGGAGAAGAGGAAGGGGGAAATGAGGAAGGGGCATCAATAGCATTCCCCATCAAACTGCCCCCAGAAAGGAATGGTGGAAGTTTAGAGCAAGGCCAGCCACCAGTCTAGAGCAACCTGCTCTGAAGGAGCAGCCTGCAGGGGATCCCCAGTCGGTATCTAAACAGCCAGGGTGCATTGTGGCTTGGGGTGACCAGTCCAAGGTGACTGCACAGGGAGAGAATCACAAGAGGCAGGAGAGCGCAGAAGTGCTCTGTTAGCCACCCAAGAAGCCTACCTTATAGAGTAACCACCCCCTCCACACCCGCCCCCGCCCACAGTGTGACACACTGCTGTCCAGACTGACAGAATTGCAGGAAAAGTACAAGGCCAGCCAGAAGGAGATGGGGCAGCTGCAGATGGAGCAGTGTGAGCTCCTGGAGGATCAGAGGAGGATGCAGGAGGAGCAGGGCCAGCTGCAGGAAGAGCTGCACAGGCTCACACTGCCACTGCCCAAGAGTGGCCTCTTACTCAAGGTAACTCCGCCAGAGGCAGCTGCTAACTGTGGGGAAGCTGCTCTGAGAAGCTTCCCTGTGTGACTAGGGAAAAATAAAAGGGTGGGGATTGAACTTTTTCTTCTTACCAACCACTCCTTAATTTCTCACCACTCTCCCCAAACCAAAAAGCTCCATAGAGCCAATTAGACTTTTTCTTATAAGGGCTTTAAATCTTAAAATACCTTTTATACTCTGGAATCTGTGCAGCAGTTTATATTTAGATATTTAGTCCATCTGGAGAAAATGCACCTGAAACCACTTTGTAAACTACAAAATATATCCCAACGTAAGAGACCATTGCTACTTTTAGCAGGTCTCCATAGAAAGACTCCCCCTGTCCCCAGATGGGCTCTGTGAAGTCAACCCTGGGATTCTTCAGGGAATTGTTCACAGCGGGGATGAGGCACCAAGGAGGCATCAGACTTTCTGTGTAACCACCACAATCCCTTGCCTCCTTCCTTCTACTCCGCCTCAGAGTCAGGAACTACTCACCAAGTTAGAAGACCTGTGTGAGCTGCAGCTGCTCTACCAAGGCATGCAGGAGGAACAGAAGAAGCTGATACAGAACCAAGACTGTGTATTAAAAGAACAATTAGAGATCCACAAAGACCTGCGACGTTTCAAAGAGTCTCATTTCCAGGAAGTGTTGGAGAATCCCGATGATTCCAAATTGGCTAAGTCCTCAAAATGTAATCGAAACAAGGTAACCATAGCAAGAGGTAGGGAGACAGTTCTCCTGAGCACAACAGCATGGCAGGGAGAGTGGGCACCACTGAAGGGTCAGAGTTGGGAAGGCGTGTTTGGCCAGGGGTAAGGATAAGGCAAAAGCCCTGCCCTTCACCAGCTGTGACCACTCGCAGGCTCCATTAAGAGGTAGCTTTTAGATAAGGCCTGAGGACCTCACCTAGATACCATTATCCTTTATCACACTGATATTCACAGTGCCCAATTGAAGCACTATGAGCCCTCAGGGCAGAGCTGGGATGACCCAAAGTCTGTCATCAGATCATTTGACTCATTCCCAGTAAGATGTATAATATCAGTTTGGTGTTTGTTTGGATTCCTTTGGACTGACTCTAAATGTCATCTTTTTCTTAAGTGGAAAAGTACACTTCTCAGTTATCAAAATCTTTCACCTTTGGTGTTCTCTATGAGGCAAATTTGGGGCCTTTTATTTCCAAGAGAAGAATTCCTAGCATATGGGGTTCTTAGTACTGACCACACTATCTTCATTGGAACTTTGGTGGCAATAACAGAGCAAGGTCACAGGGGTTAGACCAGAAAATCGATGCCTCTCAAGTACCAGCAAAGGGGTCATGCAGATGAGGTGACACAGGTGGAGATCACCGTACAATTCTATTCAGGGTTGGGGGATAAAGTTGTTCCGAGGTCTCAGCGTGGGCAAGGAGGGGCAGGTAGACAGTTTCGGTTTAAGCCAAATCTATTCATTCAGATCTTATTCTGAACAAGGAGAACCAGGGAGTAGCAGAAGTCAACACTGTGAGGCTGGATCATATTCCAGGGACATCAGATGTCCAGGCTGGAGGCCTGGGTAACACAGCTGGGAACCAGGTATAAAATATTTCCTTAACTGATCAGATCTCATCCCAGACATCAGCAGCCAAGAAGCCAGGCCCAGAGAGCCTGGGAAACATGCCCAGAGGCCAGATTCAGAATTGGGGCAGGAGATACAGGAACTAATAGTAATACTTTGATTCCAATTCTTCATATTGCCTCATTCAAGGCCAGGGCTGATTTTAGAACTAGGGGTGGGCGAGGGGACTGAGCCTGAAGGTCAGGATAACAGGTATACCTGACTGAGAAGAGGGTGTGGTAGGGAGCCAGGGTGTTCTGGAAACCCACTTGGCACTGCTCCAAGGAGACAGGGATGTACCAAAGTGCAGAAACCAGCCGAAATGGGAGCCTGGAAATCATGGAGTATCTGCCCTGGGGAGATTTTCCCAAATGAGCAAGAAACTGATACATGCCAGTTACCTGTAGGCTAAGTCAGAGACATAGGCCGGGTGAGGTGGAAATGTAGGCGTGCCATTCTCTAAGGTGTGCTCTCAGACATCTGTACCAGGAGAGGTGCAGCTAGAAGGACTGAAGTGTCAGAGTAATGATACTGTCTCCCCACCCCTGCCCCCAGCAATCCAAGCTGCTCATGGAGCAGATGCAGGCCCTGCAGGTGCTGTATGACGTCGGTCAGGCGGAGCAGGAGCTCTTGCAGCAAGAGCAAGGGAGGCTCCTAGAGGAGCGGAAGAGGCTGCAGGCAGACTTGCAGCTCTGCCTGGAAGAAATGCAGCTGCTTCAAGTCCAGTCCCCTTCTATAAAAATGAGCCTTGAGTCCTACGGGAAGAGCTATGGTAGCATGGTCCCCAGCAATGAGAACTGTCGCAAGACTTATGATACCACTGTGGATGACAATGAGAGCTATTACAAGAGTTACACCAGCACCCAGACCAGCAGCGAGAGCTTTCTCAAGAGCTATGACAGCAGCACCAGTGCCAGTGAGGCCTATGGGAAGAGTTACTGCACCACCAGCAACAGCAGCGTTACCTATAAGAAGAGTTACGGCAGCACCAGTAGCTCTGACACCTGCCAGAAGAGTTTTGTCAGCAGCTGCACTGACGAGGAACCTGCTGAGCCCAAAGACATGGAGGTAACGGTTGCCAGGTGACAGGTCAGGCAGGGGACGATGGACTCTTGTCTTTTTAAGAGATACATCGCCAGGGGAAGGGACAAGAAGTGTGGGAATGGGGTCAGAGCTGACCTGGGGAACTATTGGAAGTAAGCGAAGCCCTCTACCCGTGGCAGCCTGGTCTCCCGCTCAGCCCTCTCATAGAGAGAAGCCCCCATCTGGACAGAGGCCCATAAGATTCAGTCCGTTTCCTCACCACAGCCACGGTGCTCTTTATGGGGGTAAATGTAGTAATCCCCCGCGGGCAGCTCTGGATCCTGGTGGCCATTGTTTGGTATCCAGGGAAGGGCCCAGCAGAGTGGGGCGGAGCTTAGGTGCTCCTCAGGGTCCTATTGTTGCTCCCCCACCCCCCGCAGCGCTTTGAGGAAATGGTTGCGAAGGTGCTGATCAAGCTGCAGGCGGTGCAGGCCATGTACCAGATAAGCCAGGAGGAACACAGCCAGCTGCAAGAGCAGATGGGAAAGTTACTGGCCAAGCAGAAAGACCTGAAGGAAGAGCTGGATGCCTGTGAAAGGGAGTTCAAGGAGTGCATGGAATGCCTTGAAAAGCCCATGGCCCCCCAGAACGACAAGAATGAGGTAACTGCTGTCAGGGAGGCAGGGTTTCCTCTGGCAGCCCCTGGAGCCAGAGGGGTCATGGCCACTTCAGAGAGGCAAAAGAGAGAGGGACAAAGCAGGGAGAGCATGCACCTCAGAGGCTGGGCAGTCTGCTCCATCCCTGATGACATTTCCCAAGTGCCCGTGGAGCTGGGGTTTACTAGTCATCAGGACTCCTCTCATCGAGTGATTTCTCTCTTTCTCCCTTTGCCACTTCTGTTCTCTCTTTTGCTTTGTGTTCTAGACCACTTCTGTAGAACTGTATTTTTGCATTTGCCAATCTTCTTTCATCATTTTGTGTGCATTTGCCTTGTCTCCTGGTGCACCAACTAGGTGCACCAACTAGATTGTAAGCGGCTCAAGGACAGGGACATGTCTCCTTTTGGATCTCTCACAATGCCAAGAAGAGTGCTCTGCACCCCCTAGGAATGGGACAGAAGTCTTGTCTCTGGCCAGGGGTTCACAGTCCAGTGGGGGTCTCTTTGTATACACACAGGAGAGATTCAGAGAGCAGCGAACACATGGGTCCAGTTTGGCTAGTATTGGTACCTACTGAGGGGATGGTCATGTGCTGCCATCAGCCAAGGAAGGCGAAACCCGAGATCAGGGAGCAGGATGTGACTTGCCTCTGTTTCCAGGGTGAGATGCAGGAGCCCAGTACACACTTCAGGAGTGTACAACACAGTTCTTTAAGTAATTGTTCCTGTTAGAGAGATGGGTTGGATGAAGTAGGAGTTCCCATAAAAAGAATTCTACGCCAGGTGCGGTGGCTCACCCCTGTAATCTCAGCACTTTGGGAGGCCAAGGTGGGTGGACCACTTGAGGTCAAGAGTTCGAGACCAGCCTGGCCAACATGGAGAAATCCCATCTCTACTAAAAATACACAAAATTAGCTGGGCATGGTGGCGCATGCCTGTAATGCCAGCTACTCAGGAGGCTGAGGCAGGAAAACTGCTTGAATCCAGGAGGCGGAGGTTGCGGTGAGCTAAGATCATGCCATTGCACTCCAGCCTGGTCAACAAGAGTGAAAATCTTGTCTCAAAAAAAAAAAAAAAAAAAGAATTATATAATAAATCCCTGAGGTTCAGAATTGGTAGCAGCCCTGTTGTTATTCCCCAGTCACAGTAGAAAACACCATTTAAATCATTGTTTTGACCTTCTTTTTTTTTTTTTCGAGACAGAGTCTCGCTCTGTCGCCAGGCTGGAGTGCAGTGGCACAATCTCAGCTTCCTGCAACCTCCGCCTCCTGGGTTCAAGCGATTCTGTCTCAGCTTCCAAAGTTTCTGGGACTACAGGCGCGCTCCACTAAGCCCAGCAAATGTTTGTATTTTTAGTAGACATGGGGTTTCACCATGTTGGCCAGGCTGATCTCAAACTCCTGACCGCAAGTGATCCACCCACCTCAGCCTCCTAAAGTGCTGGGATTACACTGGATGGCAAGTGAGCTGCTACGCCCTGCCGTTTTTATTCATCTTATTAGATGGACATCCTCAGGTGCCTCAAGTTAGGAGAAGCTATTTGTAAAACTATTCGAGAGGCTCATTTTCCACAGTTGAATATTTTCTTTATTGTCTACTTCCTATGGGCTTTAACAGGGAGATTTCTGAGACAGTGACCCCCAAGCAGGGCCGAGGTTGGTTGCGTGGTCAGCCAACTGGTTGCATAACGAGCCAACTCTGGGTAACTGGCCCTCCACTACCAACAGATCAAAGAACTGCAGACCAAGCTGCGGGAGCTGCAGCTGCAATACCAGGCTAGCATGGATGAGCAGGGGCGGCTTCTGGTAGTGCAGGAGCAGCTGGAGGGGCAGCTGCAGTGCTGCCAGGAGGAGCTCCGCCAGCTCAGGGAGAAGAGGCCCTCTGTTGTCAAAGAAGCCCGGGGGAAGAATGCTAATAAGAACATAAACAAGAACGCCAATGGGGTTAAAATGAAAAAGGTGACCAAGCCGTGCTCGGATACTTCTGAGAGCGACTTTGAGACCAGAAAGGTGAGTAGTAACCTTGGTAGCCAGATAAGCAGAAAGGAGGAGGAGATCCTGGGAAGAAGCATTGTTTCCACAACCCTTTCAACCAGGCAAGGGATTTGTAGAGAAGCTTCTGGGATCTCTGAAGTGTCTACAGTGGTTCCCATCTTAATGGAAAGTGGGTGCTCCCTTTTCCTGTGAAGTTATGGGGAGAGTGGAACACAGACAACTCACATCGGGAGGTGCAGCCCCAAAGGACCACAGCCCCAAAGGACCACAGCCCCTAGGCTGGACAACTCCTTCAGTTCGCCCAGCCCCATTTGTTGGGGCTCCTGTTCTTCCTGGGTTACATGCCCAAGAGAAGGACCAAATAGATGAAGAGGGAGGAATTTGTTCAAAGTAGTTGTGTACTAATAAGTGAAAGAGGATTGGGTAAAAGAAGAGTCACTGTAGGGGTGGGAAGCAACAATTTAGATGCAGAGCCCAAGACTCTAGTTCTGGCAGCTGTTTGAAATGGCTTAATGGCCAACAGACATAGTGGTCCTGAGAGGTGAGGTGTGATGCTGTCTACATATGCTCAGAAGATTGGCTCACAGTCCCAGAGCACCGGGCCGCACCCTTGCACTCTGACATGCTGGAAGTCATGTTTCCTGGAGCTTGTATAGCATTGTCATGAGATTAGGAGCTTCACAGGTAACGCAGCCCCCATCCTGCCCTACTCCCACCCCACAGAGTCTAGAGGTGGTGCTGTACTACAAGGCCAGCCAGAGGAAATTAGATGGACTAGCAAAAGAGAAGGAAAAAAAAGAGATGGAGGAGGAAAAAAAGGAGGAAGTGAAAGAGGAAGCAAAGGAGCAGTGTGGGGATGAGCTAGTTGCTGAGCCAGCAGATCCTGGGGAAGCTAAATCCACAGAAGATCGGGAGGAAAATGAAGAGGACAAAGAGGAAGGGGAGAAGGAAGAAGACAGTGAAGAGGAGGAAGATGACGTCGACTCTTCCCTTGAAAGTCCCGAAGAAAACAACCCCCTCAGACTTTCCGAGAGCAAAAAGGTAACCAGAGCCAAAGGCTAGAACAAGTGGGAAGTGGGGTCTTGGGCTCAGATACCTCAGAGTTAATGGGTGGCCCTGCTAAGGATGGATATCTCCAGGAGTGGAGGCCTCGCGCTATAAGGCACAGCCCTTCGGGGAGGTGGAGATGCAGAAGCGGGAGACGAGAGCAGTCTGTCTGCAGGAAATCATAGGCTCAGCCCCGTTTGCTGTGGAACCACCACCTCACAATGACCACCTTTTCTGGGAACCAACGTGGGGTCTCTGGAGTCCTTTCATTTACATAGTAGCCTTTGTTACCTTCCTTATGTCGGGAGTGTTCCCTCATCCCTCTTTCGGCACTGCAGGAAGGACATTGACAGTGTGAAGTCTACTTCAGGCCATTTCTGTCGGCCTGGGCAAGTCACTGAGTCCGGTTTTCCTATGGTGCCCTGTTAGGTTTAACCTTTGTTGTTGCTGTTAAGGGTGTGTCAGGGGATAATCTCTTCTTTGTAGGCTCGTGTCGCCCCCTGGATTCTGTATATCACAGGACATGAAGGTGGGGCCTGGAAGTGATCAAAAGTGATAGTGAAAATATTTCACGTCTGTACAGTAGGAGCATAGACTAGTCCAAGGAGACCATACCTAGCCCTGACCCTTCAGTTGCTAGATCACTGAGAGGTTGGGGTGGAGGTATCCTAAGATATATATGCCAGAATGCCAGGGGTAACTTACCAACAATATAGAAGTACTTCCATATTTTAATAACTGGCACGTCTCTGCAGGTATATAGCAACTGAATTCTTGTCCTGGGCTCAACTCAGGGCTCAGAGTCCCTACAGAGTTAGAGTATTTCCTGTGTAAGTCCTCAGCTTACATTACAGGTTCTTTCTGTTCTAAACAGAGGTAAAGAAAAAAGCCTCTTGTGGTGGGATTATCCAGTCAACTCTGAGGATATCTGGAATTTCCGGCAATTTGGTCTTCAGCACTGGCTAACGATCCAGTGTGCAGTGCTCTGCTTACCTTGTGCCAGGGGACCATTACCTAAGATGTGGAAAGTCGGAACCACTGCAGCCCCTCCCACTACCATGTTTCTTTGAGCTCATCATATTCCACCACGTGCTGGTTCAGAGCCTCACAGATGTCTTTACCTTCAGTGCCACATTTCTAAAGCTAGACTTGATTTTTCTACTTCAAATATATTCTATGTTTCTATATATGGAGAGATCCCTTTGCCCCGTGGGTCCTGCGTCTTTTGCAGGCAGCTCTAGGGCATGCGTATTACCACCTTGCAAAATCAGTTTCTTTCTGGAAGATTGTGAAAGAACTAGCAGTGAAAGAACTAGCCCTTCTCCCTTGTCAGTTTGTTTCGGTGCATGTTGTCTTACAATGATATCATTAGATTCCTAGGAGATCAAAGGGACCAGAGCCCAAAATACTAAGAAACTTAATGGAAAGCAGGCTAGAACAAAGGGACAGGTGGCCTGGTAGAAGACTGGCTCTTCCTAGAGTGACCTAGGAAAAGTCACAAGAAAGGTCTGGATGCAGATACCTCCTGCTTGACAAGATATGAGAGGTATATGACAAGACAGAAAACTGGACTCACCGCCTGACTTGGACCTAGCTGCTGCTTAACCCATTCAATTTTGCAATTCCTGCAGACTGCCGGTGGAAAGAACCAAGGCCCAGGCAGCAGAAAAGACATGCAACTGCACTAGCTTACCTGTTTTTTTAACCTCTTGATTCCTTTCTCTTTTCCCTTTGTTTTCTCATCTTCATTATCTGTTGGATCCATGTGTTTATGTCTCACATCTCCTGGTCTCTCCTCGTGCTTCTTTCTCATTTTGGTGTGTTGCAGTCATCCCCTACCCCCGATCCCCCCATCTTCTCCTTGCCTCTTGTAGGCCTGGTGGTCATCTCGGCTTTGCTCTGGTGCTGGTGGGCTGAGACGTCGTCCTAATGCAGGTACTGGTATTGCTTCCTCTCCTTCTGAGGGATAGAGGGAGGGTGCAGGTTGCCCTGGCCTCTCCTCTTTCCCTTTTCTCCCAGCTGCTTGCTTCTTGCTTGTGCCATTTTATAATAGGTGATGCTCAGGTCTGAGTTTTAGTTTTGACTTTTCCTTGGGCTACTGCAAAGCCTCTGACATCTCTGAGCATGTCTTCGTAATGCATAGGAGGTTGGAATGCTTGCCAGAGACATGGTTTGAGTTTCAGTCCTTGCCTGGGAAAAACTTGGATAAGCCCAGCTTGGTTGCTACTGTCAAAGCTGCCTCACTACTTCTTTTTCCCCGCTCATCCTCTGTGTGATGGCTAGCCTGACCACTTCTGATGAGCTGATGTTTGCAAGGCTGGCCTGGACTCTCTTTGTCTTGGTTTAACTCCAGAGCCAAGTTCTCACTACTGTTGCTACCCAAGATGGCAAAATAAGGAATCCCTCTTCTGTTGGGAGAGAGAGGAGGTCTGAAAAGCTCTGATCCTCATGATCCTCCCAGGGGCATTGGTAGGAGGGCAACCTAAGTTGGTCTGTCAAGCTTGGTGAAATGGAACCGAACCCCTACTGTATTCTGCTCTTTCTGCTGAATAGTTCTCTGCTTCTGGACTTCCAGTCTCCAGAAAAGTCAGAACAGAATGCCGGGAAATTTTATTAGTTATCTATTTATCTATGTTATGGGCCAGATTCCATGGTAATTGGCTTCCCAAGCTAGGTTTTCTGGACAGAATGAGGTATTAGTGAAAAGTTTCTACTAGCCAGAGATGTGTGTTCTCAGGAAATCAAGACTGATATATTCTGGCCACTTTCCTGTCAGCTCCCACACATGTAATCTAGACTGTCAACAGGATACCAAATTCAGGAGGCAGAATGTGGTCTTACGGCCTAAGTTAGAAGGCTGGGGTTCCACCTGCCTTCTGGAACCCATAAGGTATTCTCTCTAGTCCTGCGTTGGCTCCTCTCTCATGCTCTCCCTGCCTCCCCCTCCACTCCCCTCTCTTCTCACATTCCTGTGAATGGAATGTAGCTTAATGCACAGGGTGGCAACTGGAGCATTTGTTGGTGGCACTTCTCTCCATTTCCTTTTCTGTCCTTCCTCCTGCTCCCTCCCCAGCTTTCCTGTTACTCATCTTCAAGCCTCCACTTTTCTTCTTGACTTTAGGTATTCCCTTTACTCCCTGGTCCACAACTGCTTTAGTGACGGGGCCCCTCTCTATGACTATTTCTCCCCTGTCGCCCCCTAGAAGTCTTAAGGCACTAGGGGTGAGACCCAAAGAATTCAGCCATAGCCTTCCACCACCTCAGACCCAGCCCGGCCCAATCAGAGGGAGAGGAAGAACTGCTGGTGAAGGGTTCTCCTGGTGGGACCTGTTATCCCCAGAGCTCCGAGAGGCCCCAACATGCACCTGTGCAGCCAGGACCTGAGGGAGCACAGTGTGGTAGAAAGCATGGCTGCCAGGCGGTCAGAAGAACTTGGTTGAGTCTGTCTCTACTGACAGGCATTGTCCCAGGGAGCAAAATGCACACTCTGAGCTCTAGTTTCTTCAAATGTAAGCAAAGGATGATCAAACCTCTGCCCTCCTCACAGGTTTTTGTCAGGACCAGATGGGTTAAAGTAGATGAAAGTATTCTATAAATTATAAAATACCCCATCATTAATAAAAAGAGCCGCACTTACAAAATGCAGTCTATGTGTCAGGCACTGTTCTAATCACTTACGTATATTAACTGATTTAATCCTTGCAACAACCCCATGAAGAAGCTATTCCTATTTTTTTTTTTATATATGATTAAACTAAGGCATAGAGAAGTTAAGTAAAACAGCCAGAAAGCTGCGAATCAGATTATAAGGACACAATATTAGCAACAGATAAGATTCCAATCTTGCTTCTCCTTATCGTCTCTCATTTTGAGCAGTTTCTCTTCGTTGGTCCCAAGTAGGAAGACACCATACTTGTGTTTAGGCCACCTCAGATCACATTAGCTCTTTAGGTAACTAATATTTATTTATTTCATATATTGTTTATAAGCCCCTCTGCAGATTGTGTATGCTAAGCGTCCTCTCCCCATTCTGTACTTGCATTGGATTTTGAGGCTTCAAAGGCAGAATTTTCCATTCTTCCCTATTATAGTTCATTGTTCTTACCTTATAAGGTTTTGTGTGTATGTGTTTTTAGTCTTGACCCCGTGGTTTTAAAATATTCACTTCCCCTGCCACCTTCACATCATCTACAGGGGTGGCAAGCCCTCCTTCCCTGTCTTCATCTACAGAGGACAGAGTGAGGACAGAGCCTCTAGAGTGTTGTCTCTTGGCATTCTTTTATTCAGATCATTGGTCACTTACCTGTCATTCAACAAACTGTACTGTCATCCTACCCTTATTTCTGCATATTATCCGCAAAGATCATAGAAAATTCTGTCAAACAACTCAACGTCCAAAAACATGATTCCGGTGATTTGTCACTTAGGTCACCTAGTTTAAAAGGAGAGTTCGACATGACTTACCCCTTTGGGACACCCACACCAGCCCTTTCCCATCCCATGTAGAAGCTTGCCTTTGCCCAGTGTGAGGTGCACCGGTCACATATAAGGATTTCAGCTCCTCCCTCCTTTAAGAACACCAGACTAACATTCTTAGCAATGCACATTAGGATAGAAGCATCTGAGCATGTAAATATTTTTTTCTAGCTAGCTCCCTTCTTAGTTTTTGTTTTTGGTTTTAGAGACAGAGTCTCGCTCTGTCACCGAGGCTAGAGTGCAGTGGCGTGATCATGGCTCACTGTAACTTTGAGCTCCTGGTCTCAAGCGATCCTCCTCCCTCAGCCTCCAGATCTCTTGGTTTTCTTACATGAATTACTCTGTATATCCACCTGTAACATTGCTTGGCTTTCCATTTCATACCTTCTGTTGTTCTTAGTAGCTATTTCTACAAGCTCAGGAGATTTTCTTTGCTCTTTAGCGGCTTAAAGTCCTCTTTTTAGATCAAGTATCATCTGAGAAAATGTGTTCTTAGCATTAATGGACTATATTCCATTTTTACTCGAAACCATCCTTCTGTTACCTATGCCATAGCTTATGACTCAAAATCCAAATTCTACCTTTCAGGTAGTAGAGTAAAAAAGTAATAAAAATAAAACCTATTTCCCCAAGTATGTATTTTCTTGTCTAAGATTTTCATATTCCCTAATGGATGCTTTTTGGATATCTTCGATGGTGCCACTTGTCCCATGAATCAGCAGGGTTCCCTAGTGGCCGGCAGTGTCTGGAAGCCTCAGCATACTCTAGCACATGCACCAGGAAGTCAGTCAACATACCTCATGATTAGGAGTGTTTTAATGACCCAGGCCCAGTGACAGGTTTCCTTAAATTTCCTTGAACCAATGTCATTCTCTGTCAAAGTTTGTCTGCCTAAGAACCTCCTACTTACCTGCACTCTGTGGTGCACTTTCTTCATTTCCCCTCAGCTTTATTCCCCCTTCCCCATCCTCTTGACTCTGAGTTCACTTCACTGCAGTGAAACTAATGAGGTGCTGCTGCTTTTCCCAAAGCCCCAGATTTCCCCTCCTCTTTCTTGCCATGGCATCCAGTCCTTTCTCATTGCAACCACTTGGAAGTCTGGCCCCTGAGCCTGCTTCTTCACATGGGAGCTAGTATTCTCAGCCCATGGGGAGAAACGGAGGCCTGAATACAGGCAGTCACCTAAGGTGGTGCGTACAGTGTTGGGACACATGTCTAGTGGTGCCAGGACTGAGAGATCACTTACCTCCACCGGTTACCCAGGAGGTAAGAGAGACTGATCCACAATGTTCCTGAGGTGTCTTGGGCACCCATAGGCAGGTGACTTCTGGCTTAGGGCAGGGTTCAGGAGGCTGGGCACTCACAGTTTCTCTTTGGTCCCCACAGAACATGTTTGGGTTGTGGAAGCCTATGGTATTCTTGGCTATTGCAGCTGTGGCTCTGTATGTGTTACCCAACATGCGACAGCAGGAGTCAGAGTTCTGACTCATGGAGTGATGGCAGACCTTGGCCAGCGCGAGGGCAGATCCCCAGTGGCCACCACCCTCAGCTTTGGGCAGGACATACTGTGCCAGAACCCTCCCCATATGTTCCATGTGTCCCCATCTCCTCAGCCTCAGTCACCCAGGCTGAAAAGCCTTGTGGGGAGCGGCTGACTCCCATCTCCTGCCTTGTGTAAGAATCTGAGTTCCTTGTAATTAAATATCAACTGAATTACATGAGACTATGGATTTTTATTTGCTAAATGCCTCACAACACAACCAGAACAGAGTGGTCCCCCTTTAACCAAGTACCTCACATAAGGGTCTGACTCCTAAATACGGCTTCTCACCCTGCAGATGACCTCAGAAATGAGGCTAGCCCCATGTGCTGTCAACTGACTCACAGAGGGGTTGGTTTGTGCTTATTAACCCCATCCTGAGGTACTCTCCTGAGCATGGAGAAATGGAGTGAATGAGGGCTGGGGAGACCTCCCCTTAGGTTCTGTGCCCACACCTGTCTACATGAGAAGGCTGCCCTAAGAAGATCCACGTGTGTGCCTTCGTGGCTTAGCCTTTGTGACTTCTCAAGGGATTCGCCCTCAGAGATGACTTTAATCAGCCAGGGTCCTGGCAGTAAACAGGTGGCACACTCAAAGCTTCACATGAAGAGAGTTTAATGAAGGGACTATGTACAAAAGGCAGAGTTAGGAGAAGCAACAAAAAATAGTGAAGTACCAGGCAATAGCAACAGTGTAAAGCTGTTAGCATCCCAGGCTGAAGCAGGAAGGAAAGGAAGCAAGAGCTGGAGCTCTGAAAATGGGCCCCAGGCAGAAGTGGCAGCCACATGGAGTGCAGCCCCCACCAGAGCCGTGACGAAGTGGGATATGTATTCCCCTACCTTCTCCTCCCAGCTGCCAGTTTTCTACTGGTACCTCATCAGCTGAACTCAACGGGAAGACAAAGAGCAGAGGTGCCCAGGTGATGTAATCTTTCAAGCTCAGCCTCCTGGAGCTTAGAGCAGGACAGAGGCCTGAAGATGGATCTAATTGGGACAAGTAGAATGATGAGGGTAGTTTATGTGTGTTCCTGTTTACCTTCATTCCTGTGGAACCTTTGTGATTGCAGGTTATCGTCATGAATGTTTCTATACGAAAGAAGACCCCAAGCGTATTCTTTTTATTTCTTTTTCTTTTCTTTTCTTTTTTTTTTTTGTTTTTTGGAGACAGGGTCTCACTCTGTCACCCAGGCTGGAGTACAGCGGCACCATCTTGGCTCACTGCAACCTCCACCTCCTGAGCTCAAGCGCCTCCCACTTCAGCCTCCCAAGTAGCTGGGACCACAGGCATACACCACCATGCCCAGCTAATTTTTGTATTTTTTGTAGAGACAGAGTTTCACCATTTTGCCCAGGCTGGTCCCAAACTCCTGGGCTCAGGCAATCCTCCTGCCTCAGCCTGCCCAAAGTGCTGGGATTACAGGCATGAGGCATAGTGCCCAGCCCCAAGCATATTCTTAAACCATAGTGGAAACAATGACCCCGTGACTCCTGGCTTTCTTTGGACCCCTCTTTCTTCCTCCCTCCCATCCAAAAGGACTTTGTTCCATTCAACCAAACATCCAAAGAAACATATGTACAGAGTGTATACTGTGGTAGCACTGCCAAGCTAAATGAATTCATTCCTTCTGTAGCTCTTGCCTACAGGGAGTAGCAAGGACATTTAGAATTAGATTTTCAAGTTGTATTCAGCCCAGAGAAGTGACACGGCTGAATCGAAAGTCCATTTTGCTAGACATGGGGCTAGTGTTGAAATTGTGACTAGCCTTCCAGAAACGTGACTGCAACTAGGCAAACTGAGTACAGTGCCACATGCCTCTTTTGCCTTTGTCTAAATCAGCGGTCCCCAACCTTTTTGGCACCAGGGACGGGACCGGTTTCATGGAAGACAATTTTTCCATGGATGGAGAGGGGATGGGGATGGTTTCGGGATGAAACTGTCCCACCTCAGAGCATCAGGCATTAGCTAGATTCTCGTAAGGGGTGTGCAACCTAGATCCCTCACATGCGCAGTTCACAATAGGGTTCCTGCTCCTTATGAGAATCTAATGCTGCCACTGATCTGACAAGAGGCAGAGCTTAGGTGGTAATGCTCGCCTAGCCACCACTCACCTAATGCTGTGTGGCCAAGTTCCTGACAGTATTGGTCCATGGCCTGGGGATTGGGCACCCCAGCTCTAAGTGATTCCTCTTTGAAGACAGTTCTGACCTAGGCTGGTCTAGCTTCTTGCTAGTCCATGTGACCCACAGATCTGCAGCATCAGCATTGCCCGGGAGCTTATTTGAAAGGCAGATCTCAGGCCCCAACCCAGACCTACTGATGCAGAATCTGCATTTCTAACGAGATGCCCAGTTGATTCGTATGCACAGTAAGATTTGAGAAGCACCACCCTAGTCAATTATATTAGATTGTATGTTCTCAGTTGTAACCTAAAGAAATTATTTCACAACCGATCTGGTGCCACTGGCTGCTTGCTTTTGAGTGTAGTGAGACTACTATTTACTCACTTTACTGCCGCCACCAGTTGACTGAAGAACATGGGTATGGGTTGTGGAAAGGACTTATAGCCAAATGCTATGGTAAGCATGTTTGTGTCTGCCCCCTATCCTGCAAATTCATATGTTGAAACCCTAACCCCTAAAGTGATAATATTAGGAGGGGGTCTTTGGGAGGTGATTAGGTCATGAGACCAGAGGCCTCAGGAGTGGGATCAGAGCCCTTATTAAAGAGACTTCAGAGAGATCCCTCACCCTTTCTGCCATGTAAGTTTATAGTAAGACTACAGCCAGGCTGGGCACAGTGGCTCACCCTGTAATGCCAGCACTTTGGGAGGCCGAGGCGGGCAGATCACCTGAGGTCAGGAGTTCGAGACCAGCCTGACCAACATGAAGAAACCCCATCTCTACTAAAAATACAAAAAAATAGCCGGGCGTGGTGGCACATGCCTGTAATCCCAGCTACTCAGGAGACTGAGGCAGGAGAATCGCTTGAACCCGGGAGGCAGAGTTTGTGGTGAGCCGAGATCATGCCATTGCACTCTAGCTTGGGCAACAAGAGTGAAACTCCATCTCAAAAAAAAAAAAAAAAAAAAATGACTACAGCCATCTGTGAGGGAGTAGGCCCCTCGCCAGACATGGAATCTGCAGGCATCTTGATCTCAGACTTCCCAGCCTCCAGAATTGTAAGACATAAATTCTTGTTGTTTATAAGCCACCCGGTCTATAGTGTTTTGTTACAGCAGCCCAAATGGACTAAGACACCAAAGATCACTGATTTAACCTGGAATTACAAGCCAGGATAGAGGTCAGGTTCTAGTAGGGTGGTCCCCAGCTAGGGGACCTGAACCTAGACCCTGCCTAATGACATGAATGTGGGCCTGCTTTTCCCACTTTTTCGCTTAGAATACAAAACCCCTCCCTTTAGGACATGTCCTTCTCTGTTCGTTTCATTGATTGATTGATTGATTGATTGAGACAGGGTCTGGCTTTGTTGCCCAGGCTGGAGTGCAGTCGTGCAATTTCGGCTCACTGCAACCTCCACCTTCCAGGCTCAAGCCATCCTCCCACCTCAGTTTCCAGAGTAGCTGGGACTACAGGTGCTCACCACCGTGCACAGCTAATTTTTGTATTTTTTGCAGAGATGGGGTTTTGCCATGTTGCCCAGGCTGGTCTAAACTCCTGAGCTCAAGTGACTCACCTGCCTCGGACTCCCAAAGTGCTGGGATTACAGGTGTGAGCCACTGCACCTGGCCCTCTGTTCATTTTAGAATCCCATTCTCTTCATTTGGTTTGGACTGTCTCCTTGTCTTAATGATACACTGTTACCCAGGTATATTAAAGGGAATCTTTTTTGTTGAATGTGAAACATTCACTTGAGCTAGCTTAAAAAAAAGGCAGTAGGATGTTCTCAGTTATAAGTGGAGTTAAAGCCAGGCGCAGTGGTTCACGCCTGTAATCCCAGCACTTTGAGAGGCCGAAGCGGGTGGATCACAAGGTCAGGAGTTCAAGACAATCCTGGCCAACATGGGGAAACCCCGTCTCTACTAAAAATACAAAAATTAGCTGGGCATGGTGGCAGGTGCCTGTAATCCCAGCTACTCGGGAGGCTGAGGCAGGAGAATCGCTTGAACCTAGGAGGTGGAGGTTGCAGTGAGCCAAGATTGTGCCACTGCACTCCAGCCTGGGTGACAGAGAAGACTCCATCTTTAAAAAAAAAAAAATGTAGAGTTAAAGAATGTGTATAATGTGTACACAGGGACATAGAATGTGAACTGATGGACATTGGAGACTATGAAGCGGCCGGGAGTAGGGGGGCGGTGGGGGGGTGGGGCAAGGGAAGGGATGAGAAATTACTTAATGGGTACAATGCACATTATTTGGGTGATGTTACACTAGAAGCCCAGACTTCACACTAAGCAATATATCCATGTATCAAAACTGCACTTGTACCTTCTACATTTATACCAAAAAAAAAAAAAAAAAAAGGAGGGATTGATCTTAAGTCTGGAGGGGTATGCCTTGGAAGCCACAGGCAGGCGTGCGCTTGGGCCTAGGTGCACTAGAACCAGGGACTCAAAGCACCTTCAGGAGCCTCCATCTCTCCCCACTGCTGCCCTCTGCATAACTGCCTCCTTTCTGCGAGCTCCCTGCAGCCCAGCCCTGTCTGGTTTCCCTTCCCAGGCGAAGAGGTAGAGCAGCCACCCGCTGCCACTCCTGTCAAGGACCAGCTGCTTTTGGGGCAGTGTGGGTGGTTCTAAAGATGACAGGTACTGCCGGTTCTGATTGTGGCAGAGGGAATGTTGGGTTGCAGGGAAGGGGAGAGGGGAACAGCCTGGAGATCCAGGCAGTGGTCCCCACGGGGGTGTGGACACAGAGCTGCAGGGGAAGGCCTCTCTCACCAGAACCCCCTGGTCTCCAAGATAATCAGAGGAAGCAAACTAATTGTTTTGGATCACCTATTAGATGCCAGGCACCATGCTAATCATCTTTCTTGTGATTTCCTTCCATTTTCATACATTAAAAAAAAAAAAATGTGAGAAAACAGGCCCAAAAGAGTTGCATTACTTGCCCAAGGTTACAGAGCTAGAAGTAGAGAGGCTGGAATTCAGCCCATGGATCATTCCACTCTACCATACTGTCCCTGGCACCTGGGACAGAGCCACAGTCAGTATCAGTATCACTGAAAGTGCCTGCTGTGACCTGGCCAGCCCAGTATCATCACAGGTGACTGTGGAAATATCCCTGGTTCCAGAAAAACAGGATTTTCAAACATGGCTCATTGTATCCGCTCACTTGGATTCAGCTCAGCCTAAGATAAATACGGCCAATATTGGTGGCTGATGAGCAGAGCCCCTTGATGGCAGAGGCAGGACCAGGTGAAGAGCCAGGCAACCTGGTCTCCTGAGATAGGTCAGCGGGTGGTGAGTCAGGGGGCTATAAACGGCCTGTGGCCCCAGCCAGCACTGCCCAGATACTCAGCTGATGAAACCCCTTGTAACCCCCTGTGTGCCCCTGCCTGGCTTGGGGAGGAGCAGGTCAGCGCTCCTCGGGGAGGGGGCCCTACTTGGCAGGCCGGGCCCAGCATTGTGCACGATCTGTTCCAGCCTGGCTGGCCAGGCCCAGGGCCTGGGCTCATGGGCTATATTGAGGGCTGAGTCACCAGCCTGCGCCTGGGTCAGGCTGAGTGTCACTGGCTGCTGGGGCCTGAGTCAGGCCCCGATTTATCCTGGAGAGCAACAGGCTCCGGTTTCTGAGGACGGTTGCGGGGGGTGACGGGAATCATCCTTTGGCACTCTGTACCCTCCTCTCCTCTGCCAACCATTCACTTGATCCCCTGGGGCCCGCACACTGACCTCCCCTGGAGTAAGCTCTTGAGTCAGAGGGAAAGCAAGGGAAGCTACGCTGAGAGTTCCTTCTCCCCTCCCTGTCTTCCTCTGGCCTCTCCCACCTGAACAGAGGTGCTCAGCTGGCTGGGGGACCTCAGATAATGCCTGCAAAACAGGACTGTGGACCATTAGGGTCTGTAAAGGGGCTGTCAGCTCCGAGCTACCTCACCTTAACCCTTTCTCCTCCTCAGCAGCTCAAAGAGGAATGCATCCTTTCTCAGATCTGTGTCTCAGTTTACTCACCAGGGATTCAGAGGCAGCACTGCTGAACCCTGAGCCCTTGGCACATCAGGTTGGCTGTCAGAAGTCGGCCTTTGTACATACACAGTTCCCTTCTGAGGCCCAGTTGTGTGTCCTAGGAGCGGGGCCTCTCTCCACAGGAGAGCTCAGCCGATCTCAAGTGTATGGACAGCACGGGTGCCTGATGGGTGGATTTAGCCATGAGTTGAAGGTGGCTTGGGGAGAATGAGAGTTCTAGAGATAGGGAGAAGGGGTTGCCAACAGGAGAGTGGAATTCCTGAGCACCTCGTCACAGGCAGCCAACAGAACATGAGCTGCATGGCCCAGGCTATTTATACCTCGCCTGTCACTATCAGGGTCCCCAGAGCTCCCCCCACCCCCAGCCACGCACAGCAGGTCCTTTTGCTCTTTCTGGTCCCTTCTCTACTCCTCCCCTTCCCTACCTAAGGACCAGGCAATTTCATTCAATGAGAAGAGAAAGAAAGTATTCATAGACCCCTGTCATCATAAGCATTGCCCCCACAGAACCCTGACACTTTTTCCTCAGCTCCATAACAGGGGGTGCCCTCATTGGCCCTTGGGGGAAAGAGCCCCCAAAGATGCTCACTATCCCTTCTTTTACACCAGGTCTAGGGGTAGAAGAGGAATTAGATATAATGATTCATCTAAAAGGGCCCAGAACCTTCCCTGGCTTGAAGAAACTTCTCAGGCTCAGATATGGCCTCCTAGCCAGCTCAGCTTGACTTACTAGGTCTAGAAGGATGGGAAAGCTGAGGACGCATGGCTTGAAAAAGGGGGAACTGGGAGATATGGCTGCATGTATGTTACAAAGTTGCAGAATGGATCTTCTCCTTATAGAAATATGTTCTTTTAGGCCAGGCACGGTGGCTCACGCCTGTAATCCCAGCACTTTGGGAGGCCGAGGTGGGCAGATCACCTGAGGTCAGGAGTTTGAGACCAGCCTGACCAACATGGAGAAACCTCGTTTCTACTAAAAATACAAAATTAGCCAGGCGTGGTGGCACATGCCTGTCATCCCAGCTACTTGGGAGGCTGAGGCAGGAGAATCGCTTGAACCTGGGAGGCAGAGGTTGCGGTGCGCAGAGATCATGCCATTGCACTGCAGCCTGGGTAACAAGAGCGAAACTCCATCTCAAAAAAAAAAAAAAAAAAAAAAAAAAGAAATACGTTCTCTAGCTCTTTCCCCTCACCCCAGGCCAGAGAGTGTGTTTGGATGCCTTGTTTTCCCTGCTGTTCTATTCCCCAGGCCTGCAGCCTTTGGCTTGCCCTGAGTGCAGCTTTGCCTGGCATCCCGGCTGGCTCCCTTGGGCTCTCCCTGACCACTCTGCCCCTGGCCCTGCCTACCTGCCTGGTCACATTTCCCCCTGGCTGCTCTGGCTGGGGGTCTCCCTGTTTCTGCCTGGCTGACCCACCCTTTCCCTGGCAGGATCTGCCCTGTGGCCCAAATGGGCATGTTGCCCAGGGGGCTCCCTGGCACTACGGGGGAAGAGTCTGTCCTTCCCCTCTTATCATCTCAGTTGAGTCAGACTTGGGGTGGGGGACACACAGTGTGAGTCACTGGGTACCCTTTTCCTGAGCTCAGCTTCATTCTGAGGCGATGAGGCCAAACGGGCTGGTGACAGGGACACTGAGTCAGGGGCAGGGGCCCCGGTCTTACTCCTGGGCCTCTGGATTTGGGCCCTACCTGAGGCTTCTCTATCTGTAAAGTCAAGCAATGGCTGGGAGGCACACACCGCCCCCCCCCCGCCCCCGCCCGGCTTCTCCTTCATTGGCCTGGGCTTCCTCTCAGGCCATCTCTGCACAAGCACACACACTTCCCTTCCCTGTCCACAGGTGGACAATGCCCTGGGCTAGGAGCCAGCAGCCCTGTCAACAGCCTGCCACCAACTAGTCTAGAAAATTCTGTCAACACCAGATCAGTGGGTTTTGCCCTAATCACTGGCCTCAGTTTCCCCATTTACCTCTTTAGCCCGTGCGGGGTGTGGAGGGAGCATATTTCATTCCTGACAGTTTGGTGTGTTGGGTGTGGATGGAGAACTGTCGGCCCTCCCCGCCACCTTCCGGCGCGGCAGCACCGGGGGCCCAGAGGGTGGGCGCCCTCAACCCGGTCCCGCCGCTCGGGCGGTGCGGGGGCGGGGCGGCGGGGGCGGGGCGTCCTGTGCGGCGCGGCCCCCACCCGCGGGCCGGGCGGCATTCCTGGGAGGCCGGCGCTCTGACGTGGACCCGGGGGCCGCGGGCGCGGCGGGGGGGCGGCGGTCCGGGGGCTTCTTAAACCCCCCGCCCCGGCCCAGCCCGCACTTCCCGAGCACCGCTCCGCCCCTGGAGAGAGACAGAGCCAGAGAGCGGCCGAGCGCCTAGGAGGCCCGCCGAGCCCCGCCGAGCCCCGCCAGCCCCGGCGCGAGAGAAGTTGGAGAGGAGCGCAGCGCAGCGCAGCGAGTCCCGTGGTCGCGCCCCGACAGCGCCCGACAGCCTCAACCCCGGCCCTAGCCCCGGCCGCATCCCCAGCCCGCGCCAGCATGATGAACAACAGCGGCTACTCAGACGCCGGCCTCGGCCTGGGCGATGAGACAGACGAGATGCCGTCCACGGAGAAGGACCTGGCGGAGGACGCGCCGTGGAAGAAGATCCAGCAGAACACATTCACGCGCTGGTGCAATGAGCACCTCAAGTGCGTGGGCAAGCGCCTGACCGACCTGCAGCGCGACCTCAGCGACGGGCTCCGGCTCATCGCACTGCTCGAGGTGCTCAGCCAGAAGCGCATGTACCGCAAGTTCCATCCGCGCCCCAACTTCCGCCAAATGAAGCTGGAGAACGTGTCCGTGGCCCTCGAGTTCCTCGAGCGCGAGCACATCAAGCTCGTGTCCATAGGTCAGTGCGGAGGGCGAGGGCACGGGCGCGGCGGGGATAGGGTCGTCCCATGGGGCAGGGGACACAGGTGCGGAGTGGGCGCGCGGGGAGCTGAGAGACAGGGCAGAGGGCACCCTCCTGGTACAGAGAGAAGACCCTGGCTCCGGCCCTCCCACCCACCGACAAGGGCCACGGGCACTGCCTGCACACCCCTCTGGGGACAGCGAGCACTCCCTGGGTGCCCCGGGGAGTCCAGGCCTTAGGGTTTGCGAGCCCTCCAGCTGCCGCCTCCCCATGCACACTCCCACCGCCCGCCTCCGCTCACCGTCCCCTTTCCCTCCATCGGGCAACCCTAGCCCACACTTAGGAGGACAGAACCAGTGCCTGTCACTGATTCCTGGGGGCATCTCCCCGCCCCCAACAAAACAAGTGGCTCCCCAGCTTCACAGCCCCTCCGCGGGCCAGGAGAGGGCTGAAGACAGGTCCCAACCACTGCCCGCGTCTGCGGGCTCTGGGGCCGAGGGGAGCTGGCGCGGGAGGCCCTCTTCGTGCATGTGCTCAGCAGCTGGGTTCGGGCCCGGGGGCCAGGACAGGCAGGGCCTCAGAAACCTAAAAAGGCACTGAGCGAGCGCTGGGAGACTTAACCCCTGACTGTCCTCCTCCTGCTTCAGCCTGCGGTGGAGGGGGCTTCCGCAAGTCCAGGCCCTGCCCCAGCCCACCCCCTACCCCGGGATTGGCTGCAGCTAACGGTCTGGGCTGCGGGGAGGGAGGGGAAGGCCTGTGGAAGGGAGGAAGTCATTGAGTGTAACCAGATTTGGAAGGTGTGTAATGCAGGGTGGGGGCGGGGAGGCACTCCAGTCTTGGGAGCAGAGACGCCAAGGGTGGGCTTGGACTGGCAGGAGGCTGTCCTGCCCTCAGAGTCCTGCAGTCATCCCTGAGGCTGGGGGCCTGGGGAAGACACCCCGCCCACCCCTGTGGAGAGCTCTTAAGAACCCTGCTGGGAT
Source organism: Symphalangus syndactylus (assembly GCF_028878055.3). Lineage (NCBI taxonomy): Eukaryota > Metazoa > Chordata > Mammalia > Primates > Hylobatidae > Symphalangus > Symphalangus syndactylus. The sequence continues at coordinate 118,652,366 of NC_072428.2, forward strand.
TTGCAGGCCAGGGTCCTTGGACGGTGCACCCCACGGCCCCAGGAGGGGAGTTTCATGTGGGGCTAGGTGGGCCCCACACAGGATGTTCCCTGAGATTTCTCCAGATGACTTGATGTCTGTCAGCCACACTCTCCCTTGGGGCCATCTCTAGGCCTCCTGATATAGCAGCTGAGGTCAGCCTGGGGCTCCCCATCCAGTCCCCTCCCTAGCCCTTACCCCCTCCTGCCCCAATACTGCCCCCCCCACCCCACCCGCCTGCCCTGTCCTGGAAATAGCCCTGCCTCCGTGACACAGCAGATGTCTCTGAGCTTTCCAGAAGGACAAGGCTGAGGGCAGGGGGTGGGGGAGGGAGCCTGGAGTGTGTAGTGAGAGTGAGGGCTACGTGATGGAGGCTGAGGGGTCAGAGAGGAGTCAGTCCTGGGCCCGCATCCTCAGCAGGCTGGGTTTTGAAAGGCAGGACTGACTGTCCCAGGTGGGGTCTGGGGGAAGAGCCGGAGGCTTCGGCAAGACATATAGGAAACTGCTCAGCTTTCCCCTCCCCTCCAGTCTGCGGGGGCTCCCGGCCCCTCTCCAGGCCTTGTCCTTCCTGAGCACACCTCTCCCCTCCCCCGTGGCGGTGCCTGGCTCCAGCCCCCTTGGCTCAGCCGAGGAGGGGCCGGCTCAGAGCAGAGGGGAAGAAGCAAAAGCTGGTTTGAGGGCAGGAGGGAAGCTCCTTGGTTCCCGCTGGGAGGAAGGGGAGGCAGTCCCCATTTGGGCCAAGTGGCTCACTGGCGCTGATGAGATAAGCTGTCAGCAATTCAGCTGCCGGCCCCAGGCTGAGGCCGGAGGGGAGGGGACACCGGCGGCGCCCAGCTGGGTCGCCCCCCAATGAGGAGGTCCAAAAGGGCTGCCCCACGAGGGAGGAGCATCCTGCTTCTGCTAGCTCCCCTACTCCATTTAGTGGTGGGAAGGGGCTATCCATGGGGCCTCCTTCTGAGTATTGTCTCAGCGCTGAAATCGAGCATCTGGGCACCTCAGGGGGTGTCAGAAAGACTCCCCACTTCTCTTTCTAGGAGGGAATTCAGGGTCTGGAGTAGCAGCTGGGATCCAAGTCCACCTGAAGAAGGGGCACTGAGCCCAGGTTAAAGGAGCTGTGCCCTTCATATCCCCACCACCTTGTCCTGGCCCCCCATCGCCCCTCGTTCCCTCCGAACAAAGAGGCCTATGAGGCAGCTCTGTCCCGCAGCTGTTCCCCAGTTGCTATTCCTTCTCCTGGAGCCAACAACCAAGGGAGGGGCTGGAGGGGGCAGCAGCTGTCCCAGCACCTCCCTAGGCCCAGCCCTCTCCTCCCCCTCCATTCGAGGCCTGGGGTGGCCTCGGAAATTAGCTGTCTGGCTCCTCCCACTCCTTTGGGGGTATCCCTAGGCAGATGGAGAAGTGGCTTGGTGAGCCCTGGTGGCGCTGAGCTCCTCTCCTCTGCCTGGCCTCCGAGAGGGAGGAGGGAGAGGGAGGTCATTGCTTCCAGAGTGGGACTTGGGGCCCCACTGCCCTTCTCCTGCCCCAAGCCTGGACCACTTGCTGTCTGGCCCAGGGCCAGTTGCTGGGGAGAAACTTCCCTCTCCAGCAAATATGAATGACCACCCTCCCCATATACACACCCCCCCAACCCCTGCAGTCTCAAGGCTTCCTGCCCAGGGGTCTGGCTCCAGTTTGCAAGAAGTACTTCTGGGCATGTGAGCTTTGGAGGCTGTGGGGGTTGTGAGAGGCTGGGGGCACGGGGGCATCCAGACTGTGTGAAAGTGTTGGAGCCTGTGTGTTTGAGAGAAAGCACCGGGAGGCAGGGAGTGAGTGTGTCATGGAATTTGAAAGCTGCCAAACCATTGTGCTGCAGTGGAGCCAGGGGAAGGGGGCGGGCTGGGGAGCTGCTGGGGAAGGAAGGATGAATCAGTGACAGGGTGGGGGAGCCCGGGAGGCCAGAGCCCCAGCCAGAGGGACAGGGAGACTGAGGCACCCCTCCCAGGGCAGGTGGGAGTGGGGCAGGGGATGCCCTGGATTTCCCAGGCTCTTGATCTCCTAACACTTTCCCCAAGATCTGGGGAAGGGTGGAGGGGAGAAGATGTGTAAGGGGAAGCCTCCACTCCGCCCTCTCCCATCTCTCCGGCAACATCAGTAAACAAGACCGAGTCTTCCACCCCCTTCCAGCCTCCTGAAAGCAGTGCTTTGGGAAGCTGATAGATTTCAGAACTTCATTGCCCTTTACAAGTAAGCTGAATTCCAAAGATCTGTCTACATGCTAGGCCACCCCAGGCTTCTGGATATCTCTTTCTGATTGTTAAGGGGGATCTAGCCCTCCCCACAAATCTTGAGGAACCAGTTCTGGCTCAAAGGATTCCTCAAAGGAGGTGATGGGTGGAGTGTGTCAGCTCCTGAGGCTGGAGTCCCTCTGGCCCCCAGCCTTTGACAACATGACTTTCAAGACTTAACTGAGAATGTGTTGGACCCCACCCACCCACCCCCGCCCCACTATCAGAACCCCTTGGTTTCTAAAGCCCTTTCTGGCATTCGGGGTAGAGTGTGAGTGGAAACTTGTCCTACTCCACTCCAATTTCAGTCCTTAAAATATTCATTCAACCAATATTTATTGAGACCTTACTATGTTTAAGACCTTCATTGTAGAAAAATAAAACCTAGTGTCTAGAGTGAAAGAAACCAGACCAAAAAAAAAAAGAGTATATAGTGTGTGATTCCATTTATATAACACCCTAGGAAATACAAAGTAATCTATCGTGACAGAGAGCAGTTTAGTTGTTGCTTGGGATGGAGGGACAAGGACGGCAGGAGGGAGGGCTCACAAAGGGATATGTGCAAGGAAACTTTGGGGAGTGATGGATGGTACCTTCGTTATTCTCCATCTGTGGTGACGGCTTCGTGATATATCCATAATGTCAAAGCTTCTCAAACTTCATTCTCTAGCGTGTGCAGTTTGCTGTATGTCAATCATAGCTCAGTAGAACTGTTAACAAAACAAAAAGGCTCTGCCCTGGGAGCCTTACAATCCCACAAGGCCAGACAGAAACCAGGTAATTTCATAGACAGAAGGCAGACTCACTTGCTGTAGCTGAGGTGAGGGTACCTTCCAGAACCACAGGAACACAGAGAAGCAGCCTTCTGACCAGAAGGGCCCCATAAAGGACTTGGCATCTGAATGGGGCCTTGCAGGAGGGAGAGGGTCAGGTAGGCAGAGACTAGAGCCCTGACCCCAGGGCTCTGGCCCGAGGAGCTGCACAGGTGAGGGAGGGTGCTCTGGGGCAGTGGAGGGTGGGGCGCTCCTGAGTCCGTCTGTGCCCTCCCCTCTGCAGACAGCAAGGCCATCGTGGATGGGAACCTGAAGCTGATCCTGGGTCTGATCTGGACGTTGATCCTGCACTACTCCATCTCCATGCCCATGTGGGAGGATGAAGATGATGAAGACGCCCGCAAACAGACGCCCAAGCAGCGGCTGCTTGGTTGGATCCAGAACAAGGTGCCCCAGCTGCCCATCACCAACTTCAACCGTGACTGGCAGGACGGCAAAGCTCTGGGTGCCCTGGTGGACAACTGCGCCCCCGGTGAGTGGGCCAGCGAGCACAGCATGGAGTCCTTAGCTCCCAAAGACAGAGGGGACAAGCTGGGGCTGCCAAGGCGCATGGTCGTCGGAATGCACACCCTGGGGCCTGGGGGGCAGGATCCCCGGCAGGGTTTGTCCTCCTCCAGCTGTGGCTCTCCGCTGGCTGGCAGCAGGCCCTACCTGATGAGTGTGCCAGATTCCGCAGAGGAAGGAAGAGTTTTAAAACCCCTCATTTTACAGACAAGGACACTATGGCCCAGAGAGGGCTGGTGACTTATCCAAGATTACACAGCTTATCCGTGGCAGAACCACCTAGAGCCCAGGGCCTGGACTCCCTGCCCCATGAATTTTTTACTGTGCCACGAGGCACTATTCCTGCCGAGCTGAGAGAGAGGCAGTGTGGTGACCAGGACTTGTAGGAAGACCAGGAGTTAGATCCAGAGAAGGCTCTTCTTTGGGAGACCCTGGGATGGCTTTGAGAAGGAGTTGAGGCTCAGGATGATGTGGGATGAGGCCAGTGGGGCACTGCCTGGTGGCAGGTGACCCAGCCTTGCCCCTTCTCCGTGTAGGTCCTGGCCTGGTCAAGTGGAGGCAGCTCAGGGGCCATGAAAAAAGCTGAGGCATCACTGGCTAGAATGTACCCCGTGGACAGCTCCCTTTCTGCCCCTCATCTCCTGAAAAGATAGGTTTTCTCCAGGAGTCACAGCCCCTTGGGAGAATCCTCCTCCACCCTGGGGTCAGCCGGGGAGCAAGGGGTGGGAGGCGGGGGCACAGCCTCCTGGGAAGCATTCCCAGCTGCTGAGCCATGGCCCGTAACTGGTGTGACTGCCAGCAGTGAGCTCAGCTGTTCCAGCCAGTCATGGATTCCAGCCTTGAGCCGGCCCCCTCCCCGAAACGGTGTGCTGTCCCCCTCCTCCAGCTCTGGCCTGAACCATGCGCCCCCTCACCTGCACCCTTCATAGGAGTGATCTGGGGCTGCCTCAGCGTCCTTCCTGTTGGGAGGGCAGGGCTCCTGAGGGCTGCAGAGGAGAAGTCATTCTCTCCCCACAGGCCCTTTAATGCCTCAGTTTCCCCAAGTGAGCAGTTAGAAGGAATAGAGAGTCTTATACCCTAAGACTGGTGTGGAAAGTGTTTGGAGATCTAGGGCTTCAGGGCAGCTGTGAGGAGGCCTTCTAGGGGAGATGGGTCAGGGGCATATGTGGGACAGGCACTCTGACCTCTGCCCACCCCTGAGAAAGCTGAATGAGGCAAGAGATAGTGGAGGGGGGTACCCTCCCAGGGTTTGGGGTTCAAGGTCTGAGCTGGGGCCTGGGCAGGCAGGAGGCCGGCCAGCAGGGCTGGTGCCAGGCTGCGTCAGCCAGGGCAGAAAGGCTTCATTGTTGGTGGTGGGGAGGGCTGTCGTGCTCCTACGTGGTGAGGGGCCTCGCAGCCGATGGGGTCAGCAGGAACCTGGCTAGTCAAGGCCTAGAGCTGGTGGGAAGGGGTGTGAAGCCACAGCCTCCGAGGGTGTGGGTGAACAAATGCCCTGCATCCTGGCTGGCTGGCTGCCCCTCACCATCGTTTCCCTCCATCACCTCTCCAGGTCTCTGCCCCGACTGGGAGGCCTGGGACCCCAACCAGCCCGTGGAGAACGCCCGGGAGGCCATGCAGCAGGCCGACGACTGGCTTGGGGTGCCCCAGGTACATGCGCAGATGGGGCAGGGGGGAAAGGGGGCAGGGGCAGAGGTTGGGTCTGTAAGTTTACCTGGCCAGGGTGCAGGGGTAGACAGGCTGCTAGGAAAACAGGGCACCATGTGTCATCACTCCTTTCCATCGCAGGTCATTGCCCCTGAGGAGATCGTGGACCCCAACGTGGATGAGCATTCTGTTATGACCTACCTGTCCCAGTTCCCCAAGGCCAAGCTCAAACCTGGCGCCCCTGTTCGATCCAAGCAGCTGAACCCCAAGAAAGCCATCGCCTATGGGCCTGGTATGTGTGAGCCCCTGGCGGCCCTCCTGGGCAGCTGGGCACATGTAGGCTCTCCCTGAGTAACCTGGGCTCTGCTCCTGCCCCACAGGCATCGAGCCACAGGGCAACACCGTGCTGCAGCCTGCCCACTTCACCGTGCAGACGGTGGACGCGGGCGTGGGCGAGGTGCTGGTCTACATCGAGGACCCTGAAGGCCACACTGAGGAGGTATGCAGAGGCCACTGGGGACAGAGGGATTCACTTGGGATTGGAACCAGAGAGCGTGGGGCCAACAACAGGAATGGCCCGGAGGTGACTGCCAGAGCCACACACTGTGCTGTGCAGTCTGGGGAAGGTGTCACCATAGGGACTGAGTGGGGCTGGGGTGCATAAGGCGCTGTGGGGTCAGGAGGGACTACGGTCTTTGGAGAGGCTTCCCATCTTTTTCCTTCCCAATAGGCCAAGGTGGTTCCCAACAATGACAAGGATCGCACCTATGCTGTCTCCTATGTGCCCAAGGTCGCTGGGTTACACAAGGTATCTCCCTCTAGGCCCCCCTGCCTGCCCTGCTCTTCACATCCTTGTCTCCAGCTGCATGGACCCTTCTCTCAGCCTGCACCTCTCTCCTGCCCAGAGCCCCAGCTGCCCGCCTCTCACCCTCCTTGGCGTGGCTGTGCCCCTCTGCCCCCTCTCAGGACTGCTCTCCCCTAGAAGCTAACCCTTGACCTCTGACCCCTAGGTGACCGTGCTCTTTGCTGGCCAGAACATTGAACGCAGTCCCTTTGAGGTGAACGTGGGCATGGCCCTGGGAGATGCCAACAAGGTGTCAGCCCGTGGCCCTGGCCTGGAACCTGTGGGCAATGTGGCCAACAAACCCACCTACTTTGACATCTACACTGCGGGTAGGATGGGCCCCAGGGGGTGCAGGCGGAAAGCCCCTGACCATGTGGGGCTGTGTGGGGGTGGGGGGAGGCTGGGGCAGGGATGCCAGCCAGAGGGTGGGAAGCCTCAGGGTGAGGGCACCGGGGCAGCTGTGGGTGTCCAGAGTGGGTGCTGACAGCCTCTGTTTTCGGCAGGGGCCGGCACCGGCGATGTTGCTGTGGTGATCGTGGACCCACAGGGCCGGCGGGACACAGTGGAGGTGGCCCTGGAGGACAAGGGTGACAGCACGTTCCGCTGCACATACAGACCTGTCATGGAGGGGCCACATACCGTGCATGTGGCCTTTGCGGGTGCCCCCATCACCCGCAGTCCCTTCCCTGTCCACGTGTCGGAAGGTAAGGGCCCTTCACTGCTCCCCACAGTAGCCCTTACCAAAGCCAGAGGCTTGCAAGGGGCAGGAGGAAGAGCTGGGGCAGGGCTCTGCAGAGACCCCCTCCCTGCGTCCTCCACCCCACCCTCAAGGTGGCTGGAGTCCCTAAGAGCACGGCTGGGGGGCCACAGTGAAGGGTCCCAGAACATGTGCCACCCTGGGAGGGCTGAGCGGAAGTGACGGGGCTGTATGGGTGGAGGCATATCTGGGGAGTACTGCCCGAATGCCAAGCCCTCAGGTGGTGACTGCCCCACTTGTTCTCTCCCTGCACTCAGTGCCCATCGTCCACCAGGCCAAGAGAGTGATGCCACGTTAATGCTCTCCAGTGGAGGCGGGGCCAGGCACGGCCGTAGCTGACTGGCCTCACCTGTGCTGTGTGGCATGGCCCGGGCAGTGTGGAATCGCCCCCTTTCCATGGCATTCTGTGGCAGGCCCCAGGTTCCATGCCATTGTCTGTGTTCTGTGGCAGATCTACTGTCTTTGCCACTTGCCTGGTGATTTCTGTGATGAAACCTGGGCTCTGAGCCATTGCCTGTGTTCCGTGGTACCCCTTGGGCGGTGCCATTGCCTATAGTCATGGTAGTCCTGGAATATGTATCGTTGCCTGTTTCATAGCACCTGTGGGTTCCATGCCATTTTCTGGATTCTGTGGCAGGCTCAGATTCCCATTCCTTTGCCTGTGTTCCATAGCAAGGCCTGGGCTCATTGCCACTGGCCACGGTCTGTGGTAGGCTGATGTCCACACATTGCCTGTGTTCTATGGCAGGCTTTGAGTTCTATGAAGTAGCTCTTGTTCTGTGGCATTGCTGGATGTTTTGTGGCATGACTTAGATCCTAAGGTTGCTTTGGTGCCCTGAGAGGCCCAGAGGGCTCTAGATGGATGGCCTTGGGGTGGGTAAAGGGGCCTTCCCTGTCTCTCTGAGCCCACTCTCAGCCCAGGCTCTGCCATGCATTTCCCCAGTGGCACTGGCTCGGAAGCTTTCTTGTAACCTGCCTGATCTGGGGCCTGTAGCCAGCTCCAGCCCAGCAGCCCTGGTTGTGCTGGGGGCACAAAGGGCTCCAGAGCAGGGCTGTGGGCCACTGCCTGTGCCTGGGAGGGGTTAGAAGGACTGTGCACAGGGAGGTGGGGGCTAGTGGTCCAAGGCCTCTCAGCACCCCCAACCTCCTTTCTCTTCCTCCCCTAGCCTGTAACCCCAACGCCTGCCGCGCCTCTGGGCGAGGCCTGCAGCCCAAGGGTGTTCGTGTGAAAGAGGTGGCTGACTTCAAGGTGTTTACCAAAGGTGCCGGCAGCGGGGAGCTCAAGGTCACGGTCAAGGGGCCAAGTGAGTGCCAGAGCCCAGGGTCGTGAGAGTGGGGCTGGGAGATCATAAAGGAAGTATGGCCAGTGGTTCTGACTCCCAGAGGGCAGTGACAGCCAGCACCACAGCTCCACAGTGACCAGAGGCACCCCAGAATCTCAGGCACATTGTCTCCTCTCTGCCTTAGTTTCTTGGTCTGCAAGCCAGGAATGATTCTCTCCCCCCTAAGTGCTATACGGGGTGTTATGCACAGGGATGACAAGTGTTCCCTGCCCTGAGTTGCAGCACTGCTCACTAGAGCACTGCCCTTGGGCTGGGTCCAGGTCCCAATGGCTCCTTGAGGGGATTGAGGAGCTGGGACTTCAAGGATATTGATCTGCCTTCTTCCCCACCCTGCCCCCATCTCCTCAGAGGGCACAGAGGAGCCGGTGAAGGTTCGGGAGGCTGGGGACGGTGTGTTTGAGTGCGAGTACTACCCAGTGGTGCCTGGGAAGTATGTGGTGACCATCACGTGGGGCGGCTACGCCATCCCTCGCAGGTGAGTACCTTGCGGCCTCCCATGCTGTCCTGTCTAGGCCATCACAGGGAGGGATGAGGGGCAGTGGGCTGCGAGGGAGTTTGAGGGGAGATGGAGGGGGGACCTAGGGGGGGTGCTTCCTGGCATGGACACCAGCTCCCTCTCTGCCCAGCCCCTTTGAGGTACAGGTGAGCCCAGAGGCAGGAGTGCAAAAGGTCCGGGCCTGGGGTCCTGGTTTGGAGACTGGCCAGGTGGGCAAGTCAGCTGATTTTGTGGTGGAAGCCATTGGCACTGAGGTGGGGACACTGGGTAAGTGGCTGGGGGACAGGAGGAGGGAGTGCTGCGGGGGAGGGCAGCAGGGGACACTGTGGGTAATGAGTGCAGTGCGCATGCTGGGGAGTGCTGGGGTGAGCAGGGAGATAGGACATGAGGGCGGCTAGAGGGTAGCTGAGGGACGGAAGGGTCTTGCCTGATGCTGGACCCCCGACCCTCCCCCACCTTGCCCCAGGCTTCTCCATCGAGGGGCCCTCACAAGCCAAGATTGAATGTGACGACAAGGGGGATGGCTCCTGCGATGTGCGGTACTGGCCCACGGAGCCTGGGGAGTACGCTGTGCACGTCATCTGTGACGACGAGGACATCCGAGACTCACCCTTCATTGCCCACATCTTGCCCGCCCCACCTGACTGCTTCCCAGATAAGGTATAGTCCCAGCTCACACACACCTGCCCTGGGGGTGGGGCGAGCTGGTTCTCCTCCCGTCCCCAACCCAGCCTTCTTCCCTCCGCACAGGTGAAGGCCTTTGGGCCTGGCCTGGAGCCTACTGGCTGCATCGTGGACAAGCCTGCTGAGTTCACCATTGATGCCCGTGCAGCTGGCAAGGGAGACCTGAAGCTCTATGCCCAGGTAGGTCATTGTCCAGTCTCTGCTGCCCTTACTACCCATGGCAGGGACCCTGGAAGGCAGGGCCAGGCCAGAGGCAGAGGCCTCCCAGCAGGAAATGACAGCATCGCAGAAGATCAGGCAGGACTGATACTCATGGGCCCATCAGTACCATGGAAAATTTTAAATTTTGTGTTTTCTTAACAATGATAACCTAAAAACGTATTTTACCAAAGAGTCATTTTTGTGCTAATTTGTAATTGAAAGATTGTTTCATTGAATAAGACATTGGTTTCCCAAGTCAGTTTCTCAGACTGGTGTCCATTGACCCCTAGAGGTTAATGAACATATTCTTGAAGATCTAAGAGGGTGATTCTTCTTTGAAAGGCTCATGATTCAGTTTTAGGAACATAAATTTAGCCCGCACTCTTCCTGTCCAACACATTTCAGAGTTGAGGAAACCTAGGCTGGGAGAGCAAGCCATACAGATGGCCTTGAGCCAGGCTCCCAGGGTGGGCTCTGGCCGCCAGAGCACGTGGCCCTGGGCTCTGGTGGCCTCAGTGGCTGGTGTGGGGGCGGGAGTGCCAGCTTGTTGGCTGTGGGAAAGGAGGCTCTGGGTTCACCTGTGGCCAGCAGAGGGCGCTCTGCGGAGGCCACAGCTATGAACTTTGCTTGGGTGATGCCCACAGGACGCGGACGGCTGTCCCATCGACATCAAGGTGATCCCCAATGGCGACGGCACCTTCCGCTGCTCCTATGTGCCCACCAAGCCCATTAAGCACACCATCATCATCTCCTGGGGAGGCGTAAACGTGCCCAAGAGCCCCTTCCGGGTGCGTCCTCCCAGCCTTCCCCGTGCCCACCACCAGGGGTCCCTGAGGGAGGGCGGACCCCTCGCTGGAGTCCCTGTTGTCCCTGGGCTCAGGCTGGGACTGAGGCTTGGGCTGGTGCCACTGAGGCTGGGGCGGGTGCGCTGGGCAGGAGGATGAGCCTTGAGGGAGGGCACCACGCTGAGCTGCGACCCCTCCCGCAGGTGAACGTGGGCGAAGGCAGCCACCCCGAGCGGGTAAAGGTATACGGCCCCGGCGTGGAGAAGACGGGCCTCAAGGCCAACGAGCCCACCTACTTCACGGTGGACTGCAGCGAGGCGGGGCAAGGTGCGCCCAGCCGGAAGGGGCGGGTCTGGGAGGGGGCGGGGGTGAGTCGGGTCAGGGGCTGAGCCCGACTCGAAGCGGTGCCCGCCTCTCTGCAGGCGACGTGAGCATCGGCATCAAGTGCGCCCCAGGTGTGGTGGGCCCTGCAGAGGCTGACATCGACTTCGACATCATCAAGAATGACAACGACACCTTCACCGTCAAGTACACGCCACCAGGGGCGGGCCGCTACACCATCATGGTGCTGTTTGCCAACCAGGTACCCAAGCTCCTGGGTACTCACAGCGACGTGCACCTCCCAGCTCTAGAAGGCAGCTAGAGATGCTGTCACTGGGAACAGGGAGGGATGATTCTGCAGACATGGTGGAGCCCTACCTGTGTGAGGCAGGGTGCCTCAGAGGAAGCAAAGGGGGCCCTTTTGGAGGCTGCCCCTGTCCATGCTGGGTCCCCTGGGTGTGTCCTGAGCCAGCATCTAGCCCAGAGCAGAGGTGTGTTCCCCTCGAGAGCCCTGACTAAGCCTCCTCCACATCCAGGAGATCCCCGCCAGCCCCTTCCACATCAAGGTGGATCCATCCCACGATGCCAGCAAAGTCAAGGCCGAGGGCCCTGGGCTGAATCGCACAGGTGAGTGTCTGGGCAGGGGCTGGGACTTGCTTGAGGTTGGGGTTAGGTGGCTACCAGGCCCTCACCACGTCTCTGGGTGGCTCCTCAGGTGTAGAAGTCGGGAAGCCCACCCACTTCACGGTGCTGACCAAGGGAGCCGGCAAGGCCAAGCTGGATGTGCAGTTTGCAGGGACAGCCAAGGGCGAGGCTGTGCGGGACTTTGAGATCATAGACAACCATGACTACTCCTACACTGTCAAGTACACCGCTGTCCAGCAGGTGCGCTCTGCCCCTCCCATGCCCCCGCCCAGCCCGGCTGCCAGAGCCCTGGGTCTCCCTCCTCCAGTCCCATGGGACCAGTTCTGGATCCTCCATGCCTTTCCTGCCTCCTGCCCTCACTCTCATGGTGGATCTGAGCTTCAGAGCCCATATTCACCACGAGGATGTTGTAGGACCGTGCCTTATACCCAGTTCTGACCTACCATTGTACCCAACAGGGCAACATGGCAGTGACAGTGACCTACGGCGGGGACCCTGTCCCCAAGAGCCCCTTTGTGGTGAATGTGGCACCCCCGCTGGACCTCAGCAAAATCAAAGTTCAGGGCCTCAATAGCAGTAAGTGGGGCAAGAGCCACCCTGGGAGTGAGGGGTGTTCGGGTAGGGTGGACCGGAGTCTCCTCATGGTGTCATTTGCTCTCCACGCAGAGGTGGCTGTGGGACAGGAACAAGCATTCTCTGTGAACACACGAGGGGCTGGCGGTCAGGGCCAACTGGATGTGCGGATGACTTCGCCCTCTCGCCGGCCCATCCCCTGCAAGCTGGAGCCAGGTGGTGGAGTGGAAGCCCAGGCTGTGCGCTACATGCCCCCGGAGGAGGGGCCCTACAAGGTGGACATCACCTACGATGGTCACCCGGTGCCTGGCAGCCCCTTTGCTGTGGAGGGTGTCCTGCCCCCTGATCCCTCCAAGGTGAGGAGATAGGAGCTGGTTGGGGCTGGGAGTTGGGGACTTGTTGGGAAGATGGATGAGTCATAGGGGGCAGAGGCCAGAGGGACTTATGTGCCTGGAGTGGGCACAGCCAAGGATGTGGGGCCGAGGTCAGCCCCACCCCACCACCTGCCTTGGAGACAATTTAGCTATTAAGAGCCTGGCCTTGGAGTCACACCTGGGCTTGAATCCCAGGTCCACTAACTGGGGCAAATTGCTTCATCTCTCTGCCTCAATATCATCACCTGGAATTGTTATAAGCACTCAGTCCGCAGTAGCAGCCACAGTTGGAGGTGATGAGTTGGGTGGGGGCCATGAAGGCTGGGATGGGGAGGCCAGGTGCAGGGAACCCACACACCTGCCTCTTCCCCTAGGTCTGTGCTTATGGCCCCGGTCTCAAGGGTGGACTGGTAGGCACCCCCGCGCCATTCTCCATCGACACCAAGGGGGCTGGCACAGGTGGCCTGGGGCTGACTGTGGAGGGCCCCTGCGAGGCCAAGATCGAGTGCCAGGACAATGGTGATGGCTCATGTGCTGTCAGCTACCTGCCCACGGAGCCTGGCGAGTACACCATCAACATCCTGTTTGCCGAAGCCCACATCCCTGGCTCGCCCTTCAAAGCCACCATTCGGCCTGTGTTTGACCCGAGCAAGGTGCGGGCCAGTGGACCGGGCCTGGAGCGCGGCAAGGTCGGTGAGGCAGCCACCTTTACTGTGGACTGCTCAGAGGCAGGCGAGGCGGAGCTGACCATTGAGATCCTGTCGGATGCCGGGGTCAAGGCCGAGGTGCTGATCCACAACAACGCGGACGGCACCTACCACATCACCTACAGCCCCGCCTTCCCCGGCACCTACACCATTACCATCAAGTACGGCGGGCATCCCGTGCCCAAATTCCCCACCCGTGTCCATGTGCAGCCTGCGGTCGATACCAGTGGCGTCAAGGTCTCAGGGCCTGGTGTTGAGCCACATGGTGAGTGGACAGGAGGAGCCAAGCAAGGTCAAGTGGCAGGTGCAGGAGCTGGGTAGTCTGTGGGAGGGAGGGAAGCAGAGCTGAGAGCTGGGGGAGCAACCTGGGGTGAAGGGAGGGCTCTCAGAGCAGCCCCAGAGTCCTTACTGGCCCAGAAACCCCAGAGAAGGAGTGGAGGGGAAAACGGGAGTGGAGATTGGCCTCTGCTCTTGTGGCAAAACTGCACCTGACTCCAGGCATTTTTCTGGAGAGATCTCTTCTTTCATGTGCTTAAGGGGTACCCTGATCCAAAAAGCTAAAACTCTGCTCTGGAGGGGTGCAGGGTGAAAGCTTTGGGGTAGAGGATGACAAGAGTCAGGAGACAGTAAGTGGGAATGGGCCATCTGCCAGGGGCCAGACCCTGGCTAGGCATGGGGCACGACAGAGGGATGCAAGACCCAGGCCCACAGCCTGGTGGGTGACTCATGTGAACAGAGAATGTCACTGCATGGAGAAGGGAGTGAAGGCAGAGGCTGGAGCTCACAGAGGTGCAGGGGAGGGTGGGGGGCCCAGGCTCCGATTAGAGGAGCAGCCTGGGAGTTGGGGAGTGGGAGAGGAGGGGGAGAGGAGGGGAAGAGAGAGGGAGAGGAGATGGAAGGGAGGGGGAGAGGAGAGGGAGCATCTGTGTGAAGGCTGCCCCCACCTCTGCTGAGCACGCCACCCCGGGGCTCCAGGTGTCCTGCGGGAGGTGACCACTGAGTTCACTGTGGATGCAAGATCGCTAACAGCCACAGGCGGCAACCATGTGACGGCTCGCGTGCTCAACCCCTCGGGGGCCAAGACAGACACCTACGTGACAGACAATGGGGACGGCACCTACCGAGTGCAGTACACTGCCTACGAGGAGGGTGAGGGCTGGTGGAGGGCCGGGCGAGTGGGCAGGGCCGGGATCTGATGATATCGCCCTCGGGGCAGGAGGGATGGTGGGGGCGCACACTCCCTGATTGATGGCCCTGTGGCTGGCTTCCAGGCGTGCATTTGGTGGAGGTCCTGTATGATGAGGTCGCTGTGCCCAAGAGCCCCTTCCGAGTGGGCGTGACTGAGGGCTGTGATCCCACCCGTGTCCGGGCCTTCGGGCCAGGCCTGGAGGGTGGCTTGGTCAACAAGGCCAACCGCTTCACTGTGGAGACCAGGTATCCTCCCCCTTTGCTAGCCTAAACCTGTGACCACCCTTTCCCAGCCCCTGGCCCTCCTTGCTCATCCCTCTGCCTGGGCCTCAGCCCCACCCCATCCTCTCTCAGGGGTGAGGCAGGAGCAGACCCCCTCCAGGATCCCAGATCAGCCCCTGTAGCTCGTTTCTCCTCAGCTGGGTCCCCAGCGGCCTGCCCTCTTTCCTCCCTGTCCCTCCATTCAGCTACTCCCCCATCCTCACTCACTGGTCTTACGAAGCTCATGGGGGGATGTCATCTCTCAGGGGAGCCGGCACCGGGGGCCTTGGCCTAGCCATCGAGGGTCCCTCGGAAGCCAAGATGTCCTGCAAGGACAACAAGGATGGTAGCTGCACTGTGGAGTACATCCCCTTCACTCCTGGAGACTATGACGTCAACATCACCTTCGGGGGGCGGCCCATCCCAGGTGTGCAGAGAGAGTGGTCAGAGTCTCAGGGAAGACAAGGGAGGGTGCAGGATGCTCGCCCCACGAGGGGGAAACTGGAAGGAAGTTGGATAAGAATGTTCACAGAGAGGACAGCCTAGAGTGGGTTGGGGCTGGAGCCCAGCCAGAGGGAGGATGTGGAGGAGGCAGGCAGCGAGGGTTGATGCAACAGCTCCCCCGGTCAATCGCAGGAACACACTCTGGCCTGCTAGCCCCTTGCCTGGAGCTCAAGACCTCGGCTGTGCAGGTCTACCACTCACTGTGTGTCCGGAAACAGACACAGCCCACTCCTCTTGGCGGCTCAGGCCAGCCTTGGGCCTTCTTGCGCACATCGTCTGCAGAACTCCCCTGCCCTCTGCGGGCCCAGCTGCCCTGGCAGGTTATGTCTTCAAATATTGCATGACTTGGGACTGCTGAAATTGGAAATTTTTTCCCTTATCTAATTTCCCATCTTTTTATTATTTCAGCCACAGTGTCAGAAATACATTTCATTTTTGAAAACATTTTATTTTCACATTTTATTAATTTAGGAAGGCCTTCTCTTCCAGGCCTGGGACTCACATGAGTGAGGTTTGCCCAGCCTCAGTCTGCAGTCAAGTTCATTTATTCTTGTGTGCGTTTTCTTAGCAAGTTCCTAGGCATTTTCCCATGTTGGTCTGGCTTCCCTGTGGGCATTTCAAAGGCAGGGAAGGCCTCCTCCTCCGAGGCTCCTCAGCATCAGGGGGACCCATCAGGGCTGGTGGGCAGGGTCTGATGTCCTTCTCCTCACAGGGAGCCCGTTCCGGGTGCCGGTGAAGGATGTGGTGGACCCTGGGAAGGTGAAGTGCTCGGGGCCAGGGCTGGGGGCCGGTGTCAGGGCCCGGGTTCCCCAGACCTTCACAGTGGACTGCAGTCAAGCTGGCCGGGCGCCCCTGCAGGTGGCTGTGCTGGGCCCCACAGGTATAGAATGGCCGGGGCAGGGAGGAGGGAAGTGGGGTGGGATGCCGGGAGGCTCTGCTGACTGTGTGCCCCTTGCCCAGGTGTGGCCGAGCCTGTGGAGGTGCGGGACAATGGAGGTGGCACCCACACTGTCCACTACACCCCAGCCACTGACGGGCCCTACACGGTAGCTGTCAAGTATGCTGACCAGGAGGTGCCACGAAGGTGAGGACCAGCACTGGGCTCCTGTGCTGCAGATGAGCTCTGGGGTGCTCCTGCTGGGGTGGCACTGCAGGGTCACTGCTGGGGTCCCCTGGGAGAGCCTCTCCCAGCTGTCAGCCTCGTCCAGTCTCGCCACCCCATCCTGCTCTTCCCCAGGGCTCTCTGCCCTGAGGCTGTCCTGCCCCAGGAGCTTTTACAGCAAAACTAGCACCTTAGGAAAAGTGCAGGAGGCCTGGGCCAGGGCCTCCTCCTGGACCCTCCCACAGCACCTTCCTGGGGAATGGAGACGTACCCTGGCTCTGTTGAGGGAGTCCCAGAGTGCCCCCACCCCCAGACACGGAATGTCATCGGCTTCTGGGAACTGGTCCCTCCTCCCTGCCCCACAGTCCTCCCTCCTGCTCATGTCTATGGGGAGGACTCTGGCTCAAGATGAGATCACCCCCCCACTGCCCCGTCCATGCCCCCCAGCCAACTGTTTATCCCTTCTTCTCCTCAAGCCCCTTCAAGATCAAGGTCCTCCCAGCTCATGATGCCAGCAAAGTGCGGGCCAGCGGCCCAGGCCTCAACGCCTCTGGCATCCCTGCCAGCCTGCCTGTGGAGTTCACCATCGACGCACGGGACGCGGGCGAGGGGTTGCTCACCGTCCAGATCTTGGTGAGTCTCTGTGCAGCCCACCCCCCAGGTCATGCTCCAGGCACAGGCGGGCCTTGACCTCTGCTTCTCCCTCAGGACCCCGAGGGTAAGCCCAAGAAGGCCAACATCCGGGACAATGGGGATGGCACGTACACCGTGTCCTACCTGCCAGACATGAGCGGCCGGTACACCATCACCATCAAGTATGGCGGTGACGAGATCCCCTACTCGCCCTTCCGCATCCATGCTCTGCCCACTGGGGACGCCAGCAAGTGCCTCGTCACAGGTGGGTGCCCACCCGCTGCCCGTGCCCTGCTCACCACCCAGACCCTCAAAGCCCCTCCAGAACCCTGGCCTGGTCCCCAGGGGTCTGCTGGTCAGAAAGCACACATGCCCTAGCCCTAGCCCCTCCCTCCCTCACCCCTGCCCAATGCCCCAGCCCACGTTGAGCACCACCTGGCCTCACACTCTTCTCTCTCTTTCCAGTGTCCATTGGAGGCCATGGCCTGGGTGAGTGCCCTTTCTCTCCTCTTCTTGCTGTGGGCCAGGGTGGTTGGCGGTGGTTGCTGTCGGCTCCAGCCCTCCAGCTCCCTGAGCAGGATCTCCCGCATGGCAGGTGCCTGCCTGGGCCCCCGAATCCAGATTGGGCAGGAGACGGTGATCACGGTGGATGCCAAGGCAGCCGGCGAGGGAAAGGTGACATGCACAGTGTCCACGCCGGATGGGGCAGAGCTCGATGTGGATGTGGTTGAGAACCACGACGGTACCTTTGACATCTACTACACAGCGCCCGAGCCGGGCAAGTACGTCATCACCATCCGCTTCGGGGGCGAGCACATCCCCAACAGCCCCTTCCACGTGCTGGTAAGTTCTGCAGCCACAGCAAGACTAGATGGCTGGGGAGGGGGGCTGGGCCCTTTTAGCAGCAGCAGGGATCCCAGATAACTGTCCCCAAGGAATCCCACTTCTCTGAGGGCTCCTGGGGCCAGAGTGCTCCAGGATGGAGCCTTAACATTCCCCACAGCCCCCCGAAGTGGGAGGAGAGCATGGCCCTGCCCCCTGCCCAGTGCTGTCAGCTCTCTCTGGAGGAACCCGCTGTGTTCTCCACCATCCTCAGCTCCATCTCCCCAGAGGCTGCCCTGCAGGAGGATGAACACCCAAGATATCACCCAGCATTTCAGGTTCCTGGGCCATTCTCTGAGTCAGCCCCTAGGCCTGTGAGGCTGCCACACCCTGTGCCCCCGTGCCTTGCCTCCCCAGGCGTGTGACCCCCTGCCACACGAGGAGGAGCCCTCTGAAGTGCCACAGCTGCGCCAGCCCTACGCTCCTCCCCGGCCCGGCGCCCGCCCCACACACTGGGTACTGCGCCTCCCACCAGGCGATGTCCTCCTTCTCCTCCTCTCCTTCCTTCATTTCTTCTCTCTACTCCTCTGCAGCCAGGGCAGGGACATGGTCTGGGGGCCTCCTGGGGAGCAGGCAGGAGTCAGGCTGGGCAGATGGAACCCCACTTGGGCACAGCACTCCTTCTCTTGCAGCTGACGCACCTCTCCTGCCACGCTGGTTTCACCATTAACTACCTTGTTCTTTCCTCACTCTCCAGCTTCAGTCATGGCATGGGCCAAACTGCTGGGCCTTCCCCAGTCACTGACTGTTCCCTCTCACCTGCCGCAGGCCACAGAGGAGCCAGTGGTGCCTGTGGAGCCAATGGAGTCCATGCTGAGGCCCTTCAACCTGGTCATCCCCTTCGCGGTGCAGAAAGGGGAGCTCACAGGTACTGCCCTGCAGCCCCCAGGCATGAGGGCTGAGGGGAGAAACCCTCTTCCAGGCCCAGCCCTGTGTCTTAATGATGAAAACCAAGGCCGAGAGAGAGGAAGTGAGCTCTACCCAGGGTCACACAGCAAGTTGGGCAGAGCCAGAACTCAGGTGCAAGCCATCTGTCCCCAGTTCAGGGCTCAGGCCACTGCCACAGGCTGTCTCCTGGTGCCTGGCCTCTCGGGTGGCAGCAGAAGCACTCAGGACCAGGCCTGGGACAGCAGGGAGGTTGCAGTGGGGGAAACCAGGGTCTCCACATAACTGTGTCTGCCCTGCAGGAGAGGTGCGGATGCCCTCGGGGAAGACGGCGCGGCCCAACATCACCGATAACAAGGACGGCACCATCACAGTGAGGTACGCACCCACCGAGAAAGGCCTGCACCAGATGGGGATCAAGTATGATGGCAACCACATCCCTGGTGAGTTGGGGGCTGGGCTGGGCTGGGCTTGGGTGAGAGGAGCAGGCCGCAGCTTAAGTCCTGCCTTCCTTCTTTCAACAAATATTTATTGAGCACCTGCTGTGTGCAGACATCAGGCGAGGCCCCAGGGAGGCTTATATCCTGGTGGGAAGCAGACCTCCACCAGCCGGGTCCCTATGGCCCAGATGGAGGGGGTTGGCAGGGAGGCTGCTGGAAGGTGCTGGGGCCAAGGTGGGCTCAGACAATCTCTGATGCTGACCCAGCCCCCTTTTTCTCGGTACACCCAGGGAGCCCCTTGCAGTTCTATGTGGATGCCATCAACAGCCGCCATGTCAGTGCCTATGGGCCAGGCCTGAGCCATGGCATGGTCAACAAGCCAGCCACCTTCACTATTGTCACCAAAGATGCTGGAGAAGGTGAGGGACCTGCAGGCCGGGGGCTGGGGTGGGGACTTGCCAGGGGCAGGGGTGAGGGCAGGACCTCTGATCTTGGCCACACTTCCACCTACAGGGGGTCTGTCACTGGCCGTGGAGGGCCCATCCAAGGCAGAGATCACCTGTAAAGACAACAAGGATGGCACCTGCACCGTGTCCTACCTGCCGACCGCGCCTGGAGACTACAGCATCATCGTGCGCTTCGATGACAAGCACATCCCGGGGAGCCCCTTCACAGCCAAGATCACAGGTGAGGCGGGTATATGGGCATGTGCAGCCCATGACACACACACACCACATACAGTGCACGGATGTGCAAGCCCAGCCTTTTCAAGTCACTTGTGACGTTAGGGCAGAGGCCCTTCGAGGTGTGAGGGGTCATATTTTGATAAATGTAAAAACACTGTGTTCTCCACGGCAGCTAAGAAGCAGTCAGCCACTCCTTGTGCCTCGTTTAGTTTTTGAAGTCACTTGTTTTGTTTTTGTTTTTGTTTTTGAGACAGAGTCTTGCTCTGTCACCCAGGCTGGAGTGCAGTGGCGCGATCTCTGCTCACTGCAACCTTCGCCTCCCGGGTTCACGCCATTCTCCTGCCTCAGCCTCCCAAGTAGCTGGGACTACAGGCACCCGCCACCATGCCTGGCTATTTTTTTGTATTTTTAGTAGAGACAGGGTTTCACTGTGTTAGCTAGGATGGTCTTGATCTCCTGACCTTGTGATCCACCTGCCTTGGCCTCCCAAAGTGCTGGGATTACAAGCATGAGGAACTGCACCCAGCCTGAAGTCACTCCTAAGTTAGGGCACAGATAATCCTTTTGATAGATAAGGAACCCCTGTCCCAGAGAGGCCAAGCAACATGATTACAGCCACACAGCGAGGAAGGGGTCTGTGCGGTCCAGTCTAGTGTTTTGTTATCACGACATCATGTGACTCAGGGTTAAAATGCAGGAGGCTTTCTTTAGGGATTTAGCCCACAAGGACTGAGGCAGCCAAAGTGGAACTGGGGTACAGGCCCCTCTTAGTCTCTGGCAGCTCACATGTGAGTGCAGACTGCACTGTCCAGGCCTTGGGCCTCCGTACGCCTGGGAGTGGCCCCCCATGTCTGTTGAGTCCAGCAGGCTCTGCCCAGGAGGGTTCCTGAGCCTTGTGAGGGCAGGGCCTGCCTGGAGTCACAGCAGCCTGATGCCCCAACTCCCCCACCAGGCGATGACTCCATGAGGACCTCACAGCTGAACGTGGGCACCTCCACGGACGTGTCACTGAAGATCACTGAGAGTGATCTGAGCCAGCTGACCGCCAGCATTCGTGCCCCCTCGGGCAATGAGGAGCCCTGCCTGCTGAAGCGCCTGCCCAACCGGCACATCGGTGAGCGTGGGGCCTCACGGGCACCTCAGGGGTGGGGGCCCACAGGATGCTCTGCCTAACACCCACTTTCCACAGGGATCTCCTTCACCCCCAAGGAGGTCGGGGAGCATGTGGTGAGTGTGCGCAAGAGTGGCAAGCACGTCACCAACAGCCCCTTCAAGATCCTGGTGGGGCCATCTGAGATCGGGGACGCCAGCAAGGTGCGGGTCTGGGGCAAGGGCCTTTCCGAGGGACACACATTCCAGGTGGCAGAGTTCATCGTGGACACTCGCAATGCAGGTACCTCCTGCCCCTAGAGACCCCCCATTCCAGCAGGTGCCTCCCACAGGCACTTGTCCTTCTGTCCTGCCCAGCATCCCCTTGGCCGCACTCTCCTCCCTGAAACTTCCTGACCAGTCTCTGTCGGGATTCGCATTCTGGGGCCCCTTGCGGGAAAGTGAATGGCCCCGCATCAGTTCTCTCCCTTTTCAGAGAAAGCTCAGCTGTCCTGAGTTTCTGTCCCTCCCTCGCTCACCGGAATCCAAGAGGCTTACCTTAGGGAATTTTCCAGACTGCCTGTCCCGTGGTGCCCTCCTCTCCTCCCACTGAGCCATTTTTGTTAGTGGTCACTACACACATCGGTGCCCATTCTGGGTGGAGCCTGCAGTCTGGGGAGAGGAAAGCATTGTGGCTTGGCCAGCCTAGGACTGAGGGAGATGTGTTCCTTGCTTTCCCCCAGGTTATGGGGGCTTGGGGCTGAGTATTGAAGGCCCAAGCAAGGTGGACATCAACTGTGAGGACATGGAGGACGGGACATGCAAAGTCACCTACTGCCCCACCGAGCCCGGCACCTACATCATCAACATCAAGTTTGCTGACAAGCACGTGCCTGGTAAGGCTCTGGGCAGAGGTCGGGTGGTGAGAGACAGGGAGGCCAGGAGGCTGGGGGTCTGAGGTTCCTGACCCACCCTTTGTCCCCACTTCAGGAAGCCCCTTCACTGTGAAGGTGACCGGCGAGGGCCGCATGAAGGAGAGCATCACCCGGCGGAGACAGGCGCCTTCCATCGCCACCATCGGCAGCACCTGTGACCTCAACCTCAAGATCCCAGGTAGAAGCCTGGAGGAGCCTGGGTGGGGCGGGTGGTGGGAGAGGGCTGGCCCGGGCCAGAGCCCACCTGTCGGGCCTCCACCCTGCTTCCTCACCCCTCGCTTCCCTCCCTCACCCTGGCTCCCTTGACCACACAGGAAACTGGTTCCAGATGGTGTCTGCCCAGGAGCGCCTGACGCGCACCTTCACGCGCAGCAGCCACACCTACACCCGCACGGAGCGCACGGAGATCAGCAAGACGCGGGGCGGGGAGACAAAGCGTGAAGTGCGGGTGGAGGAGTCCACCCAGGTCGGCGGGGACCCCTTCCCTGCTGTGTTTGGGGACTTCCTGGGCCGGGAGCGCCTGGGCTCCTTCGGCAGCATCACCCGGCAGCAGGAGGGTGAGCACCTTACACGGGGCCGGCCGGGTCCTCACGGCGGGATGGGAGGGTGCTGCAGACCAGGCTTGATGCTGGCAGACTGGCCCCGAAGGCCAGGGTGGGTCTGAGCAGAGGAGGAGGTTTAACTGACAGGGGAGGGAAGGGCCAGGGCTAGGAGGAATCCCAGTGTTACCCTGACATCCCCCAAACCCTGCAGGTGAGGCCAGCTCTCAGGACATGACTGCACAGGTGACCAGCCCATCGGGCAAGATGGAAGCCGCGGAGATCGTCGAGGGCGAGGACAGTGCCTACAGCGTGCGCTTTGTGCCCCAGGAGATGGGGCCCCACACGGTCGCTGTCAAGTACCGTGGCCAGCACGTGCCCGGCAGCCCCTTTCAGTTCACTGTGGGGCCGCTGGGTGAAGGCGGTGCCCACAAGGTGCGGGCTGGAGGCACAGGGCTGGAGCGAGGTGTGGCCGGTGTGCCAGGTAAGGGGCAGGTGGTCAGGAGTGGGGATGAAGTCAGGGCAGCCAGTGTGAGGGGCGATGATGTTGAAGTCCCCTACCTTGCCTGTCCCCAGCCGAGTTCAGCATCTGGACCCGGGAGGCCGGCGCTGGGGGCCTGTCCATTGCTGTGGAGGGTCCTAGCAAGGCGGAGATTGCATTTGAGGATCGCAAAGATGGCTCCTGCGGCGTCTCCTATGTCGTCCAGGAACCAGGTGGGCGTGGGGTCAGGAACCACTGGCAGTGGGGCTGGGCCTGCCTGACCTTCCAGACTGGGTTTCTGCTCACTGTCCAGGCAGGAGATGCTTGGGGCCACAGAACTCCCCTCCCCGGGGCCCCCTGCTCTTCCTCTGCACCATCTTCCTCTACCCCACACCCTCAGAAACATGTGTCTGTCTCCAGATCTGAGCGTTGACCACGGAGCCTTTCCTGGGATAAGGCCAGGGTGGGGAGGCTCCCGACCTGCCAACCTCCATCCCGGAACCTGTGCTGACTGGTCTCTCTCCCCAGGTGATTATGAGGTCTCCATCAAGTTCAATGATGAGCACATCCCAGACAGCCCCTTTGTGGTGCCCGTGGCCTCCCTCTCGGATGACGCTCGCCGTCTCACTGTCACCAGCCTCCAGGTTTGTGCCCAGGGTGGGGGTGGAGGGTTTCTGCTATCTGAGAGATGGGCAGGAGTTGAAGACAGCAGGTCCATGGGGCCAGGGATTTAGCAGTGACCATGGAAGGGCCAGTTAGAAGTCCCTTCTCATAAGGCACAAGGCAGGGCCCTTGGGGATGGTGGGCTCCGACCCTGTGGGCTCACCCTTGCACTCAGGCATGCCACGCCTCGTTCTGCCTTTCTCAGGGTGTGTCTGCCTGTCCTACTGCCACCTGCCATTTCTTGTTACAGTTTGTTCCACCTTCTGTTCTAAGAATGCTAGATGACAACATTTATAAGAATGAGAGTATAAAATCTATACAAACTAAGAGTAAACCAGTTTGCAGAGAGGGTGTGAGAGGCTCCTCTAAAGGGAATGCCTATGGCCTGCAGAGCCTGGGCTGCATCCTCTCCAGGCCGCTGGGGGCCTGGCTTGCTTTCTCTTGGTGCTGACTTCTAGAGATGTGGTGTGTTCCTTTCATTCTGTCATAGCGGACATGTGCAAGGAAGGCTCTCAGCAAGTCACACTGAAACATGCAAACCAGGGGGCCAGGTGTCCAGGGGACACACTGTAAAGGAGCTTCTGCATAAGGTGCAGAGAACGGGCTTCACCCCAGCTCCTTCTCCCACGCACCTCCTGGCTGCCCCTCAGGGTGGTCACATTAGCCCATCCAGAGTCCTTGTGCATCTCCTCCTCCCACTCCTGAACTGGGCTCCCCGATGCAGGCTCCAATCCCTCCCCCAGAGCCCTTCTGTGCTTCTTCTGGTCCTCCCTGTTGGTCTACCTTCTCCAGGAAGTTCTCCCAGGCCAGGCCAGCGAAACTCAGCTTCCTACCTCAGAGCTCTCTGGCTCCCCCAGCCCACACAGCCCATCAGGCGCTTGCCCTCCGCCCTCAGCCTGCTTCACACAGAGTGGGGCCCTTCCTTCCTCAGCCAGGACAGGGCACATTGTCTGTCATCTCCCACACACCAAGCACAGCTAGGATAGCAGGTGCATGCATAGGGTTGCATACCGGACGCTGGCTCCTCCTGCTCCCAGGCTGGGCTGGCAGGCAGGGGCCAGGATGGGCGTGGGGTGGCGGCAGCCTTTGGGCTGGGCTTACAGTGAGCACTGTGTGGGGCTTCAGAGAAGACTGCTCCAGCCCCGGCCTCCCAGGAGTCTGAGCATCCTCTGTGGCCTTTGCAGGAGACGGGGCTCAAGGTGAACCAGCCAGCGTCCTTTGCGGTGCAGCTGAACGGCGCCCGGGGCGTGATTGATGCCCGGGTGCACACACCCTCGGGGGCTGTGGAGGAGTGCTACGTCTCTGAGCTGGACAGTGGTGAGCTGGCCCTGCCCCTGCCAACCCCCTTCCGGGCTGGGGCCTTCTGGGGAGGGGAAGGATGGAGGCTAAGCCACCAACCCTTAATCCACAGACAAGCACACCATCCGCTTCATCCCCCACGAGAATGGCGTCCACTCCATCGATGTCAAGTTCAACGGTGCCCACATCCCTGGAAGTCCCTTCAAGATCCGCGTTGGGGAGCAGAGCCAGGCTGGGGACCCAGGCTTGGTGTCAGCCTACGGTCCTGGGCTCGAGGGAGGCACTACTGGTGAGTGCCTGGAGCTGGGGAACAGGTGACTTCTGGGGGTGCTTGGCCACTAGTCTGGTGCTGCTTTGCTCCAGAGGCAGGGGCCCTGCTTCCTAAGCCAGGAGTCCTCACAGAGGCTGTCCAGGGAGCTGGGGCCCAGCCCCTCTTGGGCCACAAGCCCTTCCTGCCCTCAGCCTTGCTACCTCTGGCCGCCAGGTGTGTCATCAGAGTTCATCGTGAACACCCTGAATGCCGGCTCGGGGGCCTTGTCTGTCACCATTGATGGCCCCTCCAAGGTGCAGCTGGACTGTCGGGAGTGTCCTGAGGGCCATGTGGTCACTTACACTCCCATGGCCCCTGGCAACTACCTCATTGCCATCAAGTACGGTGGCCCCCAGCACATCGTGGGCAGCCCCTTCAAGGCCAAGGTCACTGGTGAGTGCTGGTTTAGGGGAGGTCCACCCAGCCTGCAGCCCAGCCCAGCCTGGAGGGCTCCGGTGGCCATGCACATCCAGGCCACAGTCTGCCCCCAGACATCATGGTCAGTTTACCAGGGCTAGAGGTGGGGTGGGCTCTACACAGCACACATTCTATGGAGTTGGGCAGGATTGTGTAAACTTCCCATTCTTCCTCTCCATCGCGGCCCCTCACTCCTTCAGCTCTGGCCTGTGCTGGCTCCTCAGGCTCTAGCGTCACTTTCTTCCCTCCTGGCTTCCCATATTCCTCGGCTCCAAGAAGACACAGTCAGTATTGAGCAAGCTCCCGTCTTGAGGCTGTCTGTAGGATGAGTTGGGTGGGTGTTCCTTTGCAAAGAGAGACTCTTACCCTGTGAGTTAGCCTGAGTTCCCAGACAAAGCCTGCAAGGATGAGGGACGCAGCATCTTGAGGCCCCAGCCCTGGGGTGGAGCACCAATTGGAGCTGGAGCTCAGGGCCCTGGCTGGGAATGGGGCTGTGCTCCTAGAGTGGCCCTTGGAGGAATTTGGGGGGGAGCCTCAAATGCAGGCAGTGAGTCCCACAGGGTGGCAGTGCTGGCCGAGGGTCCCCTGCCTGAGGAAGAACAGGAAGCCCTTCTGACCAGGTTTGTGCCCCCTCCACCCGCCCCTCAGGTCCGAGGCTGTCCGGAGGCCACAGCCTTCACGAAACATCCACGGTTCTGGTGGAGACTGTGACCAAGTCCTCCTCAAGCCGGGGCTCCAGCTACAGCTCCATCCCCAAGTTCTCCTCGGATGCCAGCAAGGTGGTGACTCGGGGCCCTGGGCTGTCCCAGGCCTTCGTGGGCCAGAAGAACTCCTTCACCGTGGACTGCAGCAAAGCAGGCAGGTGGCGGGGGGAGGCCGTCTCCCGGGGTGCGAGCAAGAAGCCATCAGGGAGGAGGGTGTGGGTCACAGTAGGGGACTCCCTGGTGTGAGCCTGTCCCTCTGCCTCCCTCTCCAGGCACCAACATGATGATGGTGGGCGTGCACGGCCCCAAGACCCCCTGTGAGGAGGTGTACGTGAAGCACATGGGGAACCGGGTGTACAATGTCACCTACACTGTCAAGGAGAAAGGGGACTACATCCTCATCGTCAAGTGGGGTGACGAAAGTGTCCCTGGAAGCCCCTTCAAAGTCAAGGTCCCTTGAATCCCAAAAGTGCCTCCCCAGCCTCAGCCCCCACCTCCAGCCAAACACACATCACACACACACACACACACACACAAATGTGCCACACCCAGACACACGCACAGAATCAGACACTACAAACACCTGCCTTGGGGGAGAAGTGAAGGCCCAGCCTCCCCACCCCACCGTGCCTGGGGTTGGAGGACCTTGTCTGTGTCAGGACAGTGTCCCTCCCTGGGAATGTGACATGAGAGCAGACTGGGGCCAGGCTCAAGGGCAGAGGCTGGGACACAAGGGGCTGACAAGTGGGCTGTGAAGCCAGGGAAGCCCTGAGTTTTCTGGCGGGGCTGAGCAGTGGGGGAGCATTGTGTTGTGGGTGTCTGTGTGTGAGGTCACCCTCAAACTGCACTGCCGGCCAGATACCCTCCTGTCCCTGAGGACTTGGTCTGGTCTCTCTGGTGGCTACAACCCCAGAGTTTTAAGGACTTGGAAAGGAAAGCACAATCAGAGAAGAAAACAGCCCCTGAACCAGCAGGAGTGGCCTGGCACATGGACCGGCCCAAGCGATGTGCACTCCGCCCAAGCCAGGCCCCCAGGGGGCCGGATTTCTCTCTCTCTGTCTCTTTTTTTAAAATGGTTGCACGGCTCTGCCCCATGGGGGGCCTTTTTTACACACGGCGAGGCCCAGCTTTCTAGGGGACTTTTGCACATGTCAGGCGGCTCAGCTGGGAGCTGCTTAGGTGGAAAACTCCAAATAAAGTGCGGCTGTCGCAGAGGCTTGGCTATTCCTTGCGGGTGTGCTCTGTGTGGCTGGCTGCCCTCTGGCCTGCCACATGAAAAACCGGGCCCGGGGAGGCAGAGGCGGCCTGGCTGTCCCCTGGAAGATTGACCCAGGTCGAGGGAAAGGTCCTGGGGCAGAAGTGAGGTCTGGGATGTTGGCAGAGTGCTTGAAAGAACCGGGGGTGGGGGCTCGGGGATGTGGGAAGGGGTCCCAGCGGGAGAGTTCGTGGACAGTACAGGGTGTGGATACTGTGTTCTACGGTACTGCCCCAGGACCCCTGGGAGGCCAGTTTCAGTTCAGCCTGACCTCAAGGATGTTTTTCAAATTAAGACTTTAAAACAGTGAGCACTGACTCAAACAGGAATATTCCTCAACCAGCAGGCAGGCAGAACCACCTGCAGACTCAGCACCTTCCCCCCAGTCAGTTCCTGAATCAACTTGGCCTGTTTCATGCCCCTTTCCAGCACTGAGCTTGCACAGGGCCTCCCTCCTGAACTCCTGCACCAGCCCTGCCCTGGCCAGCTCCCTCCAACCTCCCCTCCATGCTGCAGCTTGAGGGGGGTCACTTTAAAGAGAGTATATGCCCCTCTCTGGTTTAGGGCCCTCTGTGACTCCCTCCTGCTCCAGAGTAAAGTCTCCTCTTCCTGACAAGGTCTCCATGGCCCCCCAGGTTCAGACAGCAGCCTCCCTAGCTGTATGAGTCGGGCAGCAAGCCCACTCTCCATTGTACCCTCCACCTCCAACCCCCCTTCACCACCTCTAGGTAACTGGGCACCCATGCTATAATTTGGGCCCTTGCCCGGAAACACCCTTGCCTCCCCACCCTCTTCATCTTCCTGGCCAACAGGAAGTTTTCCTGGACCCCTCCCTACCCCTCCTGGATCAGTGCCCCCAGCTCCCAAACTGCCCTGGGACACATCTCTAGCTGCAGTTATGACCCTGAGCTGTCACCATGTATCCACGGCTCCCTACCAGACAGAGCTCCCTGGCCTTGGGTGTGACTGAGTGAGTGAATAGGTATGAATGAATAAATGAGCAGCTGAGTAGCTGCAGCAGGGAAAAGAAGCCTTTCATTCAACTGATCCTGCAATCTAGACCCACCTGGGCATGTCAGCACATGGTGGTGGGCCTGGCAGAAAAACTCATGAGGCCCCAACTCCTAATCCCTGACCTCCCCACCTCTCTCACCTCTCACCAGCCTCTGTGCTTCCTCCCTCTTCCCTCACACCCTCCCAAACACCCCTCCTCACTCTCTGCCCCACTCACCCTCACCCTCACCCCTAATTTTCCCCTCAGCTTCGGCTGCCTCCACCTGTGTGTGGCTGATAAGCTCACAGACCTCCAGCCTGCCTGCTTCCAGCCAGCCACAGTGTGGCCCTGGGTGCTGAGCCTTACAGGCCCTTCCTCATTAATCCTCATAACAGCCCTATGAGGTGGGGCTACTACCATCTGAAGAAACCAAGGCCCTAGGAATTTCAGTGATGAGTCTGAAACCATACTTTAAAGTAGTGGGGCACAGATTGAAACCCAGGTGTGCCCGAATCCCAAGCTTATCACACATACAATCGCCAGACCAGACCATATGCACATCTCAAGCACTCCAAACTCACAAACCCCATGCCAGACACCAGGAGTGCCGGTTTGTTAAAAGGGAGGAGGAAAGAGTGGCTCCTTCCCCTTCAGCCTGCTCATCTCACAGAGGTCACTTTCCTGGGAATGTTACTCCCATCCATGCGCTGCACAGGCCAGAAACCTGGAAGTCACCCAGGTCTCTCTCTCTACCTCACTCCCCAAACACATCCACTCTGAAACCAGTTTTGTCCTAAATATCTAAATATCGCTTGGCTCTACCTACTTCTCTGCATTTCCTATTATCACCACCTGAGTGCTGGCCACCATTATCTCCCACAATGGCCTCCCAATTTGGTTTCTCTTCCCTCAGTTTCGCCTTTGCACACAGCACAGTCACAGTGAGTGACTTGAAATCCCTCAGCAGCTTCAGGATAACTCTGTCCTCAGGATCACTTCCAGATCCTTTTTTTCTTTTTCTTTTTTTTTTTTTAGACAGAGTCTCACTCTGTCATCCAGGCTGGAGTGCAGTGGCGCCATCTCAGCTCACCACAACCTCCCTTGCCCGGGTTCAAGCAATTGTGCTGCCTCAGCCTCCCGAGTAGCTGGGACTACAGGCACACACCACCTCACTGGGCTAATTTTTTTTTTGTATTTTTAGTGGAGATGGGATTTTACCATGTTGGCCAGACTGGTCTCAAACTCCTGACCTTAGGTGATCCACCCGCCTCGGCCTCCCAAAGTGCTGGGATTACAGGTGTGAGTCACCGCACCTGGCCTGCAGATCCTTTTTTTTTTTTTAGACAGGGTCTCGCTCTGCTGCTCAGGCTTAAGTGCAGTGCCCAGACCATAGCTCACTGTAACCTTGAACTCCTGAGCAAGCCCTGCTGCCTCAGCCTCTCGAGTACCTGGAACTATAAGTGTGCACCACCATGCCTGGCTATTTTTGTTTGTTTTTTTGAGACAGAGTCTTGTCCTGTCGCCCAGGCTGGAGTGCAATGGCACAATCTCGGCTCACTGCAACCTCTGCTTCCCGGGTTCAAGCAATTATCCTGCCTCAGCCTGTAGAGTAGCTGGGACTACAGGCGCCCACAACCACGCCCAGCTAATTTTTTGTATTTTTAGTAGAGACGGGTTTTCACCATGTTGGCTAGGCTGGTCTCAAACTCCTAACCTCAGGTGATCCACCTGCCTCAGCCTCCCAAAGTGCTGGGATTACAGGCGTGGCATGAGCCACCATGCCCGGCCTTACCAATTATTTAACTTTCCTTGACGGCCCTACGCTCTCTAGTCAGTACGCCTTTGCACATGCTGTTCCTCTGCCTAGAACACCGTCTTGTCCTCACTTCTATCCCCTTCATCCTGCAGGTCCTTCAGGTCTCAGCTTAGATCTGAAGCAAGCTTCTTGGGGAAGGATTCTTTGGACGCCCCCTCTCTCCATGGGTTAGTTACCATGGATGTGTGCTTCCATATACTTTTCACATTCTAACTATTAACACACAGCTCTGTGGTCGCCTGTTCCCTTGACTTTCCCACTAGGCAGTATCATCACTAATTTCTGCATTCCTTTAATTGAACAAATCTGTATTATTTGTTAACTACGTGTCATAGTTACTTACATACATACACGACAAAGACCCAGACCCTGCCCTTGAGATGAGTAACTTCGTCTCTTCTCTGGGGTCTCGGCGTCTAACAGTGTCAGGTTCAAAGCGCTTGTTGAACGAACGAATGAACCAAGGAACGAGCGAATGAACGAATGAATGCCCGCGAAGGGCGTGGTGCCGCGCAGCCTTCTGGGAATCGTAGTCCCCTGATTCGGGCCTGTCTTTACAGCGCAGGCGTATTCACATGGAGGCCGTGTTGCTGTTAATGCGCATGTCCCGAAATGCGGCTGGGAAGACTGCGCATGCCCGAAGGGTGGGGGGTGAGGCCGACGGGGCGCCGTACGGCGGAGGCGGGGCTTCAGTGGCTTCTGGTGTTCTAGGGTGAGCTCTGCCCGGCTGCAGGGATGGCGGGGAGGGGGAAGCTCATCGCAGTGATTGGAGACGAGGACACGGTGACTGGTTTCCTGCTGGGCGGCATAGGGGAGCTTAACAAGAACCGCCACCCCAATTTCCTGGTGGTGGAGAAGGATACAACCATCAATGAGATCGAAGACACTTTCCGGTACAGTACCGCGGGAGGCCTGAACGGGCCCTTCTGCTGCCCGGTGGAGTGCGGGGCGAGGGTGGAGGCGGCCCGGGGACCGAGGCGTGAGGCCCGGACGGGGGTGAGTGGACGATCCTGAAAGTCCTTCCGCCCTTCCGGAGCGGAGGCTTCCGCGCCCCAAGTTCCCGTTTGGGGCTCGGTGGGACAGAAGCTGTGTCAGGTCCACGAGCTCCCCACCTCACATGATCGTGTGTCGTGAAAGAAGGGGAACAGAGCTCGTGACAGCCTAGACAGTGGGCTTGGACTTCGTTCTGCTTTCCCCTCCTTTGGAGGCTCACTATCGTCCTGTAAGGCAGGGGTGATTTTTCTCCTACTCACAGGTGAGAAGACTAAAGCTCGGAGAGGGTAAGGCACACACTAAAGTTACGAGTCGGCAGAGGTAGAGCTAGAATTTGAACCCAATCCCAACCCCTTCTGCCTCTGGTAAGCCAGGTACACACACACTCTGCAGCTCTCCTCAGGCGGCCTCGGAATTTCCTTGTGGTCTTGAGCACAGTAGGCAGAAAATGTCAGGACTGTGAGAGCCTTCTGCTAAGACCTTGCACTGAAGCCCTCACTCCCTGCCTTAGGTCAGAGTGTGGGCGCAGGCATGCTTTTAATCCACCAGGGGTCCTGGTGACTGGAATTAAGGATACCAGCCTCCTATTTTATCCCTCACCCCTGTACCAAGTCTCAGAATAAACCACTCACCTGTTTCCCCCAAACAGTCCAGCCCGGGGCTGCTGGCTGAGACTGGTTCCTGCTGCCTGGTGTATTAGGTAGTCCCCGACCTGAGAGGCTGTTATCTGCCGATCTCTAAGCTGTCTGGTAAAGTGACCCAAGTTATCATGGGACAAGGACAAATTTTACTTCAAGAATTTTTTATGTTTCCAACCAAAAGGGACCTCGGAGGTCAAATATAACCCAGTGACTGGCAGGGGGTGGGTGCTCAGCAAGTAATTTTTAATCAGTAAATGAATGAGTCTGGGTGCAGTGGCTCACGCCTGTAATCCCAACACTTTTGGAGGCGGGTGAATCACCTGAGCTCGGGAGTTTGAGACCAGCCTGACCAATATGGTGAAACCCCATTTCTACTAAAAATACAAAAATTAGCCAGGCATGGTGGCGGGTGCCTGTAATCCCAACAAATCAGGAGGCTGAGGAAAGAGAATTGCTTGCACCTGAGAGGCGGAGACTGCAGTGAGCCGAGATCCATCACTGCACTCCAGCCTGGGCAACAGAGGGAGACCCTATCTCAATAAAATAAAATAAACAAATGAATGGGTGGGTGACCACAGGAGCGGAGGAGCACAAGGCCAGGTTCTTGCTGTGCAGAAAGTGTGATTCCTTCATGAGAGTGTCCTCTTCCTAGCTTGTGATCTTGGTTCATGCCAAACTTTCCCTCTGACCCCTCCACCACCCTCATCAGCATAGACCTTGAGGCCTTCAGTGGTCTCATCAGCCCTATTTTTAAATAATTTGTTTTCTTTTTAAAAGTTAATGTGTCTTTTTTTTTTTTTTTTTTTTTTTTCTGAGACAGGGTCTCACTCCTGTCACCCAGGCTGGATTGCATGGGTTGATTGCAGCACACTGCGACCTCCACTTCCCAGGCTCAAGTGATTCTCCCACCTCAGCCTCCCAAACAGCTGGGACTACAGCTTCCCAAGTAGCTGGCACATGCCGCCACATCCAGCCATTTTTGTGTGTGTGTGTGTGTGTGTGTGTGTGTGTGTATATACATACATGTATATATATGGAGAGAGAGAGAGAGATGGGGGTCTCACTATGTGGCCCATTCTGGTCTCAAACTCCTGGGCTCAAGCGATCCACCTGCCTCGGCCTCCCAAAGTGCTGGGATTACAGGCATGAGCCATCACAGCCGGCCTTCAGTATCTGCATGTAAAAAGGGATCTGCATACATATAATCTTATCCTTCCCCTTTCTGACACCATCACTGCATATTGAATACACCAGTGTACACCCTAATGAATCTTCATTACTAGTTCACTTGGAAGCCTTCCAGGCAGTGTTGTAGAAGCCAACCCTAATCAGCATGACCCACTGCTTTGGGATGAAATTGATTCTAGGTAGGGTTGACAGAGGGTTGAGCGTGGCAGCCTTTCCCCTTGTCCTCTGTGCCCTCTGGGTCATGCTCATTCCCCTCCACAGCCCAGCCCAACAACTTGGAGAGGGCTGCCTGGGTAGGAGAGACGGCAGCCCCCAGAGCTGCCCTGGACTCCCTTCTCATCTCTCCCCACAGGCAGTTTCTAAACCGGGATGACATTGGCATCATCCTCATCAACCAGTACATCGCAGAGATGGTGCGGCATGCCCTGGACGCCCACCAGCACTCCATCCCCGCTGTCCTGGAGATCCCCTCCAAGGAGCACCCATATGACGCCGCCAAGGACTCTATCCTGCGCAGGGCCAGGGGCATGTTCACTGCGGAAGACCTGCGCTAGGGGACTGCTCATAGCCCTCAGCCCTTCCCTCATTTCCAGGCCTCTCCCCAGGCTTGCCATCAGCCTTCTTTACTTTTTGAGCCTCTGATTTCCAATTCCCTGCCCCTTCCCACTCCCATTAAGAGGCTAGGTGAGGCGCTTCTAGGTTGCTGGGGCTCTGCTGTTAAAATCAAAGCTGGTTAAGGAACAGGAAGCCTGACCATCTCCCTCCACTACCTCTTCCCTGTGCTGTTACACAATGTCATTGTTGATGTTAAATTAAAGTCATATTCTTGCTTCTCTCCAGATGGGTTGGGTGCTGGAAAGGACGTGTGGAGTGAGGCCATGGGGCAGATTCGATTGGCAAGGATGGAAAAAGTGCTGCCAAAGACAGGCATAGAAGAGCTGGCCCAGGAGGATTGTGCTGGGAGGCAGAACTCAAGGACTGGTCCTTGGAAAAGAGAAGACCAGCTCTGGTCTGGGGAGGAATGGGAGGAGGCTTGAGCCCAGCTCCCGCCTCCCCCACCTTGCTCGGCATTGGGCTGGGAAGGGGGCCAGACCCAAAGGACAGAAGCAGAAAGCACACAAAACCTGGGAGCCTGTGATGCCAGATCCCGCGTGGGCCCTGCGGGAGTTTTGGGGAGCAGGGCTCTTAGCCAGTGTGCCCTGGCCTCAGGCTGCCTCAGGAAGCCAGGCTCATGGGGTCTGCTGGGGGCATGGCAAGTAGAACCCTGGCCCTGTGTGAGGTGAGGCATGGTTGCCGGGTGACTGTGCCAGGGCAGCCACTCGCCATCAGAAGCACTCTGCTTGCTGTGCTCACCCCTCAGCTGTGGCCACCCTGGTGCCACTCCTTCCCTGGCCACCATGTCACGGCAGCTCAACATAGACACATTACGGCAGAACTTCTGGAAGGAGGAATATCTGAGGGAAAAGATGTTGCGCTGTGAATGGTACCGCAAGTATGGGTCGATGGTGAAGGCCAAGCAGAAGGCTAAGGCTGCAACCCGCCTGCCCGTCAAACTGCCCACCCTGCACCCCAAAGCCCCACTCTCACCCCCACCCGCCCCCAAATCAGCCCCTTCCAAGGTGCCCAGCCCTGTCCCAGAGGCTCCTGAAAAGGAGATGTCGGAAATGTACCCGATACCACCTGTCACCCGAGCCCTGCTGTATGAAGGCATCTCACACGACTTCCAGGGGCGCTACCGCTACCTCAACACTCGAAAACTGGACATGCCAGAGATGCGATACCTCTTCCCCGTCACCACCAGCTTCATGTATGGCTGGCAGCTGGGTGAGCCCAACCTCTTGGAAATCACCTCAAAGACAGAGCACCAGCCATGTGCTAGGGAGTGGGCATCCTAGTGAAGGGTCCAGACCATAAACAGCAAAGAGATGGCCAAGAAGTGTCGACACATTCCACAGAACTAGGGAGTGGCAGTGGGCAGGGAGGCAGCGGCCATGTGCTGCTATTTATTGGATTGTCGGGAAAGGCCTTTCTGAGGACCCAAGGCGAGGAGCCAGATGATAAGGATGGGTTTGGATTTTATTTGGTGTGCAGGGAAGCTGATGGAGGGTTCTAAGCAGATTTCAAGAGTGACACTGATGAACCTTTTAAAAAGTCACCCTGACCTGTATGTAGGCCAGGGGAAATGGTGGAATCTGGCACATGAGTTGGGCATCTATTTTGTTACCCTGCGGTATAGTGGCCTGAGGGATCAGCAATAGAGCTGAAATCAATTCAGGATGTTTTGGGGGAAGACTCAGTGGAACTCACCCATGGATAGAATATGAGAATAAGGGGAAGAGAGATCAATCGCCCAGGTGTTTAGCTAAAGCTGCAGTGACAGGGAAGACTGGGAGAGGTCAGGGCTGGAGCATGCATGAACAGGTCCTATTTAGCCATGTGTGTTTGGCTATGTTATACTTGAAGTGTCTGTAGGGTGGCTGTGTCTATAAGTCTGGATTGAAGTCAGAGCTGAAGATGCAAATTCAGAGGTCATTTGAATATAGGTGCTTTTTTTTTCTTTTTCTTTTTGAAACAGTCTCACTCTGTCATCCAGGCTGGAATGCAGTGGCACGATCTCGGCTCACTGCAACCTCTGCCTCCCAGGTTCAAGAGATTCTTCTGCCTCAGCCTCCCGAGTAGCTGGGACTACAGGCGTGTGTCACCACGCCTGGCTAATTTTTGTATTTTTAGTAGAGACAGGGTTTCACCATATTGGCCAGGCTGGCCTCGAACTGCTGACCTCATAATCTGCCTGTCTCGGCCTCCCAAAGTGCTGGAATTACAGGCATGAGCCACCGCCCAGCCTATAGGTGCTATTTAAATCCATGAGATCTCCTAGGGAGCACAAGTTGCTGGAATCTGATGGGAGTGGGGGCAGGAGGGCTGAGCCAGAGGCGGGTAGGGGATGGCACTGGCAGGAAGCCTGTCCATCTGGGCTGAGTCTTTTTTCTGTGAGGTTGAGTCAAGGCCATCAGCGGGGAGGGAGCTGAGCTGAGGCAGTGGAGTAATGAGATGAAGAGGAAAGGTGTGGAACAGGCATGTGCCAGGCAGGGCTGCTGGGCGATGTTGCTGCACGTCCCATTGCTGTCTGTGCTTATGAATGTCAAGTGAGACTTCTTGGGCCTGTGCCCTTCTCCAGCTGCTTGAGTGTCTTGCAGAAAACGTGGATGGTTGGGGATTGACTCAGCTGAGATTTTGCCCCCAAACATCCCTTTCCCCCAGGCCCCTAAAGGAGAAGTCAGGGAAATAACTTTCTAACAAAAGCAGGAGGCAAGCCCTAGAAGGGGGGAGCAGGAGGCGGAAGGAAGTCCCATCTCTCCACAGTCTGTCCCTGTGACAAGCAGGCTAGGGTGGCCCCCTCCCTGCAGGTAGAGGGTCCTGAAGCTAGGGTAATGATGGCAGATGGCTGCTGTATCCTGGCATCCAGCCAGCTCCCAATATTTGCCCGTAGCTCCCATGCCTCCAAAGCACTTTCTGTTTGTTCCCACAAAGTGACTACTCCACTGACGGTTCCCTAGGGCCGTGCAGACAGACAGGGCTCCCATGCTCTGCGTGTCCCTCTCTCAGGAACCCATGCTTGGCCTCTAACATCTTTTCCCAGGCCCCCCAGTGAAGCAAGAACTGGTCTCCTGCAAGATGTGCCGCATTGAGTCATTCTTCCGCAAGAACGGGGCCTTCGCACTGCTTGATCCCCGAGACCTGGCCCTCTGACCGTGGGCCAGGTGTGGGCTTAGGGGAAGGAAGAAGAAATAACAGGCCTCCTGGTGGGGCAAAGCTGCTGTGTGTGACTGTGCCCCTCTGCTCTCCCTGGCTCTGAGGCTGCATTCAGGCCTTTCTGAAACTATCTGACCTGCAAGTTGCCCTCTTGGTTTTTCCGCAACCCTCATTTCTTTAATCATCCCTTTGAGGACCCAGCAATGACCAGAGGGGGCTGGGAAGGGCGAGCACTACTTCGCAGGCACGGGATCCTCAGCATCAGGGGAACACAGTAGTTCCAGGAAGTTCTGGGTGTTCCTGGGGAGAGAGCGGCCTGTCATCTCGGAGGCCAGGGAAAGGGGACTCCTGCCACCGCCACACTCCTCCTTGCCCGCCCCTCACCTGGCCCCGAGGGCCCGCAGCCGCTTGGTCCTCTCCCGACGCATCTGCTCCAGCTGCTCCCGCATGGCGCGCCGCCGCCCAGCCGCGTCCTCCTGGCGGTGCAGAGCACTGAGCGTCCGCGGCTCAGTGGGGCGGGCGGGGCAGCACCTGGCACACCGGCCCCTCGCGTCCCGCCCGAGTCACTGCCAGAGTGCAGTGCGCTCACTTCAAAGGGACCCGCGCGGGCCAAGCTCGGCCCCTGCCCCGCGCCAGCACCTTGTGGCCCCACCACCTTCTAGGGGTCTTGCATGTGGCGGGAGTTGAGCAGGACTGGGCGGGAGCCCCACGGGGTGAACCCGGCAGTGGCGGTTCCTGGCGATGTGGAGGCGTTCCAGGACCTGCAGAGGCGGCAGTCAGCGTCCGGCCGCCCCTCGGTGCCCCGCCCGCCCCAGGCAGGCCCCGATCCCGGCGTGGGGACCCACCCGGAGCCGCTGCTGCTTACGGTCCCGCCGGCGCCGCAGCCTGGCCGCGCTGTGCAGCTCCAGCAGCCGCTGCAGAGCCGTCTCCTGCTGCGCCGCGCTCAAGCCTGCAGGCGCCTTGGCGCTGCTGAGGGGCGCCGGCCACGCGGCCTTCTAGGCCTTGGGACGCTCAGTGCCGGCCCCCCGACCCCGGAGGACACCCGGAAGCCGAGACTGGCCCTCCTCCTCCTCCCCCGGGCCGGGGCCCACTCCAGCGCCCTGCAGCCTGTGCGGATCGCGCTCCAGGCCTGGGGTCGCCGGAGAGCCCCGAGGAGCCCCTGCTGCCCGGATACCTCGGCGCGCAGGGTCGCTGGCATCACGGCTTCGGCTCCGCGACCTGGGAGCCGCCGCCGGGCCGGTAAGCGCAGCCCACACCCCCTCCCGGGCCGCCCCCAGCCTTGCCACCGCCGGTGCCGACCTTTATGTCTCGCCTTTGGTCATGCCCTGCATCAGCGTGGTAGTCCTTCTCCGGAGGTCTGGGCTCTCCCTGCCCACGGGCTTTGGAGTCTGTGCTTTCAGGGACCCGCAGGAGTCCCTCAGATGGCTATGGGGGCCGCCTTCCTCTGGGGGCTGTACAGTGGCCTCTCCGGGAGCCACCTCCCAGGCTTGTGAGATATTGCCTTCCCAAGACCGCAGCATCTTCTTCCCCGGACTCTTGGAACTCGCCTTTCCCTGGCACTTAGGACTAAATTCTCTTCGACTCTGAGGGGCGCCCCTGTTCACACCCAGGGGCGCCTCCTCCCTCTGACCCTGAGGAGCCCTTGGGCTCTGGCCCCCGTGTGTCTTCACCCTCTGACTCTGAGGAGCATCTTTAATCTCGCCTCAGGAGGCCTCCCCTCTCTTCCGCTGAAGGGTCTCTGCTTTCTGATCCTAAGGGTCCTCCTCTCTCGGACTCTGAGGGGTGTCCATCCTTGGCAGGTCTTTGAAGTTCTGCTCTCTCCTGGCCCAGGTGCGGGTCCGAGCCCAGCCCTTGAAGGGCATCTTGGGAAGGCAGGTTTTGGGAGGGCAAGTCCCGCGGCCCAGGGGTCCCGGGAGCGAGCTTTCTTTCCTGGGTCTCAGGCTCTGCCTCACTCCTCTCTTCCCTCTGGACCAGGTCCTGGAAAGGAAGAGCACTTTGGGCCCAGGCTTGAGAGGGAACCTGCAGACCTCAGGGGCCAGCCCTTGCCTGATTCCTGGATTTGTTAAAGCCATTTTATGTAGTGTGGAAGGTGCTTCACTGAAGAGCCTCCCCCTCACCCCAGCAGCCTCCTCCCAGGCAGACCCACCCCTGCCATCCCCAACCTGAGACCCTTGACCTTTTCACCTTGCACTCTGAGCTGCCTGGCACCCCAAAGCTCCTCCTGGTAGTGGGGTTCAGCTCTTGTAAGGAGCCTGAGGAAGAAAGACCAGTATTGGGAGCTCATGTCCCAGCCCCTCATGCACAGTTCACCTAGACTAGAGCCAGGAAGTTTAGGGAGTCCCAGTGCATGGCTAGGGGTGCCCTGAGGGCGCTGTCTGAAACTCAGGCTGTCACAGTTCATCAATCAGCCAGCCACGCACCTGTTTGTCAGGTGTGCCTGCCAACAGCCCACACCATCTTTCTCATCCTCCCAGCCAAGGCAGACCACTCCAGAGGGACCTGCACAGCCCCTTCCTCAAGACCAGCACAGGAGGCCTGGGAGTGAGAAGGGTCACGGTGCTGGACGCCTGGGTTCCTCAGCACCGGCCACTCCCACTTTGCCCTGGTGTGCCCATCAGGCCCAGAGAAGAAACCCGCTCTGGGTGTCTTACTTTTTACTCTTATTCAGAAAAAAACTTCCTTAGCCTTTTCTTTGTTTCTGACAGCAAAATCAAAGGAAATTCGAGATGAAATTTTAGGCCAGAGCCTGGCCTAAAAACTGCAAGTGTTCATAATTAACAAAAGAAATCTAAAAAAAGAGATGATGTGTTGCCGCTCCCCTGCAGCTGTGGAGGAAGGAGAGCTGTTCTGCATTCATAAAACCAGTTAAAAGGGATTTCATAAGGTCTGAAATTGAGAACTTTCCCAAGAATACTGCATCCTGTTCTCTTGTGCAATATACAGATGTGTGAATATTCCTAACAGTAACCAAACGGGTGCACTCTCTGTGAAAATACGTCTTTCCAAGAGTTTTTTGAACAAAGGCAACTCCCGGGCCTTTAGAAGTAATTGCTACAAACTGTAAAAACAATTTCCAACCTCCCACTTCTGTAATTCTCATCTGTTGTCTTACTAGAAAATTTATTTCTCTGGTAATAATGTAATTGATATCCCTGTCTTCTCAAGATGTAAAATACTTGTAAAAACTTCTCTGTCCATCAGAAAATAATTATTGGCACTTTTCTTCTCTCTCATGTGCATGATGGAACAATAAAAAGCTTATGGCTCTGCTAGATCTATTATTTAACAAACAATTTGAGAGTGTGTTTCATTTAAATTAATAGCTCAAGGCTCACAGTATCCATTCCACTGCCTGTTTATTGTCATGCTATTTCTAGCCTGTGATCTAAAGACAAGCACCTAGTCTCCTTGTTCTCTGTATATCTCCATTGCCCGGCTGAAGGGTGGCAAACTGGTGGCCTGGAGTTGGTATTCTCTTTCCTCATCCCTGGGCAGCCAGTGATGCTCATTCCTGAACTTTCTCCCCTGAACCCCGGTTTAGCATCACAATCCTACTGGACACAGTGCCTAAGACAGCTGGTACCAACCAGGTGGAACTGGCACATCAAATAAAACCTACTTGCCATCGCGGGGTGTCCCGGCACTCCATCAGGAAGTGTGAGATGACGAATGAGTGAAGAATGAAGTCCTGCAACATGGGGAGAGGACTTTCCTGCCTCATCCCAATCCAGTCTGGCTGCCCCAGCCCCAGGGGCCCCCTGCCCTCCTGGCTGTCTGATGACATACTGCGTGTGGGCTCTGCAGGTCCTCCAGGGCTCTCCCACCCTTGGTCTGCACCACTCCCGGCTTCACCCAGATCTGGGGCTGATGATAGGTCTCCCTCCTGCCCCCTACAGGAGTTCAAGGGCTGCCTCTGATGCACCCCTCTGGGCCCATGAGCTCTGGAATGGGAGGGAGTCTGCCTGCCAGTCTCCC
This sequence comes from Symphalangus syndactylus, assembly GCF_028878055.3. NCBI lineage: Eukaryota > Metazoa > Chordata > Mammalia > Primates > Hylobatidae > Symphalangus > Symphalangus syndactylus. The sequence continues at coordinate 118,692,992 of NC_072428.2, forward strand.
GAGACCCCCACCCCAGCATCCAAACACTTGAGTCCCAGGTGGCCGCCCCCAGTGCCCTCCCTCCTCCCCCATCACCAGATCCTGGGAGGGGGAATTTGGAGGTTAACCTTTCCAAGGGCTGTGGGCCAACCATGGGTGCAACTAAGAGCCCAGGAGGCATAATGAGGGGCACCAGGCAGGACTGCAGAAGGTGACAGGGAAAGAGCCCAGTTCACAGAAGGAAAGGCAGGGTTCCCCGGGGAGACTCACCCCTCCAGGAGCTGATGGTTTTGGCTCAGGGAGTCCCTGTCCTGGGGTAGAGGATGCAGCCTAGAATTCTGGAAGGGTTGGGGGCACCCTAGTCCACAGGGTTCCATCGCCCAGTGTGGCAGCCAGCCTCTAAAATAACCCCTAAATGATCCCTGCCTCCTGGAATTCATGCCCTCTGTGACCCCCCACCCCTTCTCCTCCACACAAAGGAGCTTAGAAATGGATCCCTCCTGCCCGGTTGAGCCTCAGATGAGACCACAGTTCTTTCCAGCCACGTCAGCTGAACCCTTCCTACGTTGCACCATGAACACCCCTCCTGCTACAGTGGAGAGTGTCTTGGCCCAGAGAGGGCTACCAACCTGCCCAAAGTGACTCAGACAGCTGGTGGCTGAGCCAGGACTGGAACCCACATTCCCAGTTCCCAGCTCTGTTCTGGGCCCAGTCACCACAGCACCCCCTCCTGGAGCCTCAGCCCAGCTGCAGCCCTGGAGGGAGGGGCCACTGTGTCTCAGGGGCACACTGGGCATCAGTGCCTTTGCTCTCTGGGACCCTGCCAGGCTACTTTCCTCCCACGCTGCGGTAACATGGAAAGGCTTCCAGATATCACCACACAGGTGATTTGACCAAGACAGTCGTTAATTGTGGAATGAGAATAACAGCCCGCCTGGAACGAGCAGGCCCTGTGTGCCAGGCGTAGCCCACGAGTCCACTGTTCCTCCCGACAGCCCTTAGAGAAACATCTCTTCTTGTGGGCATTTTCTTTTCTTTTTTTTTTTGGCTGGGGGGTTTAGGGGAAACAGAGTTTGGTTCTTGTTGCCCAGACTGGAGTACAATGGTGCGATCTCGGCTCACTGTAACCTTCACCTCCCAGGTTCAGGTGATTCTCCTGCCTCAGCCTCCCGAGTAGCTGGGATTACAGGTACAGGCATGTGCCATCACACCCGGCTAATTTTTGTATTTTTAGTAGAGACGGGGTTTCTCCGTGTTGGTCAGGCTGGTCTCGAACTCCTGACCTCAGGTGATCCGCCTGCCTCGGCCTCCCAAAGTGCTGGGATTACAGGTGTGAGCCACCGCGCCCGGCCTCGTGGGCATTTTCTAGCTGAGGAAAGGTAGACTCAGAGCCCACGGGGGTGGTCAGCATGGAGATTCAAACCTAGCCCTGTCTCCAAAACCCTGCCCCTTCTGCTTGCCCTCACCACGGCAGGGCCCCAGTGTTCCCAGAACCTCTGTCCCTGCCGTACCCCCTCACCCACTCACTGGCTGCTCTGGGTCCCCACCCATGCTACCACCTGGCTGACATGCATGCTGGGCCTGGCCCCTCGGACCGAAAAACTGGGCCTGGGGTGGCCAGAAGAGGCCCAGCTCCACACCAGTCAGCAGTTCCAAGTCCCACAGGAGCTGCAGGAAGATGGGGTGCCAGAGAGTGAGGGGGCACCCACCCTGGCCTCAGCCACACCCCCGGCCAGCCCCTACCTGCTCCTGGGCCTGCCGGCTCCGCTCCATCTGCAGCAGCACAGTGGGCAGCTCCAGCCCTGGGGGACACCCGCAGCCCTCTTGCACCTGGAGGGGCAAGGTGGCATCAGGTCCCCGCCTGTCTCCTTCCTTCTGAGGCAGTGCCCCTCCCTCACCTGCCAAAGTGCAGCCGGGAGCTGGCCTGGACCTGTGGGGCACCGGAAGAGATACTGGTACAAAGCCAAGGCCTGCCTGGGGCTGCAGGGGAGCCCTGAGGCCCCCGGGGTGGCCACCTGCGCCATGCGGAGCCTGGAGGGAAACGGAGGACAGGCAACCAAGAGCCAGGAGCAAGGAAGGACAAAGGCTCTGATCTCAATAACACAGGGCCTGATACCTGAGCCCTGGCTGGACCTCGGCCAAGCCTCATAGACTCTGGCCTGCCTCTGAGATGGCTTTTATGGCCCTACGGGTGGCAGCGTGGAGTGAGCAGTGTGACCCTGAGAGAGGGAGGTGTACGCATATGCTTGTTTACAGCCCCCAGCGAGCATTTGTTTGACATATACTGTACACACGTACATATGCACATCAACCGCACAGCTGCATTATTTGGGCACACAATATGCCCAATATGGGTAGCAACAGCAGCTGCTACCAACAGTTTAGCTTGTGCTGGAATGAAGACGCTTCGTACATATAATCCTTTCTTGCAGCAACTCTATGAAGTAGGCCCTATTATTATCCCCACTTTATAGGTAAGAAGACTGACTCAGAAAGCAACTTCTCCTAGGCCAAGTGTGGTGGTTCACATCTGCAGTTCCACCACTTTGGGATGATGAGGTGGGAGGATGGCTTGAGCCAGGAATTCGAGACCAGCCTGGGTGACATAGCAAGACCCACCTCTAAAAAGAAAAAAAAAAGTTAGCCAGGAGTGGTAGCACACGCCTGTAGTCACAGCTACTTGGGAGGCTGAGATGGGAGGATTGCTAGAGCCTGGGAGGTCAAGGCTGCAGTAAGCTGTGATCGTGCCACTGTATTCCAGCCTGAGTGACAGAGCAAGACCCTGTCTCCTAAAAAAAAAAAAAAAAAGGAATAGCTTATCTTAACATGTGGCAGCATTTTTTTCATCTGGAGATGGATAGATGTGATACTCTCTGGGAAGACATGGTCCTGGGGGCCCAGGCCGTCCATCAGCAAGAGGCGAGTGGTAAGAGGCCCTGCCCCAGCGAGCACTGCCCACATGCTTGTCCATGCTGTCCACCTAGTAAGTGCTGTCCATGCGTCACTGTTCATTCCCCGACACATACCAGACACTTGTGACTATCATCCTCATCTCACAGATGAATAGACAGGTCATATAAGTTATCTAATCAGGAGAGGGGCTGAGTGCAGGAGCTCTGCCATCTTTACATCCTGCCCTGTCGTGAGCAAATTTGCCTGCTGGCTACTTTGTCCCCATTCCATGAGAGAACGTGTTTATCTGGGTTTCTGAGGGATGTGTGTTCCTGTGTGTGTTTCTGTGTGCACACGCAGGTACATGTCCACACTGTATTGCGGTCTATTGCTTCTGTTTCTCACCCCAGGCATTGGGTCCCTGTGTCACTAGCTCTCAGAGTGGCCCAGAAGGTGCCTGCACACTCAGTATCCCCAAGCCACAAGGAAGGGGGACGCCATTCTCTGATGCAGCCCCTTCTCCGTGGTTCCTCAGCCCCTGCAAGATCCCACATGCATCCACAGAAGGTACCACATGGGGCCATGCATCATGCCTGCTACACGGAATGAGCACAGGGCTAAGACCAGGGCACCAGGGTCCTCATTCTACCCACTGCAGGGTTTCCCAGACAGCACCACGGAGTGGCTGGGTGGGGCAGCCCAGGCATGCAGGTGCAAGGAGTGAGCATGGTACTGTGATTCTGTGGCCATTGATCACTGGTCCCCATGTTCCTGGCAGCCCAGCCTCTGTCCCAGCACCAGGAGGAAATACACACACACAAGGAAGCCTTCGGGCAGGCCTAGAGTTTACTGCTTGTGACTCAACATGGCGGGGGTCTTTGCAGGGCAGGGGCCCAGGCTCCAGTGTCCAGGCAGGGCATTCTCTCCACAGCCCTAACCAGGGTGGGAACTGCTCACCAAGGGGAGACTCCTGGCCTGATGAACCCTGATCGGCCACTGTCCTGACTCAGGGTGTCTCTTGGGGCTCCCGGCTGGGGCTGGGCCGAGCACCAAGTGGCTGGTCTCCAGTGAGCAGGACTTGGGGGCAGGCCTTGGGTGGGATGCAGTGGGCCTCGTGTTCCACCAGGCCTGCAGGGCATTGGCAGCCAGGCACGCAGGGCCTCACGCAGTGGGCTGCCAGCTCCCCCAGGGGGATATGCTGATTGAAGCAGGTACGGGGACAGGGAGGGCCACACTCATCGAACACGAAGCCACGCTCCAGGGGGCAGCCTACCACTGCAGGGGGAGTGGGAGGCGGGGTTACCGAGGCACCTGAAACTGCCCCAGTTGCTGTGCGTACCCCTGCGAGACTCGCCATACCCGCCCCGGTCCCACCCTGAGCCCTCCGGGCTGCCCTTCTTCTCTGTGCCGACCCTCCCCCAACCTGCAGCGGGCATCACCCCCTCACCGCACAGCGTGGGGCCTCGCCAGGTAGGTGTCACTCCTGCCTGGCGACAGTGACTGGCGTAGGCTTCCAGGGCATCACAGAGGCAGGCATCAGCAGAGGAGCCAGGGCCACAGGCACACAGGTCATACACACAGGCGGCAAAGAAGGGCTCCGGTGGCACCACAGCATGGCAGCGACTGAATGGCGAGGACTTCAGCACCCCACACCGGGCATTGGCCTCACGCCTCACACGGTAACCTGCTGCCCGGCACGGATCCACCTCTCGGCCTGCAGAACAGGGCCGGCCAGGCCCCAGCCCCTCTGAGACCTGGGTGGGGAGAGCAGCCCTGATGTGACAGCACCACTGGCAGCTGGCCTCTGCATGCCGTGCTCTTCAAAGCACTTCCCACTCAGTCATTTGCTTTAGTCCCCAAACCTCCCTAAAAGAACAGCAAAGGAAGTACTGTCTACCTTCTTTTTGTCCCCATTTTACAGATGGACAGACCAAGGCCAGAGTAGGTCAGCACTTGTCCAAGGTCACACAGCCAGTGAGTGGCAAAGCAAGGCTTGGGGGTTCAAGTAACGAGGTTTCTTCTTCTTCTTTTTTTTTTGAGACAGAGTTTTGCTCTTGTTGCCCAGGCTGGAGTGCAGTGGCACGATCTCAGCTCACCACAACTTCCGCCTCCTGGGTTCAAGTGATTCTCCTGCCTCAGCCACCCGAGTAGCTGGGATTACAGGCATATGCACCACCAGGCTTGGCTAATTTTGCATTTTTAGTAGAGATGGGGTTTCTCCATGTTGGTCAGGCTGGTCTCGAACTCCCAACCTCAGGTGATCCACCCACCTCAGCATCCCAAAGTGCTGGGATTATAGGCATAAGCCACCCTGCCCGGCCAACGAGGCCTCTTTTAACAAGCCACCCTACCTCTCCAGCACCAAGACAGGCAAGAAGCCCCCACACCTCTCTGAAAGCCCAAAAGCCTATCTTCTGTGACTTCACCTCCCTTCCCCGCTTTCCATGCCAGAGGGTTGCTCTGAGACTCATGCTCAGCTGCGTCTCCCCAACCCTGGTTCCTGTGCCACTCACCTGCCAGCTATTCCCAAACGCAGCCTCCGTGGGCAGGAGCAGCCCCTCAGGACCCTGCAGATCATCCTGGGCAAAGCCATTGAAGTTCCCACAGAGCCCACAAGTCCGGCCCTGGTAGGAGCCAGGTACGCTCACCTCCACCTGGGACTGCCCATCCCACAGCACCTGTGTGGAGAGGCCTGGGACTGGGGAACAGGGAAGGACAGGGGCCTTAAGAAGCCCAGGGTCCATCGTGGCCCCAGGCACTGTGTTCAGTGTGGCCAGTGCTGTAGGGGAGGAGAATGGATAGGTGGAGGCTCGCCTTGGAAGAAACACCGCCCTGGCCAAGGCCAAGTGGATACATTCTATGCCAGCCCTGGGCAAAGACAGATGACAGGAGGAGCTGCCCACAGCTCCTGCATGAGGGCACCTTCTCCTGCTGCCATCCCTGAACTGGGCCCCAGGTGAAATGCAACCCCCTTCCAGGGATTCACTTTATCATGGGCATTCGGGCCTTGCAGAGGACAAAGCACAATTAGGGTTCGGATTAGTTTATTCTACGAATTTACAAGTTGTGTTTCCTGCTGGGGGCAGGGGGCAAATTACTCTTCCACATGAGAGTTGGAAGGAACCTGAGACATCCCCCCAGGAGACTTTAGCTGACATCCTCCCCACTGCCACTGACCCTTCCCATTCCCCACTTTACAGACAAAAAATCTGAGGCCCAGAGGCTGGTGGTGGCTTAAGAGGCTGAGCCAAGATTAGAAATCAGGCTCAGAACTCAGAACTCCTCTGACTGCCTGGGGAGATCTCTGACCCTGATCCACCTCTCCTCACACTCCTGTACCCCACTCCTTGCCTCTTTTGGCCAGGAGGTAGCTGGCATCCCCACCCTGTCTACAGATACAGAGGCCTAAACAGGACTGAAGCTCCCAGCAGGCAGCCCACCCAGACTCGCCCTGGAGCCGCACCTGGAGCCCGGGCTGGGTGTGCAGAATCACAGTGTGTCCTCGCAGCTCCACGTACAGCAGTGGCTCCTGCAGGAAGGGCAAGGCCACCAGGCGCCCATCCACCTGGAGGATAAAGGAGGTGGGAGAAGGGGTGATGTCGAGGCGCATGGGTGGACAGCATGGGATCCACCTTCCCCCGCTCCTCAGCTTTGCTCACCGTGACTGCCCCGTCCTGCAGCAGCCGCACGGCCACATCTCCCAGCAGCACCGCCACCTCCTGGGTCCAGGCCACGCCGCTCAGGCCCCGGTCATCATTGGTCACATGCACACTGTGGGCAGGAAAGTCCCAGGTGCCAATGTTCAGCAGGTCTGGGTGTAGGGGTTGGGGAGAAGAGAGACGGGGGATGCACACCTGAAGTCCCCGCCGTGGCAGTCCTTGGCCAGCACATAGCTGCAACTGCCCTGGAAGTGCAGCAGGCGGCCGTCGAAGGTGCGGTAATGGGGGTCTCCGAAGGCCATGCAGGAAGCGGGCCGGGGCAGGCAACGGGGGCAGCAGCTGCCGGGACTCAGGGCCGGGGCCTTGTCCTGCACTCAGCCCCAGACACTGTCAGACACACCGCCCTCCCCGCCATGCCTCTCGCAGACCCTCCCAGAAAAGCAAGCATCTCCCAGGAGTCTCCAGGGATCTCCAGGACTCTGGCTCCCAGGACTCTGGCTCCCAGGCTCCCTGCGAGCGAGGTCAGGGCACCACTGCATGGTCGCACCGGGAAGAGCACTGTCCCCAGCTCCCAGCTGGCTGCAGGAGCCCAGCCTCCCTCTCTGATGCCTGGTCACACCAGGATGGCGGTACCATGTGCCCCCACCCTGACCCTCCCCACCACCTTAGATTGCGGCACTCACGGGGCCACACAAGAGCGGTGAGCAGCGCTGGCTCTGGCAACGCACGGTGCCCGCCATGCAGGAGCAGCTGGTGCAGGTGTCCACAGTCCAGCGCTCTCCAGAGGCCACCTCACGGCCCTGGTGCACGCAGGACTGGGTGGGAGCTGAAGGGATAGGAGCTGGGAGGGTCAGCTGCCCCTCCCACACGCCCAGATGATCTGGCTTACCCCTCCTCCATCACCCTGGCTGCGCACCTTGGCATCGCTCACAGCAGCTGTCAGCCTGGGGCAGCTTCACCCAGCCATGGGGGCAGGAGAGGGCCTGGCACTCCTCGAGGTGGCACTCCACATGGCCCCGCTGAGGACAGACATCATTGTTCTGGGTTTTTCTGCAGGGTTGGAGTCCCCGGCCTCATGCTTCTGGGGGCCTCTGAGCATGGACTTCTGCCTGCCCCTCCCGCAATACACTCTTCACAGTTCAAGTGGGGAATGAAATCCAGCCTTCAGCTCCGTGCCCCGGCTCAGGGATGCCTCTGCCCCTTAAAGACCCCATATCTGCTGGTGGAGTGTTGGGCACTCCTCCCTTTATCCATCTGCGAGATCCTCCACCCTCCCAGGCCCACCCCAGCTCACTCGGCAGGTACAGGCGATGCATGCATTGCTGGGGTCCCGCCAGCTCTCTCCATCTGCCACTCTCCGGCCCTCGGCCTCCAACACACATTCTGAGGAGGGAGACATGGGATGGGCAGGCACTGTCCCTCCAGCTGTATCCTCCCTCCTTGGAGCTTACCCAGCTTTTCACGGCAGGAAAGCACCCATTCCATGTCCCTACCACCCTGATGGTGTTGATTTCTTTAGCTAATATCCACAGGGCCTGTTAGACATCAGGCCCCGAATTAGAGCTCAGGATGTCTCTAGGGTCCTAGGAGCCCAAAGGGACAGAGGCTGGAACCCCACTCTGGGCCAGCTGCCTGCTCAGCAGTGCAATGCCCTCTTCATGGGCCTGGGGATCCCGAGCCCCCTGACAGGCATCAGGCCAGACCTTGAGAATCTAGGCTTCATCCCAGCTTCCTCCTGCCTCATGGGTCTCTTCTCCACCTCAAGAACAGCCCCCCTCCATTTCTAGAAAAGAATGAACCCTGCATTCTCTTCTAGAAACTGAGTACAAACCCTGGGCTGCCCGCTTGGCCCATGAATGCCTCCCCTTCCTGTCTTCCCCCTGGGCTCCTCTCTGAGGGTGGAGGCCAAGGCTGGGCACTTACCCCGGCATACGGGGCAGCAGCTCCCAGGGGGAGTGTGGCGCTCTGAGAGGGGACAGCTGAGCTCAGGACAAGCCTGGTGGATGCAGAGCCATGTCAGGTCCTGCCCATGTGAACACAAGAGGTAGAGAATGGCGGATCTCAGGGAGCTGGCGGAGGAGTAAGGCATAGGCAGGATGTGACAGTCAGGACAAGTGGGCAAATGTCAGGGCGAGTGGAGAGCCCTGGAGCTGCTGCAGGAGAGGAGTGGCAGCCACAGCCCACAAAGAAGGAAGAAGAAGGGCTCCGTGAGTCCCCAAGGCAGGAGGGCTCACCTGGCACTGGCACGTGTAGCAGGGGTCTGGTGGGGCTAGCTCAGATCCCAGCAGGCCCTCTGAACAGTTACTCAAAGCCTCTGTGAAGACAAGAACCCAGAGTGGGGGACATAAAGAGGGGAACAGGGCTGGAAATCCCAGCTGTCCCCATGCACCGTGTCCCCAGGTTTCTAACTCGAACTCCCGAGCATACCCATATCCCAGCACCTTGCCTCCGGGGAGGATAAGTCCTCTTTCTCTTCAATTCAGTCAAGTTTACACGTTTTAAAAGAAACTTTGCTAGGCTATTATTTGGGGCCAGGTGGGGGTGCAAGGTGACTGGAAACAGACCAACCGTGGCTTCCTTAGCCTGAGGTCACTAAAAATGGCCAGCCTGCGGCCTGCTCTCCCTTCTGCTATCTGTAATACAGTGTGGCTACAACATCGCAGGGAAGCACACAGCCAGGCATCCTGGGTTCGAATCCTGATGCCAGCACTCAGTGCCTGTGCTCATTAGGTTAGATTAATCCACCTCTCTGAGCCTCAGTTTCTTAATCTGTAAAAAGAGATTAATAATACTTCCCTCACTGGGTAACTATGAAAACAAAGCAAGAGACTTTATTAAGAGCACCAAGTACAGTGTGTGGCATGCAGTAGGTGCTTAATCAATGTTAGTCTTCTTCCCTTCCCCTGAAGCACCCCCTAGCAAGTGTTGATCAGAGCAGCCCTCCCTGATGGATGGCAGGGATGGCTGCACAGCATTACGAAAGTATTTAATACCACAAGCTGTACACTTAAAAATGGCTAGGATCGTATATTTTAGTGTCTTACCACCATAAAAAACAAACAAACAAAAACAGAAAAGTCGGTGAGATGGCTCACGCCTGTAATCCAGCTCTTTCAGAGGCTGAGGTGGGTGGATCACCTGAGGTCAGGAGTTCGAGACCAGCCTGGCCAACATGGTAAAACCCCATCTCTACTAAAAATACAAAAATTAGCCAGGCGTGGTGGTGCATGCCTATAATCTCAGCTACTCGGGAGGCTGAGGCAGGTGAATCCCTTGAATCCAGAGGTTGCAGTGAGCCTAGATTGTGCCACTGCACTCCAGCCTGGGCGACAAAGCGAGACTCCATCTCAAAAAAACCAAAACCCAAATCAAAAAACCAAATTGGAGAAAATAGGAGGGTTATCATTAAAAAAAAAAAAAAAAAAAGTATGTCTTTTCTTTCTTTTTTTTTTTGAGACATAATCTCACTCTGTCGCCAGGCTGGAGTGTGGTGGCACCATCTCAGCTCACTGCAACCTCTGCCTCCCGGGTTCAAGCTATTCTCCTGCCTCAGCCTCCCGAGTAGCTGGGACTACAGGCGTGCCCCATCACGCCCGGCTAATTTTTGTATTTTTAGTAGAGACGGGGTTTCATCATGTTGGCCAGGATGGTGTCAATCTCTTGACCTTGTGATCCTCCTACCTTGGCCTTCCAAAGTGCTGGGATTACAGGCGTGAGCTACCTGCCCCGGCCTGTTTTTTCTATGTAAGGATAACGTTCACCTGTATTGCAAAGGTAGGTTATCATTTCAGTGCTGGTATTAAATCCAGGAGACAGAAATTGGCCATCTTTCAATATTTGTAATAAAAATAAAACTGTTTCTTTACTTTTCGCTCCAATCTTAATAAATCTTTACTCTAACAACAACAACAAAAAGCTCGCCCACCCCTGTGGCTGGGCTACCCGCTGCCTGCCTGGTCCTCACTTCTCAGCACAACTGTCGCCCTGCAGCGCCACCTGCTGGCCAAGATGCTCCACAAACTGCACCCAGCTACGGAGAGGCAAAGGGTCCCTGTCAGCTTCCCCAGTTCCCTTAGGGATGGTGCAGCCCTCGCCAGCCAGGCATGGGGTTCCAGAACAGTCCACTGGAGTCAGGAAAAATCTAGGGCTGGGACTGGTGAGGAAGGGCGGCGGGAGGTGGCAGCCCTACCCTCATATCTCATCTACCCCCACATCCCTGGACTCACGGGCACAGGTGGGACAGCAGTGCTGGGGCCCAGGGGGCAGGAGCTGGCTGGGGGGGCAGCCCACCAGGCTGGGACACTGCCGCCGGTGACAGCGAAGGCTGGGAGGCCCCTCAGGCTGTGGCTAGAAGAATGAGTGAGCAGCAGTGGGTCCCGGGCCACGAAAACCCAGAGCTGCCCTTCGCCGGGACTTCCGGCCCCTCCCTCTGCCTGCTGCAGCCTCTTCCAGGACATGTCTTGGGCCCTGAACTCAAGGCTGAAGAGAGACTCAGTGTCTTCTAGACATGCTCCTCACCCCATGCCCTAGTCTCTGAGGTGATGTCTCCTTCTCCTTTCAGTCACTTGGGCCTGAGCCCTCATGTGACCTTTGATCCTCTGGCAGGCTCATGCCATCCTCCTCCCCAGGCCCATGGCTTAGTACCCTGACCTGTGATGTCATTTGCCTGCTCCAAGCCCTTCCATGGCCTTGCAGATAGAATCTCCACAATATGGCCCCTAGCCACGTCCCAGGTGGCTCTCGGGCCATACACACCCACCCTGCACTGCAGCCAGGGGGGCCACCCATGGCCTCCTGCACACTTGGAACCTGCCCTCCTTGTCTAAACCCAGACCTCCTGGCCCTGTTGGCCCCAACCCTGCCTTGTCTCCTGGCCACAGGGATACACTCCTCTGGCCCCCAGAGTGCCCGCTCCATGCAGTGACCAGCTTGACTGGGCCTCATCCCATGCTGCCCACTCCCCACCCCTTGAGGTGCCCCAGCCCCTCCACTGTGCCCTCACCTACCTCACAGATGCACACTTCACAGGGGTCTGCCCCAGGCTGGAAGCTCTCCCCGGGCTGGTACTTCCGGCCCTCATGCTCACAGTCTTTGGGGTGGAGTGAGAGCAGAACGGGACCAGGGGGCCTTCAGGCTGGCAGCGAGGCCGGGGTGGAGTCCTCTGTCTCCAGCCTCCCCCTGACCCCAGGGAATGGGGTGTGCACAAGGACGGAGGCCACTTCTCCAACTGCCTGTCTCTGACACCCAGCCCAGCAGAGGCAGGGAGGTGTGGGCCCAGGGCTCCCTCCTCGCCTTTCCCCTCCCACCCCAGGCTTCCAGTACCAGAGCATCGAGGACAGCAGTCATGGGGCCCCTGGTGGGGCTGGGCGCAAGAGCTGATGCACTGGACGCGGGCACAGGTGACGACGCCCTCGTGACACACACAGGAGGAGCAGGCACTGTCGGGGGGCACCCAGCTACTGCCTTCGGGGTGCTCTTCCCCATGAGCCAGGCAGCCTGTGGTGCAAAGTGGGCAGGGATGAGCTTGGAGGTTGAGATCTGGACATCTGTCCCTGGCCCCCACCCTCAGTGGTCAGCTAGGCATGTGGCACAAGGAGGGGGTTTGCAGGGATATGGCAGGAAGGCGGGATGGGGCAGAACTCCTGTCTGTTGTGGAGGGGAAAGGCACTGGGAGGGGTTCAGAACACCTGGGTTCTAATCCTGTTCTGTTCCTGCCTGCTCTCAAGACCAAGCTCCAGGCAGCAGGCACTGCCCAGTGCAGCCCGCACCGGCCACAGTACCTGGCATGCAGCAGCTGTGTCATAAATGCATGTGGACCAAGTGAATGGCTCCATGGCTAACCATGTGCCCAAGGTAACTCAGTCTCTCCGGGCCTCAGTCTCCTCATCTGTTAAATGGGGATTTCCTCTGTCCTGCCTCCCTCCCAGAGCAAGTGAAATGCTATGACAGTTTTGTGGTTCTGTAGAAACAACACCACACTGGGCAGGGTGTGGGGTGAGGGGGCAGTGGGCAGGCTAAGAAAGGCTCAAGTTCAGAGCCAGGTGGTCCAAGTGTCCATCTTGACTCTGCCACCTTCTCTACCTCTCTGTACCTCCACTTTCTCATCTGTAAAATAGGAGGACTAAGAGTACTTATCTGGTAAGGTTGTTATGCTGATTAAATGAGATAATACACATAAAGTGCTCAGGGCCTGGCACATGCTACCTGCTCACTGAATGTCAAGTATCTTGATGATGATGGTGATGATGATGGTGATGATGATGGTGATGATGATGGTGATGGTGATGATGATGGTGATGACGAATGGTGTGTGGTTAGGAAGAGGGGCAGCTTTTTGTTTTATTTTTTAGACAGAGTCTTCTTTGTTGCCCAGTCTGGAGCACAATGGTGCAAATGCAGCTCACTGCAGCCTCAAACTCCTGGGCTCAAGTGATTCTCCCACCTTGGCCTCCCAAAGTGCTGGGATTGCAAGTGTGAGCCGCTGCACCCAGCCCAAGAGAGGCAGCTTTCAGGGAACTCTAACCAGCACCTGGAAGAGGCGTGGTCTGGGCAGTCCCGGACAGGGAGAGGTAGGAGAAACTGAAGGTGGCAAGGGTGTATGCAAGGGCCAGTTGTGGGGGCAGGGAGGTGGGAGAAGAGCTGGCTGAGGGGAGGGAGGTGGGGTGGACAGAGGGACACATGGCCAAGGGGCTGAAGCAAGGGGTAGGGCTGGAGGCGGCCATACCTCTGCAGCGAGGGCAGCAGCTCCCCGGCTCAGTGACCTGGAGCTGGCAGGGAAGGGGTGGGCACCGCAGCTGCACACAGCTGACCTGGCCAGCCTGTAGGAGATGCAGGGACACTGGTTTACTGCCTAGGCTGGGGCCCAGAGGTGCTATCGTCCAGCCGTCACTCCACGCCCCCCACCTCCTGCTATACCTGACAGCGACACCACTCACAGCTGCCTGCTGGTCCCTCAAACTCCTCCCCGTCCTGGTGCTCCCGGCCCTGAGAGACGCAGCCTGTGGGGGACACACCTCCTGGGTGGGGGGCCTGTACCACCCTGCCCTGCTCGGCCCAACCTTAGGCCTCGCAGGAAGGGAAGGGGGAGGGAAAGGTGGGGAAGGGCGTGGGGGCCGGGCATGAGGAAGGCAGCTCACTGTGGCAAACAGGGCAGAAGCAGGGGCCTGGAGAGGGGTGGAGGCAGAGAGCTGGGGGACATGGCTTCTTCTGGCAGCGCATGGAACCTTCCTGGGGGAGAGAGGCCCATCACACCCTCAACTGGACTGCACATTTCCCCAGGGCTGGAGCCCCTACTGAGCCTGCAGGGGCCCAAACACCCTCCCTTGGCCCGGGACACCTGAGCCCAGTCCTGCCCCATGAGATGTGAAGGGCAGAGTGTAGCCCTTGCCACCTGAGTGGAGGAGACAGCCTCTTCCTGGCCAGAGAGGAGGATCAAGGGAGGAAAGATTACCAAGGTCCTAAAGGGGCCGCCTCACCTGGCAGGTGCAGAGGGAGCAGGTAGGGTCAAGTGGGTCAGGAAGGGTCTCTCCGGAGGCAGCAGTGACGCCATGGTAGCGGCATCCTGGCAGAGCGGGGAGTCCAACAGAAGAGCTGCCATCAACAGAACCTCCACTGTCACACACACACACAGCCCCGCCCCCCACACACATACACAGCAGCGGGGAGTGCAACAGAAAAGCTGCCATCAACAGAACCTCCACTGTCACACACACACGCAGCCCCTCCCCCCACACACATACACACACAGCAGCGGGGAGTGCAACAGAAAAGCTGCTATCAATAGAACCTCCACTGTCACACACACACACAGCCCCTCCCCCTCCACACATACACACACAGCCACACACACACATACACACATACACATACCCACATACACACACATACCCATATACACAGCCACACCCACAACCACATACACACACACAGCCACACACAGCACACATACACAGATACACACACAGCAGGGGGGAGTGCAACAGAAGAGCTGCCATCAACAGAACTGCCACTGTCACATACACACACAGCCCCTCCCCCTCCACACATACACACACAGCCACACCTACACCCCCACACACACACACATAGCCACACACACATACATACATACATACACAACCACACCCACACCCACATATACCTACAGCCACACACACATACACACACATATACCCACATACACACACATATACCCACATACACACACATACCCATAGACACAGCCACACCCACACTCACATACACACACACACAGCCACACACACATACACGCACCCACATACACACATACCCATATACACACACAGCCATGTACACACACACACATACACACATACCCACCTACACACAGTCACACAAACATACACATACACACAGCCACACACACATACACCAACACACAGACACACACATACAGCCACACAAACACATAGCCACACACACATCCCCACATACACACACAGACGCACACACACCCACACACATACAGAGACCCCCCCACATACACAACCACACAGCCACACACACACATACACACACACCCACATACACACACAGCCACACACACACACACATCCCACATACACAGACACAAATACAGACACACACACACACATACCCACATACACACAGTTACAGCCATACACACACACAGGGCCACACACACATACACAGCCACACAAACACACATGTACACACAGTCACACATACACGCATAGATACACAGCCACACACACACAGCCACATACACAGATACACAGACACACAGACACACATATGGCCACACACACACACTTACACAGACATACACACGCTGTAACACACACAGAGCAACACACACACATACACAGATACACCCACACAGAGCAACACACACACATACACAGATACACTCAAACACACAGGCCAAGACACACAGCCACACACATACAAAGAGCCACACTCACAGAGCCACACACACACAGCCAGACACACACACACACACACATGCATACACACATACAGCCACACACACATACATACACAGCCACACACACACACACACATACATACAAACACACAGCTCTGCCCGGGACCTCTATCAAAGGTGAGGGAGTCGGAGAGTGAGAGAAAAGTATGGTGGAGCGGCAGGCAGTGGCAGGGCTGGGAGAAAAGCGGAATCGGTGAGAGAGGCACCCGTGGGAGCCCCAGCAGGGGGAATAGAAGGGCAGGTGTGGCTCTACCCTGGCAGGTCGGGCAGCAGTGCCCAGAGGGGATGAGTGGGTGGCTGCAGCCCGGAGGCTCACAGGGCCGGCGGCCGCAGGTCACGAAGCCTCCAAGGCAGGTACACAGGTTGCAGGGTTCTCGGGGATCTGGGAACTCCTGGTTACTCAGGTAGGACTCCCCCAGGTACTCACAGCCTTTCAGAGAAGAGACAGAGAGGCCGAGGGAAGGGACAGAAAGGGATGAGAGAGCAGCGGTCATAGGCTCTGAGCTTGGGCCTGTTATGCATCCAAGATCTCAAAGATCTATCGTGGGGGCTGGGGGTCACAGTCCAAGCCCAGGGGGCAAAGCAGTCGTGAGGGGGGCGGGGTTTGGATTGGCCAAAGGGCAAACTTTCTCCCCTTTATCCTGCAAAAAACCTTCCTGTTTAATTTGTAGGAAAACACCCACAAGGCATCTGCTGCCCCTGGGTTTAAATACTCAGCAGGCCACTGTCAGAGGCACCAGTTTCCCAACCCGGAGAGCTAGGAGTAGCCTCAGCTGACTCAGGTGGTGCGGACCCAAGGTAGCACCTTTCCCACACTCTTCCGAGCCCACTGATGAATCCAGGAGGGGGTAGGGTCCCAGGGTGGTGGCAGCCTGCCCTTGGCACCTCTGCCAATTGCTCACCTCCCTTTTTAAAAAAGAGAGGGTGAATTTCAGGCTCAAAGCCTTGGTGGGCAAAAGTATCTGACTAGGATTTAACAACATTATAATTTTAATTATATTCATTTTTATGGTAATGTGGTCCTGGCAAGTCTAATTTTCCACTTGCAGTATGATATAAAACTCCTTTCTAAATCAATTTAAATTAATAAGTGAGTTAACTGGAAGGCAAATAGTAAATAAAATTACAGTTGGTAAGGGCGAGTGGCCAAAATTGCCAAGATCGCACAATAGTGAGGGAAGACAGGGGGACTAGGGGACTGGGTCTTTTTACAAGAGCCAAATTTAGGCCCAGAGAGGCTATGTAACTTGCCCAAGACCACACGCCAAATAGCAACAGAGGCAGGAGAAGATCCAGGCTTTAGTCGCAGGCTTTTTTTTTTTTTTTTTTTTTAAGACAAGGTCTCACTCTGTCACCCAGCCTGGAGTGCAGTGGCGAAACACGGTTCACTGTAGCCTCAAACTCCTGGGCAATCCTCCCACCTCAGCCTCCCGAGTAGATGGAACCACAACAGCCACCACGACCAGCTGACTTTAAATTTTTTGTGTAGAGACAAGATCTCTCTATGTTGCCCAGGCTGGTCTTGAACTCCTGGGCTCAAGCAATCCTCCTGCCTCAGCTTCCCAAATTGTTGGGGTCACAGGCTCGAGCTAGGGCGCCCAGCCTCGCGGCTTTTTCTTACTGTAATAAATATTTTAGATCCACCCTAGGCAGTAAAGATTATTCTGACCCAGCCCTCTGGTCCCCCCATCCCACCCCCGCAGTTCCCTATCCCATGACCCTCACCATCACAGTCAGGGCAGCAGTCGCCCCTGGCAGGGAAGGGGCACAGTGCAGGGGCACATGCCTTGGGCTCGCAGCTCACGCTGCCCTCCCAGCAAAGGCAGAGGTGGCAGGCAGCAGTGGGCGATGGGAAGCGCTCCCCGCTGGCGAACTCCTTCCCCTGGTACAGGCAGCCTGGGGAGAAGGGCAGGGGCTGGGGGCCTGTAGGGGCTGGGGGGCCGTGGGGACCGGAGGGCTGTGGGGACTTGGTGTTCGTGGGGGTTGGGGGGCGTGGAGGACGGGTGTCGTGGGTGCTGGGAGTCGTGGGGGCTGGGGGTCCGTGACGGCGGGGAGGCCATGGGTTCCGTGGAGGCTGAGGTCCGTGGAGGATGGGTGTCGTGGGGGGCTGAGGGATGGAGGGCCGTGCCTGCTGGCTCCCAGGCCATGCTGACCGGACACTACATTCCTAATGAGATCCCCGATGTGGGCGGAGCGGGCCTGCTGGAGGAGGGGGACTGGGCAGGGCGCTCCGGGGCGGGGCGGGGCGGGGCGGCAGGACGCAGGTGGCCGAGAGGGGCACCGCCAGGGCGTTACCGTTGCAGGAGGGGCAGCAAGGCCCCTGGCGCGGGTGCGCGCAGGGCGCGGGCGGGCAGGGCAGCCGCTGGCAGGACACGGAGCCGTCGAGGCAGAGGCAGCGGCGGCAGGGATCGCCGGGTGGGGAGAAGTACTCCTGGTGGCGGGCGGGGGCCTGGCTGGGCAGTGGGCAGCCGGCGGGAGCTGGGGAGGCTGCAGCGAGAGAGTGCGTCAAAGGGGCCCAAGAACAGGCCTCCTAGGGGACCCACAGGGAGGAGCAGCCGAGGGGTGCGGCCCCTACCTGGGCACTGCGGGCAGCACTCTCCCGGCAGCAGGACAGGCTCTGGACAGGGCAGCGGCGCGCAGCGGCGGGCCAGGCACTGCACGTTGCCGCTCTGCGGACCGACAGACGCACCACCGGTCAGTGGGTTAGTTGGGGGAGGCCGAGGAGACCCCTCCCACCCAGTGCCACCAGGTCCCACCCCTCCCACCTGGGCGGGCCTCTCCTGGCCTCTGCAAGTCCCGCCTCCACTCCCCTGGGCTCCTCCCACCCAGGTGCAGACTCACCAGACAGCGACACAGACGGCAGGGGTCAGAGGGGTGAGGGAAGTCCGCTCCGCTGGGGTACTCTTTCCCGCCAAAGGCACAGCCTGCGGGAGGGAGCGGCTATAGCCTGGGAGAGGGCGACTGCCCCAGGGCGTGCTGCCTTCTGGGGGCCACGCCATCCCATCCCAGAAGGCCGCCCCGACCCGCCCACCTCACCGTTGCAGTCGTTCGGGCAGCAGGTCCCAGGCAGCGGGTGGGCACAGGGGGCCCTGGGGCAGGCGCGAGGCTGGCAGTGGGCATGGCCTTCCTGGCATCGGCACTCCTGGCAGGGGTCTCGGGGGTGGGAGAAGCTCTCGCCGTCCACAAACAGCTCTTCCTCCAGGATGCAGACTGGGCAAGTGGAAGGTGGGGGCAGGTATGAAGGCAAAGCCTGATAGCCCCTCCAGCCCTGGAGTCCAGAGCCGCCACCCAAGTGCCCACTTGGAAGCTGACTCGAGGGGAAAGAGGAGGAAGTGGCCATGTGCACATGTGTGCAGGCACGTGTATCGTTGTGAGCACACACGAGTGTGCGTGTGCATTGGGGGTCATTCACCTGCAGGCAGATGTGTGTCTCTGAGGGGAAGAAGGGGAGTGCTTACACACGTGTGTACCTGTGTTTGACACACGCCCTCACACAGACTCTATGCGGGCAGGGACGTGTCCCATGCATCCCAGCACCCGGCCTCCTACGTGGCAGGCTCAAGTGCCTGCTCATGAACCTGTGTTATTCAGGTAGATACATGGGTTTACCTGGGGGGTAGGGGAGTGGGGGCCCTAGCATGGTGGGGGGGCAGTAGTTACTAGAAGAGGAAATGGAGCATGGGAGGGGAGGGTGGTGTAGGTCCAGGCAGGAATAAACAAATCTCTACTCTCCCTCCCACCCACACCCCGTGAGTTCCAGAGAGTTCTAAGCTCTGAAACAAGACTGAAACAATTCAGAAGGCCATTGCTTTCTAAGGTACCTGTTGGGCCCATGGGGCTGTGGGAGAGCAGCCTCTGGGGCCCTGATCCCCTCAGGCACAGTGAGTACCCACATACCTGGGCACCTGGGGCAACACTGGCCTGGTCCACTCTGGGGCCTGGCGCAGGTCATGGGAGGGCAGTTAACCAAGGAGCATGTCACAGTTCCATCCTGGGAGAGAGCAGGGAAGAGAGCAATGAGGGCACGCCCAGGAGGGGCTCAGCAGGGCAGCAGCAACGCTGGGCAGCTACCTGACAGTGGCAGGCATGGCAAGGGCTGTCTGCGTCCGTGAAGTTCTGCCCATTGGCATACACTTGGCCGTGGTAGGTGCAGCTGTCACAGCTGGGGCAGCAGGCACCTGGGTGGGGCAGGCTGGTCAGGGTGAGCTGGGTAATGCAGGGGAAGAAAGCCAGGATCAGCCCAGGCACTCACCAGGGGGCTGGGTGGGGTGCTGGCAGGGGGCTAGGGGGCAGAGCACAGCCCCGCACTCGGGTACCCCATCTTGACAGACGCAGGCGGTGCAGGGTCGACTATCAGGCTCCCACTGGACTCCCTCAGCAAACTCCTCTCCATCCAGCACACAGGCTGTAGTAAGGGGGCTGTCAGGTGGCAGCCTGCACACCTCCCACCCGTCCCTGTCCTTCCCAGGACACAGGGACCCCAGCTTCGCCATCCCCACTGACACTGTAGAATGGCTAGTGGACTTAGCAACCCGTACCCCATCCGGGGAAGGAGCACCCTCCATCTGCAGCCCTCAGAGGCAGCGCCCATAGCAGCTGCTCCTCCCCCTCTCACACACACCTGGGCAGAGCTGGCGGCCAGAGGCAGGCAGGGCACACGGGGTGACTGGGCACTCCTGCTCCTCACAGGAGACCTCGCCAGCCTAGGAGGGAAGCAGGTGAGACACCCTGAAGGAATGGGGCAGATCCGGGTGTGAGTGGAGGGACCGCCTACCTGGCAGGCGCAGCGGACACAGAGGCCCCGCTCCTGGAGTCTGAAGGTCTCCTGGCTCTGATACTGGTGTCCCTGGTACTCACAGCCTGGATGGGATGACAGGGGCATGGGGGTATAGGGCTGGAGGCAGAGGGGAAGCTTCATGTCACCCTGAGGTGTCCAACCCCCACCCTGACAAAGAAGATCCAGCTGAGTTCTCCAGGGCGCCCTGCCAGCAGCCCCCCGCCCTCCACAGCTATGCCACAGAAGCGCAGGCCCCAGCATGGTGCCAGTTTGCCATGAGAAGGTGTGGTGAGGACTCACTTTGGGAACAGGGTAACAGGGGCTTAGGTCCAAGAGAAGCAAATCGCCCACACCTAGAGCCTCTCTGCGGCCAAGGCCTGCCAGTCCTGCAGAGACTCCAGCCCCAACTCACCATCGCAGACAGGGCAGCACTGCCCAGGTATCTTGCCTGGGTGTCTGCAGGGCACCGGCGGGCAGGGCAGAGGCTCACACTGCACACTCCCATTCTGCCAACAGGGCCTGGTCAGCATGCCAGAGGCAGGCCCGGGAGCCAGGCCCTCCCTGCCAGGCAGCCACACTCACAGCACAGCGGCAGTACGAGCAGGGGTCCCCTGAGCCCACAGGCTCCCCGCTGCGATGCTCCCGCCCGTTTAGGAAACAGCCTGTTGGGAAGGGGGGCCTTAGATGTTCCTCAGGGGCCCCTCCCCACCCTCTCCTGGCCTTCATGGGCCCCTGAGCAGGGCCACCCATCAGCTTTCTCCAGGTTGCCCACCGTGGTCAGGTCCCTGCCCTACCCACCGACTCACCATCGCACACAGGGCAGCAGGTTCCTGGGAGGGGCCGGGCCGGGTATGGACACAGGCTGGCACATTCTCGCTGGCGGCACTGGATATGACCCTCCTGGTGAGAATGAACAGGGGAAGGGGCCGACAGGGCTCAACTGAGAGGTGGAAATGGTGTTAGAATCCCAGCTATCCACTTATTAGATGTGTTTATGGGTTGAATTGTGTGTCCCTGCCCCCAAATCCATATGTTGAACTCCTCACCCCCAGCACCTCAGCCTGTTACATTATTTGGAAACAGGGTCATTTCAGATGTAATTAGTTAAGATGAGGTCATACTGGAGCAGGGTGGGTCCCTAATCCAATATAACTAGTATCTTTTTTTCTTTTTGAGATGATAAAAAAGGCTTGCTGATAAAACAAGTTGCAGGTTTGCAGGTTGCAGGTTGAGATGGAGTTTCGCTCTTGTTGCCCAGGCTGGAATGCAATGGTGTGATCTCAGTTCACTGTAACCTCCACCTCCTCGGTTCAAGCGATTCTCCGGCCTCAGCCTCCCAAGTAGCTGGGATTACAGGCGTGCACCACCATGCCCAGCTAATTTTTTATATTTTTAGTAGAGATGGGGTTTCACCATGTCGACCAGGCTGGTCTCAAACTCCTGGCATCAGGTGATCCACCTGTCTTGGTCTCCCAAAGTGCTGGCTTTACAGGCGTGAGCCACTGTTCCAGGCAATATCCTTCTAAAAAGGGGAAATTTACACACAGACACACACACATACACACACAGGGAGAACGGTATGGAAAAGAGAAGGCAGAGGTTCAGGTGTTGCAGAAGCCAAGGAATGCCAGAGATCGCCAGCGAATCACCAGAAGCGAGGGCAGAGGCTGGAGCAGATTTCTCCTCACAGTCCCAGAAGGAACCAACCCTCCCACACCTTGATCTCATACTTCTGGCCTCCAGAACTGTGAGAGAATATATTTATGTTGTTCAAGACACCCAGTATGCACTTATGCACTTTGTTACAGCAGCCTAGGAAACTCATACAGTTACATAAACTAGCATGTCACTTAAGCTCTCTGTGACTCAGTTTACTCATCTGAAAAAAAATGGACCTGAAAAAATAGTCCTGTTCTCATAGGCTTGTTGTGGGATGAAGGGAAACAAGGGGTCTGGTGTGGCATCTACCTCTAGAAGCTGGTACTTAGCATGGTGGCTGCTGCCACTACCCCATGGCCTGACCCCAAAAGACCCCATGCCTTGAATTCACACCCACATCCCTGGGCTCACTGCCTCCAGCCCCGTCAGGGTCTGAGCAGCCAATAACTTCTCATGGGTGGGGAGAGGGAGGATGTGGTTGTGTCAGAGGCATTTGAACCAAAGCAACTCCATCTTGAATAGGGGCTAGGTGAAATGAGGCTGAGACCTACTGGGCTGCATTCCCAGATGGTCAGGCATTCTAAGTCACAGGATAACATAGGAGGTCGGCACAAAATACAGATCATAAAGACCTTGCTGATAGAACAGGTTGCATCCAAAACCCACCAAAACCAAGATGGCAATGAGAGTGACCTCTGGTCATCCTCACTGCTACACTCCCATCAGCGCCACGACAGTTTACAAATGCCATGGCAATGTCAGGAAGTTACCCTATATGGTCTAGAAGGGGGCATCATGAATAATCCACCCCTTGTTTAGCATATCATCAATAAATAACCATAAAAATGGGCAACCAGCAGCCCTCAGGGCTGCTCTGTCTATGGAGTAACCATTCTTTTACTCCTTTACTTTCCTAATAAACTTGCTTTCACTTTATAGACTCGCCCTGAATTTTTTCTTGTGCAAGATCCAAGAACCCTTTCTTGGGGTCTGGATCAGGACTCCTTTCCTGTAACATCTTTCTGGCAACCACTGAAGGGATGATAGTGCGGAAACCCCCGACCCAAAGGCTAATTTTTGGTAAGTGGTGGGGTCTGGTAACATCTTTCTGGTGAGCCGTGGAACGGACAATACTGAAGAAATCCCCCGACCAGAAGGAAATAGGCTGCAGCACTGACTGGCGGAGTGTGGGTAAGTGGGGTGCATATACCCGGGTAAATAATGGGATTGGGTTAGAGGCCCAATTTAGGGGAGTTAGAGGTCTGTCTTAATAAAAGGCAAGGATGCTTGACGGACCTTGGGATAGAGGCCCAACTCGGGAGGGTTAGAGTCCCTTCTAATATTTAGAGGGTTAGAGGCCCCTCTGGGTAAAGTCCCTCCCGGTTAAGAATGAGTTTGGCACTACGGGATGTTGACTGCTATTCTCTTGGGATTAATCTGCCTTGCACTCTTTGCTGACAGCTATGGGTGACAGGATTAGGCAAGTACAGGATCGTGGGACGTGCGGAGCTTTTTCCTCCCTAAAAGGGAAAACTTAAGAGCTAATAGGACTGCCATAAAAGATCCCTTCGTGGCTGGGCGCGGTGGCTCACGCCTGTAATCCCAACACTTTGGGAGGCCGAGGAGGGTGGATCACAAGGTCAAGAGATTGAGACCATCCTGGCCAACATGGTGAAACTCTGTCTCTACTAAAAATACAAAAATTAGCTGGGCGTGGTGGCACACGCCTGTAGTCCCAGCTACTCGGGAGGCTGAGGCAGGAGAATCACTTGAAACCAGGAGGCAGAAGTCGCAGTGAGCTGAGATGGCGCCATTTCACTCCAGCCTGGCAACAGAGCAAGACTCCATCTCAAAAAAAAAAAAAAAAAAAAATTCCCTTCACTACCGATACACAGCCACCCAAACTTTTGAGCAATAGGTGGGTCTTTCTCTCGCCTCCCTGAGCACTTTGCCTTTCCCACTCTGCCTCAGGCAATGCGTCCCCCTGTGCCCTCCACTGCAAGCTGGTTGAATGAATGGTAATAATCACTGTTTATTTCCTCTGCAAAGTTTTGATTAATGGAAAAAAAGAATGTGTGAGCTAGTCTTAAGCTATAGTGAATCTGGTGTGCTTTGTGTGTCTTTCTGTATTATTCTGTCATAAAGAAAGGTACCTTAGAATAGAACACAGGCTTAGGACACCTGTAAGCCTGCTTTGCAAGACAGCCCAGCAAGCTTGTCAGTTACAAACTTTGCTGCAAGTCCCTGAAAAATAACTGGATGAGGTTTCCCTCTTGTCTTGTATGTCCTTGGGAACTTGACCTTGTAACCACATGGCAGTACTTTCTCTTGGTCTCTGTCATCACAATGGTGACTTGGGCTCAGGGTTCAGTTCACAACTTAGAGGATGAGTCCTTTATCTTCTTTCGTCTGTGTATTTATATGTGTTGTGTGTGTGATGTTTATACAGAAGAAAGCTTTAACTAATTGGTTTAATAATAATAAGAGCTTAAATATTTTGTCAGAAAAGTAAAAAGTCTAATGCCTTTTAGTTCATGTAACTTAAGTAATCTTTGGGAAATAAGAACAGTTTTAAAGATTATTGATAAAATAAAAATATCTCCAAAAATGTAAACATTTGGTCTAAATTATGCAGGTCAGATATTAGGTTTGCTAACTGCTTTAAGGTCATAACCTGCTTCTTTGACTTTTGAAAATTATCCAATTTATTTTGGAGCTTTAGATTCTAGATAAGGCCTGGGGACATGTGGAATTAGCCATGTCTCCTAGCTATGCAAAGAAGGTTATAAAGCAAAGAGATTTTATATAAGAAAGGATCTTGTGTGGTAAACTCTTGTCCTAAAGTAAAATGACTGGTTGTTTAAAAAGAGGAATGTTTAGGACAAGTCAGAAAGTCCCAAGCATATTGTAGATTATCTGTGTAAGTCATGAAAGAATTCATGAAAGGGAATTTATGCAAGACATGTTGTACAATTTAAAGGTTGTTAGTCCTCCTAAATGTTTCATAAAATGCCACTATGACTCTTTTTTTCTTTCCATTTTTTTTTTTTTTTTTTTGAGACAGTCTCACTCTGTCACCCAGGGTGGAGTGCAATGGTACGATCTTGGCTCACTGCAACCTCCGCCTCCTGGGTTCAAGCCAGTCTCCTGCTTCAGCTTCCTGTGTAGGTGGAATTATAAGCATGCACCAGCATGCCCAGCTAATTTTTGTATTTTTAGTAGAGATGGGGTTTCACCATGTTGTCCAGGCTGGTCTCAAACCACTAACCTCAAGTTATCTGCCCACCTTGGCCTCCCAAAGTGCAGGGATTACAGGCGTAAGCCGCAGCACCCAGCCCCACCATGACTCTTAACTATACAACTTGCCTGCTTTACAGTTAGGTAAGGCCTGGGACATGTGGAGCTTGCCACACCCCCTAACTGTGCTGGAAAATGTCAGACCTTATTCTGCACTTCTGCCTGGTGTGTCCTAGGCTAGGCTCCACACCTAGTACATAGTTAAAATCCTGAACTTACCAAGGTTTTCACCAAAAGTAAAAGTTGCTAAGGATTAACATTGTAACATGTAATTAAGACTACTGAAAAAACAGTTCTACAGGCAAGGCATGTAAGAAAAGTAGAATGTACTTTTGGTAAAAGATTATAAAAAGTCATGGGAATGTAGGTTTCTTGCCTAAGTTTAGACCGTTAAAGGATTGTTTTAAGTTAGATAGAATAAAGCTGAAGGTTTGAGCAAGTTGTGGAAGGTTTGTGAACAATTAATCTTTTTTTTTTTTTTTTTTTTTTTGAGACGGAGCCTTGCTCTGTCACCTGGGCTGGAGTGCAGTGGCGCAATCTCGGCTCACTGCAAGCTCCACCTCCCAGGTTCATGCCATTCTCCTGCCTCAGCCTCCAGAGTAGCTGGGACTACAGGCGCCCGCCACCACGCCTGGCTAATTTTTGTATTTTTAGTAGAGACGGGGTTTCACCTTGGTCTCGATCTCCTGACCTGGTGATTCGCCCGCCTCGGCCTCCCAAAGTACTGGGATTACAGGTGTGAGCCACCGCGCCCAGACTGTGAACAATCAATCTTGTAAAAGAAATTGTGTGTGAACATATTGGTTAAAGTTAAAGGGGTATTATTCAGTTTTTCTGTAAATTGAGCATTGGAATAAAAGTACAACAGGTATTTTTTAAAGCAAAACCTGCTTGTAATCTGCTCTTTAACAAAAATTTGTAAAGGGTTATAAAACATTTATGAAAATCTTACCTTATAGTCAAACTGATTAAGAAATATATTTGTCTATAAGGTTTTATTAAGAATTGGGTTTGACATCAATAATGCACCCATGCAACAGTGACATTTGGCTTATTTGGTATAAAAGTCATATGAGAAGTATTGTCAAATATGAAATGGTATTTGGTTTTCTTTGGGCTGTATTTGTATAAATGTGTTACTGGTATGTGTTCCAAAATTATAAGAAACTCCTATAATGCTGATATGACTTAGTGTATGTTATTAATAATTATAATTGTTATGTGAAATTATTATATGCCACAAGAGTAACCAAATTTCCTTATCAATTGTGGCTTTAATAGCGGCTGTCCTAAAACCTTTTGCCATCCACAAACAATTGTTATCTTGTTTTAACCCTCTTTAAAAGGTGGTTTTATAACCAACTATAGGACTTCAACAGGTGCTCTTAAATGCAGGCTTTCTGATAACTTTGGAGATTGTGACATCAGAATAGAAGAAAAAAACTTTCAGAGCTCAGAGAGCTGAAATGTTCATGAATATCAAACAGAAGTTAACTGCATGGACTCTGACATAATCTATTTGACTTTTTGTTCAAAACATCGCTGATCCTTTGTTTTGTTTTTCATAGTCAGGGAAACTTTTTTTGAGCTATTTACAGTTTTTGGCAATTGAGTAAAGTATACTCCTGTGAACAAACTTGGAGCATATTTATTTCTCTCTACCTAATTTATCCAGAATTTGGAAACTATTTGTGAGTATTCTTAATTTATGGCAATATAGCTATTTGCATGAGTGCAATAAGAATCTGTTTTCTTTTGTAACAGGACACAATTGGAGAAACTGGCTATTTTACCAAGGCTTTGACTGGAATGGCATACTTTCCCTTAAGGAATCAAATTTGGCTTGTAGAGCCCATAAACGCCTCTTGGGCAAACTGGCCTCATACCTTGCCTACACAGTCCCTGTACAGGGTTTCTGACCTGTGGTAAGTAAAGAATGTCACTTTCTAACAGGCCCAGGAGCCCCAAGTTATCTCGGAACCTCAAAAGGAGAGGCATTTACTCAACTCATAGGTATTTGAGGGCGCAAACCCATGGCAAGGCTTGGCTCAAAAAAAAATCTTATCTGAGATTCTTTATGAAACAGAGTTCCATCAAAGCCAATTTCAAAGAGCTTACATAAAAAATAATTATTCTTGCTGCACTTTATACAAATAATCAGGCCAAATATAATAAAGCAAGTCAGTGTTACCATGATTAGTCTTTAGTAAAAATGGGAAACTAGAGAGAGAAATATTATATTTCAAGAACTATGGTATACTTGTTATTAAATTCTAGTCTCAGCAGTTGTTTTTAAGTTTGTTTTTGCAATTTAGACTGACAGCTTGTTCCTGTGACTCAACCAGAGATCTCTGGCTGCTGCTCAAAAGAAACAAAAAGGATGGGTTATGTGAAAATCTGGAGTCAATATTCTAATTCTGGGCATGTACTGTAATCATCTAGCAACCCCATATCAGCTTGGTTCCAATAGTTGCCCAGTTCACGGAAAGCCTTCTAATTTAGTTTACTTGAAATAATTTTACTGATTTTGCTTTACTCTTGTGGAATATGTTTCTGTTGTACTCTTTGGGTAGGAATAAGGATAAGCTTACTCAACGTTTTCTTAAATTAAACTTTTATTAATCTTCCAGATATCAACTTTTGTCGGAACTCGGAGTTATGAATGGCCCTCCCCATACTGATGCTTTCTGATTAAGCACCCCTGTACCCTGAACACAAGACAGAGAGACCCTAATAGTTAGGCAGGAATATCATTGCCCCTATTCAGCCTGAAGAAATTACAAAAGATGGATCTTTGTCCCTCTGCACCCCTTAGGATCAAGAGTTCTCTTATAAAAGGGAGGAGGAAAATGTCAGAGGCATTTGAACCATAGCAACTCCATCTTAAATAGGAGCTGGGTAAAAATGAGGCTGAGACCTACTGGGCTGCATTCCCAGATGGTTAGGCATTGTAAGTCACAGGATGAGATAGGAGGTCAGCACAAGATATAGGTCATAAAGACCTTGCTGATAAGACAGGTTGCAGTAAAGAAGCTGGCCAAAACCCACCAAAACCAAGATGGCGACGAGAGTGACCTCTGATCGTCCTCACTGCTATACTCCCTCCAGGGCCATGATAGTTTACAAATGCCATGGCAATGTCAGGAAGTTACCCTATACGGTCTAAAAAAGGGAGGCATGAATAATCCACTCCTTGTTTAGCATATCATCAAGAAATAACCATAAAAATGGGCAACCAGCAGCCCTCAGGGCTGCTCTGTCTATGGAGTAGCCATTCTTTTATTCCTCTCCTTTCTTAATAAACTTGCTTTCAGTTGGGCACGGTGGCTCACGCCTGTAATCCCAGCACTTTGGGAGGCCAAGGCAGGCGGATCATGAGGTCAGGAGATTGAGACCATCCTGGCTAACATGGTGAAACCCCGTCTCTACTAAAACTACAAAAAATTAGCTGGGCATGGTAGCGGGCGCCTGTAGTCCCAGCTACTCGGGAGGCTGAGGCAGGAGAATGGCGTGAACCCAGGAGGCGGAGCTTGCAGTGAGCCAAGATCGCACCACTGCACTCTAGCCTGGGCAACAGAGCAAGACTCCATCTCAAAAAAACAAAAACAAAAACAAAAAACAAACTTGCTTTCACCTTACTCTATGGACTTGCCCTGAATTCTTTCTTGCACAAGGTCCAAGAACCCTCTTTTGGGGTCTGGATTGGGACCCCTTTCCTGTAACAATTGCAGTGGGGTTGGGTGCCCTGTAGCTTTCGCACAGAGTCCTTAGTCCTTAGCAGGCTGTCAGGAAGCTCCATGAAACACAGCCCTCCTCAGGTGCCCACCTGGCCTTCACGGCTTACATGTCCCTATCTCCCCCAGGCTATTCCTTATATCTGGGGTACCTTCCCCTCTTTTTCTTTAGGCAGTGTTACTTGCCTAAGTAAACATTGCCCCTCCCATGAAGATGTTTTAGATCTGTGCTGCCCAGTAGAAATATAACGTAAACCACTTATGTCATTTTAAGTGTTCCAACAAATGTTAATTTTTTTAAATTTTTTGAGACAAAGTCTTGCTATGTTGCCCAGGCTGGTCTCAAACTCTTGGGCTCAAGTGATCCTCCCGCCTCAGCCTCCCAAAGTGCTGGGATCACAGTCATGAGCCAACATGCTCAGCCTCACAAATGTTTAAAAGTAAAACAAAACAGATGAAATTAATTTTAACAACATATTTCATTTGGCCCAATATATCCAAACTGTTATTTCAACATGTAATCAACATATAATGGATTACTATTTTACATTCCTCTATTTCATAGGAAGTCTTTGAAATCTGGCATGTATTTTACATTTATGGCACATCTCATTTTGGACCTGGCCACATATCAAGTGCTCAGTAGCCACATGTAGCAGTGGCTGTGAATTGGACAGCACAGTTTTAGATGCCTCAAGTCAAACTGTGATTCCCCCACTCTGGAGCTTTTGCCGCTCGCCATATCCTGCCCGGTCTCCTTCTCTAGCCTGTGAGCTCCTTGAGTTCATTCACTAACCCGGGCTAAGCACCTCTTGGGCTCAGAGCTGGGCACGCGGATGAGCTCTGCCCAGCCCCCGCCTGCACAGCCCCCAGCAGACAGTGCCTAGGTCTTCTCCACTGGGTCCCCTCTCAACACTTCTGTGAAGTACTCCATGGAGGCTGGGCGCGGTGGCTCACGCTTGTAATCCCAGCACTTTGGGAGGCCGAGGCGGGCGGATCACAAGGTCAGGAGATCGAGACCATGGTGAAACCGTCTCTACTAAAAAAGACAAAAAATTAGCCGGGCGTGGTGGCGGGCGCCTGTAGTCCCAGCTACTCGGAGAGGCTGAGGCAGGAGAATGGCGTGAACCCGGGAGGCGGAGCTTGCAGTGAGCCGAGATTGCGCCACTGCACTCCAGCCTGGGTGACAGAGCAAGACTCCGTCTCAAAAAAAAAAAAAAAAAAAAGAAGTACTCCATGGAATGAGGGAATGAATACAGTGGGCCTGAGGGCAGGGAGGGGGACAGGCCAGGAGCAGCCTGAGGACTCACCAGGCACCGGCAGATTCGGCAGGGGTCCCCAGGTGTTGTCCACTCTTGGCCATGTTCCCAGTGAGAGCCACCTTCTGTGCAGCCTAGGGTTGAGGGGTTGAGAAGAGGGAGGCCTGGTGGGAGCTGGCCTGGACCCCAGCCTCAGCCTGCCCGCCCTCCTGACCGCATGCCCTCTGAGGGCTCTCTCCTGAGCCAAGACTAGATGGGGTCAGATCTCTGCCTAGATTCCACAGTGGCTCCCAGTGCCCCAGGCAGGGTGAGGCCTCAGCTCCTTAGCCTGCCCTTTCTGGTCTTCCATGGACAGAGCATAGCCACATCCATGTGCCCCACCTATCTGCAGCCCCTCGTCACCTCTCACACCTTCCCAGCCGACATTGCACACCCACCCTGCGTGTCAGGGCCACGCCTGTGCTTGATTTCTCCCCTCTTCCTGGAAGGCTCACTGCCTTTGTCAGCCCTTCACCAAGCTAACTGCTCTTTATCCTTAAGGGCCACCTGGGGACCAGCTGCCTCCAGGACACTTTCCCTCCTGCGCCCAGGCTGGATTCGGTCTCCTTCCTCTGAATTCGCACACTAGCTGGTGCCTGCTTCTATTCCTGCCCTTGGCTGATACAAGATTTTGCGTTAGTGTATGACTCAGTGTCACACTCTAATGGTCATCCCTGAGGGCTGACCCCATGTCTCATGATTGGGGAGCACAAAGTAGAAAGCAAACATTTATTAAGCTGCACTATGAGGTATGGAATATCATTATCTGCACCTTACACATGGGGAAATTAAGGAAGAGAGTCACACAAGCACTAGGTGGCAATGGCAGAATTTGAGCTCAGGCATTCCAGCTCCCTCATGGACCAAACCCACCAGAGGCCGGCAAGGTGGGCTCTGGAATTCAAGAAATGGCACGACAACCTACCTGTGGCTCTACCAGGGAGGGGCCGGGGCTCTCACCTTGGCAGGTCGGGCAGCAGTGCCCAGGCCTCAGGACTGGCTCTGGGCAGGGGCTGGGCGGGCACTTCAGGGGCATGCAGTGAACTTGGCTCCTCTGTAATGCACCAGTGGCTGTGAGGCTTCAGGTCTGGCTCCTGCAGAGGGCTGGGTGGGCGGGTATTGGGCACCCTCGGAGGAGGGGGGCACAGGGCAGGGATGGAGGGAGAACCTAGCTGGCTCCCCCTCTCGGGAGGCATGTGAGGGGGCTGGAGGAGTGGCAGGCAGGGCCCAGGGTGGGGCAGGTGTCCAGGGAGGAGCAGGGCCTGGGCAGAGCGGACAGGCAGACTCACCAGGCAGGTGCACTGCAGACAAGGGTTGGATCTGGACAGGAAGGTGCCCCCCTCCTTATAAAGCTGCCCCTCATACTCACAGCCTGGGAGGGTTGACAGGATGACAAGTGGGCCACCAGGCAGCAGGGTGGGTGGACATCACTTGAGGGAAGGCATGACCCCAAGTAGGTACTGGACCCTTGGGGTTGAAGGGATGGCGGGGCAGGGCAGGACAGGGCTGGAGGTCACCGGGCCGGCAGACGGGGCAGCACTCCCCAGGTGGGGTGCAGCTCTCCAAGCAGTTGAGCTCTGAACACGAGGGCCCCTGGCACTGCATGGCCCCTGCCTGCAGGGCAGACACTGAACAAGCCCTCCCTTCCCCCACCATCCTCCCTCTTTCTCTCTCTCCCGCTCTCCCTCCTCGTCCCTTCCTGCTCCGTCCCTCTCCTTTGCCAGAGCTGGCTTACTCTGCAGGCCTAGCAGGCTTCAGCCCTGATGCCTGGGCAGTGGCAGTAGCAGCCCTGCCTAGCCCCCACATTTGGGCTTGGCATGGCCAGGCTGGCAGTCTGCCCAGCAGCAGGGATGTGGGTGGTGGCTGATTCCTTTACCTGGCAGGTGGAGATGACACAGGGCTCTGGATGCCATGTTTCCCCAACCCCGTGGCCCCAGGGCAGCCTGGAAAACCAGGCCCAGACCCCCAAGTAAGAGACCCAAAGGACTGGGTGCCACATTAAAGGGGCACCATTCACGTGACAGACATCAGCGATTTTAATATTTACTACCCCTTTCCAGCAGATGGCACTAAAATGTCTGACAGGCACATCATCAGCATGGTTCCATTATTTTACAACAGATGGAAGTAGTGTCTTGAGGAAAGGGTGCCTTTTAAAATTTCACCAAAGACATCATATAGGCTAGCAGTGGCCCTGAGGCACCACGTGCCCTGAAGAGTGTGTCTGTGTGTGTGTGTGTCGGGGGGGTCTTTTCTTTGTGTGTCTTTTCTTTGAGATCCATCAACCCCCAAGATTTTAGTCCTCATCTCCAGCTAACACTCCAGGCTGCATTTCCAGACCCAACTGGTCTGAGTCCCTGTCCCACCTTTCTTACTACCAACTGAGACTCCTCTCTCGGAGGGGCTGCCAGATAAAATATAGGATGCCCAGTAAAATCTGAATTTCAGAAGAATAAGATGTCATTTTTAGTATAAGAATGTCCCAAATATTGCATAGGATATGCCTATACTAAAAACTTACATACCGTTTATTGAAATTCAGATTTAACAAAGCATTCTAGACTTTCATTTGCTAAATCTGGCAACACTATCCCCCTATGAGCCAGTAACACCCCCCTGCATAGCCATGACCTTCTCTTCCTCCCAGCTCTCTTCATGCCCCTGGCACCATTGCTATCCTAGTGTCCCAAGCTCGGCCTCCACTATTCCAGGGGACCCAGCCAGTCACTGGCTCCTGCCCGTCCTTTAGAAACATCCCCCTTTCTCCAGCCCACTGCCATCCCTGGCTCGATGCCTAGACAACTGCTGTCACAGCCCCGATGCCTCTGTCTGCATCTAGCCCTCACCAGGTGCATATTCCTCAAGCGCCCCCTTGACCATACCGCACACTGCTTCAGCCTTCCATACCCTCCCACTGCCCATAGAAAAAAGTCCTAATTGCAAGGCTTACAGCAGCCTGTTCCCACTGGCCTTCCCACATGGCCTTCCTGCAACCCACCTCTCTCCACCCTGTCCTTGTGCCCAGAGGACCCTCACTTACTCCCTCTCCTTCAGGTGGAACCCCACTTTCCCATGAAGACCCAGCTCAAAGGACCCATTGTCTGGAAAGGCCCCCTGACTGCCCAGCCTCGACGGGCTTCCCCTGCCTCCTGTGCCCTCCTCTGGCAAAATACACACTGCACTGCCTTCTACACCTCCTCTTAATCTGCTCATTGGGTCTTCAATCTTGTGGTAGCTTGGCTATGAGCTTGTCTTCTCAACTAGATTGGAGGCTCCCTGAGGGCAGGAAAAAGATTTTGTGCCTGTTTCCCCATGGTCTCTGGCTCAGTCCCAGGCCAGAGCCAGTATTTGCTGATTTGTGCATGGGTTCTGCACTCCCCTGGCCACTGTCAGAGTGAGTGGGCAGGCACCCCTGGGCATGTCCCAGACTCACTGAGGTGGCAGGCTGTGTCTGTGGGCCAGAGAAGGCAGGCAGGAGGTGGGGCTGAGACTGGCAGGAGGCTGACCTTGCTCACAGTGCGGGCAGCATGCTCCTGGCTCAGGGCAGGGTCCTCTTGGGCATGGCTTCTGGCTGCAAGTGATGGTCCCTTCCTGTGGGAACAGACTGAGGTGGCTGCACAGGCATCAGAACCCTGGAGGGCAGGGCCTCTGGAAGTAAAACCTCAGCCCAGGCTGGGACATGTCATAGGGGCAAGAGGATGAGTTGGCTCTGTGGATGTGGGCTACCCTCTGTGTAAAGGCAGAAAAGAGACATCCTGCCCCCACTCCCATCGTCTCCTGATGCTCTTAACCCTAGGAAACCATCTCTTCCAGGTGCCAGCAAATTCCCCAGAGAGGAGAGATCCTAGGAAGAAGACCGAAGACTTTCTCAGGGAGGAAGAAGGAAGGAAAGACTGGGGGAAGGTGGATGTGGCACCTGGTGAGGGAGAATAGGAGGCCAGGGGGTTCCGAGGTAGAAGATGGGCAGTGGAAGAGTGGGAAGTGATATAGGAGGACAAGCAACTATTAAGCTGGTGCAAAAGTAATTGCGGTTTTTGCCATGTCAAAAACCGCAATTACTTTTGCACCAACCTAATACATTCTCTGCCCTCCATGCTACTGTTGGCCAGGTCTGAATTGAGTGGCTTGGGGGCCCCCCAGTGTCCGGGGGCGTTGAGCTCCTTTTCCTACTCGGAATCAACTGAAAGCCACCGTGGCAAGGTGTGGGAGTGGCAGGCAGAGCCCATTATGCAACATCTCGAGTGCCATGCTGCAGTGACAGGTAGCTGAAGAGAGGCAGACAGGTGAGAGATATCCAGGTGGGTCCTGGGAGCTCACCAGACAGTGGCAGGTGGTGCAGGCATCTGGGGAGAAGGTCTCCCCGTTGCCGTGGGTCTGGCCATTCTGGCTGCAGCCTGAGGAGACAGCAGTGTCACTCAAGCACCCCATGCCATCTGCAGGTCTTTAGGTGGCCCCGGTGGGCAGATAGGGTGGCACTTACCCCTGCAATGGGGCAGGTGTGCTTGGGGGCCACAGTGAGCGGCCCCATCCTGGCAGACACAGGCTGTGCAGGCGTCAGGCTCCCAGCGTGCCCCCTCGGGCCAGGCACGCCCCAGCCCCCAGCACTGGGGAGACGCAGGGCGGCACTCACAGGACTCCAGCTGCCTCACCCTCGTCTGCAGGTCCTTATTCTGGATGAAGGAGATGGAATAGCAGGCACTGGCTCAGATTCCCCCACCATCTCCAGCAGAGATGAGGGGTGTGAAAATGAGGCAGGATGAGAAAGAAGTTTGCCAATTCCAGAGCAGAGATAGGTCCCCCTCGGTCAGCATCCAGCTCAAACGATCACTGTTCTCAGGGGGGCATGGGCCCCAATCTCTCCTTTGGACAAAATGGGGACCCAACCCTTGCCCCAATAATTAAAGACATCTTTACCCATCCAAAATATTTCTTGATGATGCCTTATATAGAATGCATTCCATTAACATTCCCCAAATACATGGAACAGTACGAAACACGAACTGACAAAACAAATAGCCTGGAGATTCTTCAT
Organism: Symphalangus syndactylus; assembly: GCF_028878055.3. Classification (NCBI taxonomy): domain Eukaryota; kingdom Metazoa; phylum Chordata; class Mammalia; order Primates; family Hylobatidae; genus Symphalangus; species Symphalangus syndactylus. Next base: position 118,728,287 of record NC_072428.2, read on the forward strand.
TTGCATGAAAGAATCAATGTTAAGAATTGTTCTGGCCAGACACCGTGGCTCATGCCTGTAATCCCAGCACTTGGGGAGGCTGAGGCGGGCAGATCACCTGAGGTCAGGAGTTCGAGACTAGCCTGGCCAACATGGTGAACTCCTATCTCTACTAAAAATACAAAAATTAGCTGGGCATGGTGGTGCACACTTGTAGTCCCAACTACTCAGGAGGCTGAAGCACAAGAATCACTTGAACCTAGGAGGCAGAGGTTGCAGGGAGCTGAGATTGTGCCACTGCACTCCAGCCTGGGTGACACATGGTGACTCCATCTCAAAAAAAAAAAAGAAAGAAAGAGAGAAAGAGGAAGGAAGGAAGGAAAAAGAAAAGAAAAGAAAAGAAAAGAAAAGGGAATTGTTCAGATAAGAGCTCTATTTTAGGTTCCCCCCTCCAAGCCTAACTCCTTCTCTCCTTCCCACTACGAGAAGCCCTCCCTACCCAATGCAAACCAGCCCTTCTCCATGGTACCTGTTCTCTGAGCTCCACCACTGCAGCCTCCAGTCGCCCCAGCCACTCTCGCAGGGGGTGCCACTGCTCCTGGGAGTTCCCAGCAAGGGCTGAGGAGTGGGCAGGTGTCTGCTGCCCAGGGGGCTCCCTGAGGACAGCCCCACCTGAAGGGCACAAGAATCCCATGTGGGCCTGAGGATGAGGGGCTGGCCTGGCCACATTTCCTGGGTTCTGTCTTCTGACCCACAGGGGAAGGGGGTCATCCTGTGCACCCTGCCCTGTCCACTTGCCCACCCACCATCCAGGGAAGGAGATGTGGTCTGTGAGGGCTGGGGAGTGAAAGCTGGAGGTGAGGGCATGGAAGAAGGGGGAGGAAGTTCTGAGTGGACAGATGTGGCCCAGACCAACTTTCCCCGCTTGTCTGGGTGAGCCACAGGGCCCCTGACCCACCAGGGGACACAGAGCAGTCTCTAGAGCAGGGCTTCCCTGCAGCCTGCCCCGGCTGATGTCCCCAGCCATGGTGAGCATGTCAGGATCATCCCGCCTCTCTTGGGCCAGGGGCTTGGCCAGGGATGGCTGGGAAGCTGACACGTAATGCTAGGAGGGCCCGGAAGCCAGCACAGGCTAAAATGCAGGGGAAGGCCACAGACATGCGCCAGGCGGGGGTGCTTTCAGGGGCCTGGGGTCTAGCTGAGAGTCTTTTCAGGGAGAACACGAGCAGCCCCCATCCCCTGACTCTCTGCACCTGTCAGAAAGGCCACCACTTTTGGAGAATGTGCTCAGGGAAGGACAACCGCTCCCCCTGCTCCCGCCCCCAACCCTGAGCACGGTTTTCCAGGCTTGTGACAGGGGTTCCTGGGGGCTCCCACATTGGGTGAGGTGGGCTCCAAAAGTGGGACTTGGCTGCATTTCCTGAAGGGTTTCAGAAAGGTGCTGGCAAGGCCCCTGCTGGCTTCGAACACACCAGATCCAGTGAAGACAGCCTGTCCCTCCTTCTAGAAGACACTATGTCCAGGAAAGAGGGACGGGGCACCTCTGAGCTCTGGCCTGGAGTTGGGGACAGCCACTTTCACCTTTTCACTTTGATCCTTCTTCTGCAGCCCAGAACGTAAAGGCAGGAGGGGAAGAGGCAGACATGGGTCCCTCCCCGAGGCAGGGATGGGCAGGGAAGTGGAGGGTCTGGAGCGGAGGCAACAGGAACAGAGAGAGGAGGGAGAGGGCTGGGTCTTTCCCACCATGGCAGCTCATTAGTGAGGCCAGGCCTGGAGTGGCTTAAAAGGGTTTCTCACAGACACTAGGCCTGTGAGACAGGGGAACAATGTCACCCACTGTCACCATCAAAGGCAGAGGGGATTCTAGGCTAAAATTGAACTTGCTTTGTCCCAAGTTCCCTGGCTTGGTTAATGTCATCCCACTTACCCAGTTACTTAAGCCAGAGAGCTGGGGCTCAGCTCCCCTATTTTGTTGCCTGAGTTGTCCCCTAATACATCCTCCCTTCTCCTCTCTCCACCATCTCCATTCAGAAGGCTGAAGACAAAGCGTCCCTGCCTCTATCTGCGCCCCTTCTCTCCACTCAACCTTTCTGAATCACACAGCTGAAGTCTCCCAGGAGCAAGTCCCGCTAGGATGGATCACAAGCACCGCCCACCTTTCCAGCCCCGCAACTGCCCGCTCATATCAGGGATTCTAACTCAGACCCTGCACCCTGGGCGGATACTGGCCCTCAAACCCCAGGTGCCCTTTCCCATCTGCGTCCCTGTACTGGGGATCCTGTCGCCCGGAAGGGCACCCTGTCTCAGTCCTTCCCAAGCACACAGAGGGCGGCCACGATGGGCGTCTCAGCATCTGAAACCTTCTACCCAATCTAGACTCCCGTGGGGCCTCATCCTGCTGCCCAGGGCCCCTCCTCCCAGGCCACTCCTCCAGTTCTGCTTAAGCAGTCAGGCGGGATATGGGGGCCCGGGAGAAGCTGGATCCTCTGGAACCCCTAGGTGAAGCTAGGGCCAGCCACGCCCGGAGAGACCTGCAGAAAGAGCTCCGAGTGGCACAAACTTGGCTGGTCCCCAAGGAACTGTCCCGGGCTCCCCTCTCAGCCTCCCCTGGCCCCCTGCCGGCACCGAGCCCTCCATTCCCGCCTGTCCTGCTCCGGGGAGGGCCAGACACAGATTCAAAGTCAGCCTTCACAGCGGGCCCCTTTTCTCCCCCTCCTTCGTCAAGACAAATAATTAACTTCAGACTCCCAGATGCCAGGGCAGCCACACTCTCTCCCACCTCCGGCTGCAGGAACCGCCGCCCTCTCCTGAACCCCCTGCTTTGGCCGCGGTCTTCCCCATCCTGCTCGCTCCCCCCGACGGGGAGGACCGGGCTGGCCAGGGAGGCGCGCGAACCTCAGGCAGGGCTAAGAGAAGCAGCCCCTGGCCCCGCTCGGCCCCCTCAGGCCGGGCTGATAGGAGGGAGGGGGCGCACCTGGCCAAACCCCAAGTCTCCCGCGCCTGGACTCACCTTCCGCGCCCGCATTCGCGGCCAGCGCCAGGCCCCCGAGCTGCAGGAGAAGGGACAGCGCAGCGGCCCCGGCCCCGGCCATGCTAGCTCCGCCTCGCTCGCCGTCTGTCGTCGCGGCTCAGCAGGCGCTGGGGGAGGTGGGGTGGGGACACACAGGCCGCTCCCACCCAGGCTTTGTTTAGGGAGGGCTCAAACCCCCCACCTCGCGCGCCTTTCCCATGGACACCTCCACCTACCCCGGGCCCGGCTGGTCCTGACCCCAGAGAGCAGCTCCAGCTCGCAGGAAGCCCAACGGGGGTGCAGGCCTTGTCTCCGCTTAAGATCCAGGAGGAGACCCTGAAAAGAAAATAAACCCAAGTCCACCCCTCTCGGGCTCCTGGACAGTCTCCCTGCCCCTTTAGGTTACTCCATCGCCCTGGGGTTTCCAGATCGATTTTTCCTCTCTCTCACAAGTTTACAGAAGAAGCAGACTGAGCTGGGTTTAAATCCTTGCTCAGCCAATTCCATGTGGCCTTAGACCACTAACTTCTCTGTGCCTCAATTTCCCTATCTGTAAACTGGGGATCACCACATCTACTTTATAGACTTGCAGTGAGCACTGAGATTATATAAGAATTTAGAATCGGTAGACAGATGGTAAATGCTCAGTAAATAACAAATAATAACAATAAGAACTCCTGATCTCTGAAATCATGGACGCGACCAGTGTATTCCTCTCTCCACCTATAAGTTTCTTTCCTGGACTCCACTCAACACCCCTACCCACCCCAGCAGTCCCAGGCTTGGCCCCAAATGCCAAGGCCACGCTTCACTGGCTGGTCTCAGCCCCATTTCCCACTCCTGAGCTCAGGCCTGGCTGTGGGGTGAGCCTGGGTAGGGGGCAGGGCAGGGCCCTGGGCTCAGCAGGCGGAGGGGGCCAAAGGCAGGAAGTGAGGACAGCCGTCCCTGTGGGCCCACAAGGCTGGGAAACTCCTCCTTGCAGCTGGGAAGCAGAGGGTGGGGTCTCACAGGCGAAGCTCACAGGCAAAAAGGGACATTGAGGGTGGAGCTGTGAACCCTTCCAAATCTCTCCCTTTCTGCCATAAAGACCAGAAGTCGGAAGCCACCCCTCCCCCTAGCCCAGGCAGGGACTGAGGTCTCCCCAGCCCACTCTCCACCGAGCTTAAAGCTTCACTAGGGAGACGGCAGCTTCTCTGTCCCAGAGTCTGGGCCCATAGTGGGCCTGAGTCTTTGCCACAGGGGGCAGGGAGGCTGTAATGCCACGCCAAGACCTGGCCTCAGTGCCTGGAGCTGGGGTCACAGAGGAAAGCCAGGGCCAGCCAGCCAGAAGAGGAACAAGGAAGCGGCAGCGCTATTCCTGGCAGGTCTAAGGAAGGTGGCTTTCGTTGACTGGGTGCCTCTGGAAGGCAAGTCCTCCGGGGGGCTGGGACGGTTCAGAGCACAGATTCTGGCAGGGTTGCCAGGGTGCATCCTGGAGCTCATGCTTTCTGCTCTGGGGTCTCTGGCTGGTCACTTCACTTTTGGTGGCTGATTTTTCTGAGCTGTCACTGGAGCTCTAACAGCACCCACCTCATGGAGTGTTTGTAAGGGTTAGTAACGCATGGTGCCTGGCACAGAGATATGAGCGATTATTACTTCCCTTATGAAGAATGGGGGCACCTCCATCCCCATTTTACAGAAAGAATCAGAATCAGGGTGAGCAGCTCCAAACCACACTGGGAGGATGCACAGGGCTTCCCTCGCCCCACAGTCCCCTTCCAGTCCCTCGTCTTAGCCTCTGCCCCTGAGCCTGTCCCCAGTCTGCCCTCACGTCACATTCCCAGGGAGGGACACTGTTCTGACACAGACAAGGTCCTCCAACCCCCGGGGTGCGGTGGGGTGGGGAGGCTGGGCCTTCACTTCACCCCCAAGGCAGGTGTTTGTAGTGTCTGATTCTGTGCGTGTGTCTGGGTGTGGCACATTTGTGTGTGTGTGTGTGTGTGTATGTGTGTGTAATGTGTATTTGGCTGGAGGTGGGGGCTGAGGCTGGGGAGGCACTTTTGGGATTCAAGGGACCTTGACTTTGAAGGGGCTTCCAGGGACACTTTCGTCACCCCACTTGACGATGAGGATGTAGTCCCCTTTCTCCTTGACAGTGTAGGTGACATTGTACACCCGGTTCCCCATGTGCTTCACGTTCACCTCCTCACAGGGGGTCTTGGGGCCGTGCACGCCCACCATCATCATGTTGGTGCCTGGAGAGGGAGGCAGAGGGACAGGCTCACACCAGGGAGTCCCCTACTGTGACCCACACCCTCCTCCCTGATGGCTTCTTGCTCGCACCCCGGGAGACGGCCTCCCCCCGCCACCTGCCTGCTTGGCTGCAGTCCACGGTGAAGGAGTTCTTCTGGCCCACGAAGGCCTGGGACAGCCCAGGGTCCCGAGTCACCACCTTGCTGGCATCCGAGGAGAACTTGGGGATGGAGCTGTAGCTGGAGCCCCGGCTTGAGGAGGACTTGGTCACAGTCTCCACCAGAACCGTGGATGTTTCGTGAAGGCTGTGGCCTCCGGACAGCCTCGGACCTGAGGGGCGGGTGGAGGGGGCACAAACCTGGTCAGAAGGGCTTCCTGTTCTTCCTCAGGCAGGGGACCCTCGGCCAGCACTGCCACCCTGTGGGACTCACTGCCTGCATTTGAGGCTCCCCCCCAAATTCCTCCAAGGGCCACTCTAGGAGCACAGCCCCATTCCCAGCCAGGGCCCTGAGCTCCAGCTCCAATTGGTGCTCCACCCCAGGGCTGGGGCCTCAAGATGCTGCGTCCCTCATCCTTGCAGGCTTTGTCTGGGAACTCAGGCTAACTCACAGGGTAAGAGTCTCTCTTTGCAAAGGAACACCCACCCAACTCATCCTACAGACAGCCTCAAGACGGGAGCTTGCTCAATACTGACTGTGTCTTCTTGGAGCCGAGGAATATGGGAAGCCAAGAGGGAAGAAAGTGACGCTAGAGCCTGAGGAGCCAGCACAGGCCAGAGCTGAAGGAGTGAGGGGCCGCGATGGAGACGAAGAATGGGAAGTTTACACAATCCTGCCCAACTCTATAGAATGTGTGCTGTGTAGAGCCCACCCCACCTCTAGCCCTGGTAAACTGACCATGATGTCTGGGGGCAGACTGTGGCCTGGATGTGCATGGCCACCGGAGCCCTCCAGGCTGGGCTGGGCTGCAGGCTGGGTGGACCTCCCCTAAACCAGCACTCACCAGTGACCTTGGCCTTGAAGGGGCTGCCCACGATGTGCTGGGGGCCACCGTACTTGATGGCAATGAGGTAGTTGCCAGGGGCCATGGGAGTGTAAGTGACCACGTGGCCCTCAGGACACTCCCGACAGTCCAGCTGCACCTTGGAGGGGCCATCAATGGTGACAGACAAGGCCCCCGAGCCGGCATTCAGGGTGTTCACGATGAACTCTGATGACACACCTGGCGGCCAGAGGTAGCAAGGCTGAGGGCAGGAAGGGCTTGTGGCCCAAGAGGGGCTGGGCCCCAGCTCCCTGGACAGCCTCTGTGGGGGGCTGCCACCGCCTCATGCCCAGCCTGACCCCTGCCTGCCAGCCCAGCCTGGGGCCAGGAGGAACCAGGGTCCAGTGTGCAGTCCACGGCACGTACCTGCTCTGAGGGGCACTAGCCTAACTGTGCTGGGTACCAGGCAAATGAGAGATGATATGCCCTGTCCTGGCTGAGGAAGGCAGAGCCCCACGCTGTGAAGCAGGCTGAGGGCAGAAGGCAAGTGCCTGATGGGCTGTGTCAGCTGTGGGCGCATGAGCACTAAAATGTGGGAAGCTCAGTGTGGCTGGACTAACCTGGGATGGCTTTGGGGAGGAGGTGGATCAATGGGGGAGGACTGGAAGGGCTCTAGGGGAAAAGGAGATAAACTTATTGGGGGAGCCCCAGACCTGGAATATGAGGAGGGGATGCACAAGGGCTCCCGATGGGCTGGTAAAATCTCACAGCCAACCCCAGGGCCCCAGTGGAGTCCCAGGTGACAGTTCCCTCACTCCAGGAGCTGCAAGGCTTGGGTACCAGGGGGCCACTAGGGGAGGAAGTGCCACGGCAGTCCTAGTAAGAGTGGCCAGACAGCAGGTGCCCTGCTGCCTCCAAGGTTGCTCTGGGTCATATGTCTCCTTGCAAACCCACACCCAGCTCAGGGAGAGGACAAAGGTTTCGATGCATTAGGCCTGATCCTAAATCCCACCCCTCCTGGTGAGCTGCCCACACCCCAGGCCCTGCTGCTTGCTTAGTCCAGACAGGGTGAGGCTCTGGGGCAGCAGGTGCCCAGGAAGAAGCTTCTTTCAGCTTCCTCCCAGGGGCAGGGTGGGGGAAGACCAGGGTACAGGGGGAAAACCCCCAAGTAGGGCCTTTAGATAAAAAGGGGTGATTTCCCAGTGACTCCCTAGACTCTTGGAGCCCCTCAGCCCCAGGCCCGACAGCCAAGGGGTAGGGGGAGTGTGGGGGCAGGGGGAGGGGAGGTCTTGCCAGTTTTCTCTATGGACACAGCCGGTGCACTTTCAGGCCCTGGTGACTGGGTCCACGGGGGCTCAGGCCCACCCCAGTCCTCTGCCCCTGCTCCCCGCTTCCCCTCCGCCCCCCACCCCCCTCTCCTCCACCCCCCTACCCCCCTCCTCCCCTCCCCCCTCCCCTCCCCCCTGCTCCGCTGGGGCACACCCCCGGGCCAGCTCCTCCTGCTGCTGGAGGAGCAGCACCCCGGTCCTCGCCCTGCTGTGTCCAGCGTGGCCGCAAGGCTGGGAAAGTCCCCCACTCCCGCCTCTGCTCCCGGGCACCTGCTTCCGCCCCTCCCGGCGTCCGGAGACAACCGCGCAAGGCCAGCGCTGGTCCTCACCATCTTCCCCCAAATCCCAGCCACGCTACTCTCACTTTTCCTCCATGTTTAGCCTCTTCATTGTTGCCGTCTTAAGTTCTGGGACAAGACCTACAGACACCAGCCCAAGAACTATTGCGCCCCATCCTTCTCCGCTGCTCTGGGGGCCGGCGTCTACCATTCCCTGACGCGAGCCCAGGGACGGACGGAGCCTCTACCTGACACTATCTTCCCCCAAACTCTTGCACAATTCCTGCCATTGGCCTGAAGATCCCGGGGGATGAACGCTTTAACCTCAACCTCTTTTCCGAAAGGGTGAGGGTGGCCCGGGAAGAGCGAGGGCGAGTGCATCGAAAGTAAGGATCGGGCCTCGCTCCTCTGTGGACCAAGCCAGCCTCCAGAGGGGCGCCTGGGAGCCCCCATTCTGGGCGATGGCGAGGGGGAGAGAGAGCAGCAGAGCCGGCGCCCCCCGCTGCGGTGCCGACCTCGCCGCCTGGGCTTTGGGGTTCCCCGGGAGCCAGCACCCCAGACGGATCGGGGAGTGAGGGGCGCCTGGGAGGTCCCAGGCCTGCGGGGCGCGCCCTGCTGTAGGCACCCACCCAAGCTCAGTCTCCAGGCACAGCTGGACGCGGAACCCGTCGTACTCCAGTCTCCATCCCGCCGCCCGCAGGTGCCTGAGGGGCGCGGGCCCTGGTCGAGCCCTAGACTTGGGGGTGGGCAACAGCCAGTACCGCTCCCACCACCTTCCGGGCGCACCGGGTGGGGACGCGGAGAGGAGAGCGCGGCGGCCGGGACCCACCTGTCTGCGATGCGCCTTCGTGGCTGCGCCCTTGAACACTGGCCGGGCGGCGGGGCCGAGCTGACTCTGCCCGGGCTGCGCTGGGTTCTTCTGCACCGCGCTGGCCCCGCCCGGAGGGACCACTCAAGGCGGCCGGCACTTACCGGTGACTACTGACCTGGACTGAGCATTGGGCCAGGCCCAGGGCCTGTAAGGAGACGCCAGACAGACAGCGCGGTGGCCTAGACGACCACTGGGCTCCTTTGGCAGTCTGGAACAAGGAAATAGTAATTCCATAACCTCAAATTCCGCTCCGCGCCCCGCCCCCCGACTCCCCCCAGCTCTGAAGGGTCCGCAGGTCTTCCCCAGTCCACGCCATCGGTGAGCTCCGGCACCTGAAAGAGATGGTTTCCCGGGTCAAGGGCGTTAGGATGCCAGGTGGTGGCTTGCGCCTGTAATCCCAGCACTTTGGGAAGGCCAGGCAGGAGGATCGCTTGAGTCCAGAAGCTGACCAGCATGGGCAACACAAGGAGACCCAGTCTCTACAAAAATAATAAAAAGAAATCAGCCGGGCGTCATGGTGAGCGCCTGTAGTCCCAAACTACTCTGGAGGCTGAGGCGGGAGGATCACTTGAGATGGGGAGGTCGAGACTGCAGTGAGCCATGATGGAGCCACTGTATTCTAGCCTGGGCAATACATTGAGAACCTGTCTCAAGCAAAACAAAACAAAACAAAAACAAAACAAAACAAAACAAAACAAAAAACATCAAGAGACGACTCAGGTTGGGGCAGGATGTCTCTTCTGCCTTTACACAGAGGGTAGCCCACATCCACAGAGCCAACTCATCCTCTTGCCCCTGTGACATGTCCCAGCCTGGGCTGAGGTTTTGCTTCCAGAGGCCCTGCCCTCCAGGGCTCTGATGCCTGTGCAGCCACCTCACTCTGTTCCCACAGGAAGGGACCATCACCTGCACCCAGAAGCCATGCCCAAGAGAACCCTGCCCTGAGCCAGGAGCATGCTGCCCGCACTATGAGCCAGGTCAGACTCCTGCCAGCCTCAGCCCCACCTCCTGCCTGTCCACAGCCACAGCCTGCCACCTGAGAGTCAGTAAGTCTGGGACATGCCCAGGGGTGCCTGCCCACTCAATCCTGACAGTGGCCAGGGGAGTGCAGAACCCATACACAAGTCAGCGGATACTGGCTCTGGCCTGGGACTGAGCCAGAGACCATGGGGAAACAGGCACAAAGTCTTTTCCCTGCCCTCAGGGAGCCTCCAATCTAGTTGAGAAGACAAGCTCATAGCCAAGCTACCACAAGATTGAAGACCCAATGAGCAGATTCAGAGGAGGTATAGAAGGCAGTGCAGTGTGTATTTTGCCAGAGGAGGGCACAGGAGGCAGGGGAAGCCCGTCGAGGCTGGGCAGTCAGGGGGCCTTTCCAGACAATGGGTCCTTTGAGCTGGGTCTTCATGGGAAAGTGGGGTTCCACCTGAAGGAGAGGGAGTAAGTGAGGGTCCTCTGGGCACAAGGACAGGGTGGAGAGAGGTGGGTTGCAGGAAGGCCATGTGGGAAGGCCAGTGGGAACAGGCTGCTGTAAGCCTTGCAATTAGGACTTTCTTCTACGGGCAGTGGGAGGGCACTGAAGGCTAAAGCAGCATGTGGCATGGTCAAGGGGGCGCTTGAGGAATATTCACCTGGTGGAGGCTAGATGCAGACAGAGGCATCGGGGCTGTGACAGCAGTTGTCTAGGCATCGAGCCAGGGATGGCAGTGGGCTGGAGAAAGGCGGATGTTTCTAAAGGACGGGCAGGAGCCAGTGACTGGCTGGGTCCCCTGGAATAGTGGAGGCCAAGCTTGGGACACTAGGATAGCAATGGTGCCAGGGGCATGAAGAGAGCTGGGAGGAAGAGAAGGTCATGGCTATGCAGGGGAGTGTTACTGGCTCATAGGGGGATAGGGTTGCCAGATTTAGCAAATAAAAATGCAGAATGTCCTGTTAAATTTTAATTTCAAATAAACAGCACAATTTTTTAGCATAAGCTCAGAGTCACGGTGGGAATAAGCTGTAGAGAATGGAATCAATTTGAGGTCCTTAGGATCCTGGGACCTGGCCAGGCCTGTCCACACGGACCTCCAGCCAAGTAGCCTGGCCCTATCCTTGGCATAACCTACTAGGCGTTCTCCCTGGAAATGTTATCGTCATGAGAAGTCCAAGCCTCCTCGCCATCCCTGGTCACTGTGACTCTCAGCTGCTTCCTGCCCAGCTCACCCCCTGCTCTGCCCAGTCCCACACCCCAGCACCCCCACCTGCCCTCTTCATGCCTCTGTCAGAGCCCCTGAGTATTGCTGGACAGCATCTCACCACTCCATTGCTTCCATGGCAGATTCGTGGCCACAAACCTCAATGAGCACTGGACATTGCCAGAAATCCTCCTACAATCTCTTGGCAAATCATTCTCCCCCTCCCTGAGAGAAGCATTTTTTTTTTTTAACCTTCCAGTGGTTCTGCCCCTTACTTGCCATATGATCTTGGCAAGTTATTGAACCTAAGTCTCAGGTCCTCCCCTATAAAACAGGGGTAATAAGAGCACTTCTGTCTCTGCTGTCATTAAGGATTGTCAGACTGGGTGCGGTGGCTCACGCCTGTAATCCCAGCACTTTGTGAAGCTGCGGTGGGTGGATCACCTGAGGTCAGGAGTTCGAGACCAGCCTGGCCAACATGGCAAAACTGTCTCTATTAAAAATACAAAAAGTAGCTGGGCGTGGTGGCGGGCACCTGTAATCCCAGCTACTTGGGAGGCTGAGGCAGAAGAATCACTTGAACTCGGGAGATGGAGGTTGCAGTGAGCCGAGATCGGTGCCACTACACTCAGCCTGGGTGACAGAGTGAGACTGTCTCAAAAACAAAACAAAACAAAAAACAACAACAACAAACAAACAAAAAACAATTGTCTTAGCCTGGGTTCCTGGAAATCAGAACCTGAGACAAAGGCTTGCATGCAGGCTGATTTTGGAATATGATCCCCAGGAGCAGGAGGGAGGATGGGAAGTGTGAAACTGGGAAGGATGGAGAGCCAATACAAGGGTGCATTATGCAATGGAGCCAGCCACTGCGGTGGGCATCAGCATCCAGTCCTGCAGGACCGGGGGAGCCATGTGAAAGGCAGGCAGGCAGTGGAAGCCATTGTCACTGGGAGGCCCCCAGGGCATTAGCTGCTCCCAGTTATGCATGAGCCAGTGCCCACATGGGTTCCCGAGGGTATCCAATGCTGTGCATCGGAGAAATTCCAACATGAGAGAGGTAGATTTGCAGCCAGGACCCCAGGAGAGACGCTGCCAGGGTGCACTGTGTGGAGCTGCTTGCAAACTGTGTACAAATGGAATGAGGTACAGCTGAGAGGATTTGCATAAGCGATGGCCAGCACAGGTGTTAAGTAGGGTAATACACACAGAAAACTTTTTACAGTGCCCAGCACATTTTAAGCACCACAATCTGTTATTATTTTTATTGTCATTATCACCATCTCCCTCTGAGGTCCAAACCAAAAAGTCAATATTAACATTTTTTAAAAATCTGCAACAGAAGGTAAAGAAGCTTCTGGAAAACTCACCCTATAAAGTGAAAGCCCAGGGCCCTGAGGAAAGGGTGTTATTTGCAAGGCACTTGAGTTCCACAGTTGAGTATGATCACTGTGTGCCTCTTTTTTGGGTGCCAGGTACTGTGCTCGATGCAGGGGTACAATGGTGATTGAGACAGGGTCCTGCCCAGAACCTTCCAGGAAATGAGACTCCTGGTAAAGGGAACCACATGAGCACCCGACTCAGGTCCACATAAATGTCAGGCTTGGAATAAGCATCTGGCCTGTTTTTCTCTGCTAGGCGGGGGGACCGTGATGTGGCCTTTCTGACCAGAAACATCTCTTTCTTTAGAAGAAGAGGATTTGGCTAGAGAAAGAAAGAAGGAATGGCTTGGGCCCAGGCTTGAGTCCTCGCTTGGCCTGGAAGCCCTTCTGTGCAGACACTGCTGGTTCCCTTACCGTGACACGTGGGCCCCTGGGAGGCATATGGCCACAGTAGCAGCATGTAATGCTGAGACTGTTGGAGTTCAGAGTCAGTGAGTTCTGAATTCAATTCCTGTGCTCCCACTTACTAACTGCCCTGAGTGTCCTCTAATTCTCCCTCCTCTCCTCCTCTGCCATTTATTCCCTGTCCCTCTTGGTCTCCTACAGACGGCATCACTCTGTGCCTTCATGCCTTCTGGTTTCCTGTTGGTTCCACCAATGAGAGGCCCCAGCAGGGGATGAGGGGGCAGGAGGGAGAATGGTTGGAGTATTTCTTTCCCGGCCTCCTCCTGCTCTGCCTGGGCTCCCGAGGTTACACTATTCCTTCCCCTTGTCCCCTCGAACGGGGAGGTGGCAGTGGTTTCCTGCTACTGTTAGTCCCTGGGGGGCCTCGACATTCCTTGCTGGTCATTATAACCGTGTCTGCAGATCTGTGAACAGCTCCTTCTTTACATTCTCTTTAGCTAAATCGTTTTTGGGGGAATTCCGTTTCCTCCTGGGTCCTTAATTGATATGCTAATCTTATCCACTTGCTCCACCGAGTTCCTTAACCACCCCTAAGCCCAAACCCTTCATCTGTAAAATGAAGTAATACCCCCCACCTTAAGCTGGGAGAATTCGACCGGGCAAACCTAATACATTGGTTCACTCCTGTGTGTGTGGTACCTGGCACACAGGAGACCCCAGCATAAGTGACTCCCCATTCTTACCGCCTTTGGGTTGCACTGTTCACAGTAGCAGGTTGGTTTTTTCTCTCAGTTTGGTGGCTGGAAGCAAAAGGTCACTGTGGGGAGGGAGGCAGAGAAGGGATTAGTAAATGATTAGATTTTTCTGCTTCATTTGATATCTTTTAAATCACGACAGTTGTGACAAATGAAATAAGCTGACGGGCCGGCTGAGCAGCCGCAGAGGGTGGGGGGACGTGCTTTTTGTCAGAGGTCTGAGATTCTAATCCCACAACTCTTATCTCACAGCCTGGCGACATCTTTCGTAAATTCAGACTATGTAGCCCACCAGTTCCCTCCCAGGAGGAATTTCCTTTGCCCGTCCTTAAAATGCCCCACAGGTCCACCTCACTGCATTCCAGGCACAGTGCCAAGCTGCAGTGTTGCCCACTCAAGTACAAAATGTCAATCCACACCCCTGGCCGGCCGGGTCACACTCAGGGTTAGGACCCAATACTTCCTTGTTGGATGGAACCTGCTGGGATTTGAGGAGTATGTGTGAGTTTTTTGTTTTGTTTCCAGTAGAGAAAGACCAATGCACTCAGATTGCACTATATATATTGCACTATATATAATAAACATATAAAAAAGATGTGTATCTTTTTATATGTAATATATATAATAAATTTTACTAAAATATATTTTTTAATTTAATTTTTGGGGGGGTCTTGATCTGTCACCCAGGCTGGAGTGCAGTGGTGCAATCACAGCTCACCTCAACCTCGACCGCCTGGGCTCAAGCAATCCTCCCACCTCAGCCCCCCAAGTAGCTGGGACTACAGGTGTGCCATCATGCCTAGCTAGTTTTTTTTATTTTTTAGTTTTGTAGAGACGGGGTCTCCCCCTATGTTGCCCAGGCCGGTCTCAAACTCCTGGACTCAGGCTATCCTCCCACCTCAGCCTCCCAAAGTGCTGGGATTACAGGTGTGAACCACTGCACCCAGCCACGTTGCATATCTGAACCCCATGCCACGGCCTGCCCCTGGGGGCTGGGCAGGAGTTTTCCAGACACTTACACAGTGGTCCCCCCAAGCCTGGAGGTTCTGCAGCCTGGAGGAAAACTTGCCAGTAAAGCCTCATGCCTCTTCTCACCTGGGGCTTCTTAAATCCCTTTTGATTTCTCAAAGGCTGACACCTGGGGATCCCATTCGGGTTTGGAGAAGCTAAGAGGTTTGGGGAAGTGTGCTGCCCGCCTGGCATTCTCTCTTCTTCCCACCACGGCTCTTCCTGTCCTTCCTGGCCTTGCTCTCAAGCTTCCACAGTGCCCCCCCTCTCACAGTCCAGTAGGACTGTCTGTGATGATGGACGTGTTCTAGATTTGTGCTGTCCAATATAGTGGCCACATAAAGCTATTGGCACCTGTCATACGGCTAGAGCAACTGAGTGTCTGAATTTTTCATTTTAATTAATTTCGTTACTTTAATGTAACTAGCCATATGTAGCTAGTGACTACCGTACTGGGCAGCACATATTTAGACCTTGAAGGCCCCAGTTCTCGAGACAATTTACTTCCACGGGCTGAGAAAATTTTGTAACAGATCCACAATGGCTATGATGTGAATAAGGCCCCCTAGAGTTGTGAGGCACGAAACTCCTCCTGTAGCAGCCCCAGCTTCAGGAGCCCCACTCTGCACCCGATAGGGCAGTGATAATGACTCCTGGGCTGAGTTCTCTGTGGGCGCCAGGCCCATGCCAGATGGGTTTAAACGGATGATGGTGATTTGTGCTCACAGCTGCTCTAGGAGGTAGGTGCTATGATGGTCCCCTGGAAACTGGGACTTGGAGAATTTAAGAGGCTCAGGCAGAGGAGAGGAGCTGGTTCTCCACCCCAGCTCTGGCGGGCCCCAGACTCTCCACCACAACGGAGACCTCTGCTGGCATGCCCCAGCCCCTGTACCTGCCCCATACCCTCCAAGTGGCTTCTCTGCACACTGAGAAGTTCAGCTTCTCCATGGTTTCCACAGCACTGGGTCTTCCCTCTGCTGTGGCATCCAGGCTTATCTCCTGAGGCACCAGGCCAGGGGCGCCCTGGGAGCTGGGCTTTGCCATCTCTGCACTTCCCTGCTTTTTTGGAGGGGGGAATGGCCCTGGGGGTTATTTGGATGGGCACACACAGGGGGTCTCTCCTCTAACTGCCTCAAACCATATGCAGTGCCCAGGAATTGGGTTGGGGGGTGGTCCTGAGACTCAGAAGCCCCTTTGGCCCCTGCTCCTGTGATCTTGATTTGTGGCTGCAGAAGTCAGACCCCCAACAGACAATGCCTCTTGGCGTTGAGCAGCCTGGGGGCTGGGTGAGGAGGGGGTATAGCCTACACCTGCCAAGGGCCCTATGCTTTGGGGCAGCTCAGCACCTGTCAGCTATTCTCTTGACTCCCTTAGCAGTCAGGCCCTGAGTTGCCAATGTTTGCCTTCCCCAGCTGGCTGGCCAGAGGAGACATTATCTCTCAGGAGCTTGGGTCAAGACTAGCCAAAGGGCCTCTGGACAACAGCCTGGCCTCACAGCACCGTAAGTCCCACCCCACTGTTTAGAGGCAAACAGAACCTTAGACAGGTGCCGAGGCCATGGAATGGCGGCTGCTGCTGCTAAGTAATATGAAGTAGGAGCGTCCAATGCAAGGGGGTAGTTAGAGGCCAGTGGATCAAAACCGCAGCTGGGGCCTTCTCAGGGCACCAGGTGTCCTGGCACCCAGTGGTGATCTCAGGCCACTCCCCTTTTTTGGTAACAGCTTTATTGAGATATAAGTCACATACCATACAATTTACCCATCTAAAGTATACAATTCAATAGTTTAGGCCGGGCATAGTGGCTCATGCCTGTAATCCCAGCACTTTGGGAGGCTGAGGCGGGAGGATTACTTAAATTCAGGAGTTTGAGATCAGCTTGGGCAACATAACAAGACCCTGTCTCTACAAAAAAAGATAAATAAAACATTAGCCAGGCATAGTGGCACATGCCTGTAGTCCCAGCTACGTGGGAGGCTGAGGTAGGAGGATTGCTTGAGCCTGGGAGGTCGAGGCTGCAGTGAGCCATGATTGTACCACTGCACTCCAGCCTGAATGACAAAGCAAGACCCTGACTCAAAAAAAAAAAAAAAAAATTCAATATATTCACAGAGTTGTGCAACCATCACCACAATCAATTTTAGAACATTTCATCACCCCCGAAAGAAATCCTGTACCCTATCCTGTCCCAAAGCAAACCACAAATCTACATTTTTTTTCTCTGTAGATTTGCCTATTCTGAACATCGTAGTTAAACAGAATCATACAATATGTGGTCTTTAGTGTCTGACTTCTTTCATGTAGCATGTTTTCAAGGCTCATCCATGTTGTAGCATGTAGCAGTACTTCGTTCCTTTTTATTGACAAATAATATTCCATTGCATTTATATACCGTATTTTATTTATCCATTCATCAGTTGATAGACATTTTGGTTGTTTCTACTTTTTGGCTGTTATGAAGAATATTGCTTAAACATTCATATACAAAGTTTGTGTGGACATGTGCTTTCATTTGTAACAAGGAATAGAATTGTGGCATTATATGGTAACTCTATGTTTAAGCTTTTCTTTTCTTTTTTTTTTTTTAAACAGAGTGTTGCTCCGTCACCCAGGCTGGAGTGCAGTAGCACGATCTCAGCTCACTGCAACCTCCACCTCCCGGATTCAAACAATTCTCCTGCCTCAGCCTCCCAAGTAGCTGGGATTACAGGAGTGTGCCACCATACCCGACTAATTTTTGTATTTTGAGTAAAGACGGGCTTTCACTATGTTGGCCAGGCTGGTCTCGAACTACTGACCTTAAGTGATCTGCCTACCTCGGCGTCCCAAAGTGCTGGGATTACAGGCATGAGCCACCGTGCCCGACCCCTATGTTTAAGCTTTTGAGGAACTGCCAGACTGTTTTCCAAAGTGGCTGCACTATTGTACATTTCACACACAACAGCAGTATGTGAGGGTTCCAATTTCTCCACATTCTTGACAATACTTCCTATTATCTGTCTTTTTTGTTATAGCCATCTTGTAGGTGTGAGTGGTATTTTATTGTGGTTTTGATGTACATTTTCCTAGTGAGTAATGATGTTGAGCATCTTTTCATGTACTCATTAGACAATATTTTAATTGGAGAAGCATCTATTCAGATCCTTTGCCCACTTTTAAACTGAGCTATTTGTCTTTTTGTCTTTTTATTATTCAATTGTAATAGTTATTTTTATATTCTAATACAAGTCGCTTATCACGCATATGGTTAGCAAGTATTTTCTCCCATTCTGTGGCTTGTCTTTTCACTTTTTTTGATGGTGTCCTTTGCAGCACAAAAGTTTTTAATTTTGATGAAATCCAATTTATGTTTTATTCTTTGTTGCTTGTGCTTTTGGTGTCATTTTAAAGGAATCATTATCTAATCTAAGGTTAGGAAGATTTAGCCCTATATTTATTTATAGGAGTTTTATAGTATTAGCTCTTCTATATAGGTCTTTGATCCATTTTAGTTAATTTTTATATATTGTGTGAAGTATGGCTCTGATGTTAGTTGCATGTATGTTTATAATTATCACATCTTCCTGATGGATTACACTTTTATCATTATAAAATGTCCCTCTTTATCTTCAGTAATTAAAAAAATTTTAAATCTACTCTGTCTGATAGTAATACAGCCCCTCCAGTTTTCTTATGGTTGCTGTTTGCTATATATATATATGAAATAATATATATATATAGGAAATCATATATATATATATGAAATACATTGGAAATCAAACAAACCAGAGTAATTAACATTTTTAATTAAAGTGGATAATGATAAATCAACATTATGTATTTTAAAAAGTAAATCATTCAAAAACTTTGGTGGTTTATTGCTATAAGAAATTCCTTGCAACACATTTCAGAACTGATCAGGACAAACGTGTGGGCATGAGCATAGTCACTGTGAACTACTAGTTTAGGGTAGAGTTTCTGGCTCTGCTCTACTCATCTGCCTGGAAGTTTGACTAATAAACTTCTGAGCCCCTTCATCATATATATATATATATATAATTTTTAATAATTTTAATTTTTTTATTTCTTTTACATTTCCCCTTGTTTATTCACAAGAATTATATATAATTAACATGTTTGTCTAAATAAATTCAAAAGACCATTTAAATAGAAAAATTAAAACACAGATAAAAATATTGTATTGGTTTATTTGGCAGTTTTTTTGCTTAGTGGTACATAAATATTTGCATAATTACAATTGGTGACATGATGAAACATGATACAATAAATTCAAATTAATATGAAATAGTATGATACAACATTAGGACAACAGATGCCATATGACTCTGATAATACCTCCATTTACTTTCCTAAAGTTTTGCAAAAATTTTACTCTTGGTTATCACTTCAAAAGAATGGGCAAAATCTTAATGCATGGCTTTCTACCACAGCACATCTTCCTGACTCTTGGTATCTAACTCCTTGGAGACCAGTTTTGGGGCTTCACTCCTCACCCTCCAGGGATCTATTGCTTCCTTGTTAGTGCTCCTGATCAGGGTGCTGGCTCTCTTGCTCCAAAATCTATTGATCAATTGCAGGTCATCCAAGGGTTGTTCAAAGTGGAGGGGAAATACTACTTTTCAGCCTGAGTTTTGGACGCGTATTTGGTTTTAGCTTTCTTTCTTTTTTTTTTTTTTTTTTTTTTTGAGATAGTCTCACTCTGTCACCCAGGCTGGAGTGCAGTGGCGTGATCTCAGCCTCCTGGGTTCAAGCAATTCTCGTGCCTCAGCCTCCTGAGTAGCTGGGATTACAGGTGTGCGCCCCCATGATGATAGATATCCATTTTTTTCTACCCTCTTATTAAACCTATTTATATCTTTAAATCTAAAGTGTGCCTCTTGTAAATAGCATATTGTTGGATCTTGTTTTTAATTTGTGTGTTTTTAAATTAATTTATTTTTATTTTATTTTTATTTTTTGGAGACAAGGTCTTTCTTTGTTGTCCAGGCTGGAGTGCTGTGGTTCATCATGTTAGCTGTAACCTTGAACTCCTGGGCTCAAGCGATCCTCCCACTACAGCCTCCTGAGTAGCTAGGACTTACAGGCGTGTGCCACCATGCCAGGCTAATTTTTATTTCATTTTATTTTTTGTAGAGTCTGGGTCTCTTTATGTTGCCCAGGCTGAAATTCCTGGCCTCAAGCAATCCTCCTGCCTTGGACTCCCAAAGTATTGGGATTACAGGCAAAAGCCACCGCAACTGGACAGATCTTATTTTTAAATTGGGTCTGACTATCTCCGCCTTTTGGTTGGATTGTTTAATCCAGTGGTGCCCAACCATTTTGGCACCAGGAACTGGTTTTGTGGAAGACAATTTTTCCACAGACAATGGAGGGTGGTGGTGGTGGGTGGTGGTGGGTGGTGGGGTGGGGTATGGTTTCGGGATGAAACTGTTCCACCTCAGATAATCAGGCATTAGATTCTCATAAGCAGCGTGCAACCTAGATCCCTCTCATGTGCAGTTCACAACAGGGTTCCAGCACCTATGAGAAAATAAGAATCTTTTTTTTTTTTTTTTTTGAGACAGAGTCTCACTTTGTCACCCAGGCTGTTGTGCAGTGGCAAGATCTTGGCTCATTGCAAGCTTCGCCTCGTGGGTTCAAGCGATTCTCCTGCCTCAGCCTCCCGAGTAGCTGGGACTACAGGCACCCGCCATCATGCCAGGCTAATTTGTATATTTTTAGTAGAGATGGGGTTGCGCCATGTTGGCTAGGCTGGTCTCAAACTCCTGACCTCAGGTGATCTGTCCGCCTTGGCCTCCCAAAGTGCTGGGATAACAGGTGTGAGCCACTGCACCCGGCCTCCTATGAGAATCTAATGCCGCCACAATCTGACAGGAGGTGGTTGCCTGCTGCTCACCTCCTGTTGTGAGGCCTGGTTCCTAAGAGGTCAGAGACCACTACCACCAGTCCACGGTGCAGGGGTTGGGGTCCCCTGGTTTAATCCATTCACGTTATTGATATACATAGTTGAATTTCCATCTGCCATTTTCTAAACATGTCATGTCTTTTTTGTTCCTCTATTTCTCCTTCACTGCTTTTTTAAAAATTAAGTGAATACTTCTAGTGGGACATTTTAATTCCTTTAATGATTTTTTAACTACATTTTTGAGTGATTTTCGTCATATTTGGTGTAGGGCTTACCTGTGGGCAGCATACTATACTATATGCATACTATACTATCTTTGTCCACAGCAAAGGTCCTGGGTGGAAGCCACAGTGGGAAAGTTGCCTGAAGAGGGATGCATGGCCTTGGACAAGGAAGCCCCAAGGAGGAGAGCTGGGGCCTTGAGATGGCCACAGTGTGGCCCCAGTGAGCAACACAGCAGCTGTAGCTTTGATGGGCATGTTTTTGGGCTGCACTGCCCTGGGGATCACCTCAGATTTATGAGTCAGAATAGATGTCCCGGCTCTAGGACAGGGGTCTGGAGTGAGGATTAAAGGGTGTGTCCTAGGGTCTCGGCACCACTGCTGTCTGGCTGCCCTGGCAACTGCCTCTGCCACCCCCATTCCACACCTTGAATGCCTCCCATCGTCAGCCCCTGAACTGTCCACACTCCCCTCTGCCCCAGGGGCCAATAAGACTGTGGGGCAGGGCTCAGTGAGAATGGCAGCTGCCCCACCCTTCCCTTGCACATCCTAAAATGTGTCAAGGCCTGAGCTGGGACTGGCTAGTGGGCAGACAGGGAATGAAGGGCAGAGCAGGGGCATCTGATGTGGGGAGGCATCGGGAGTGGAGGCCAGTGAAATGCTCTGCCTTCTCTGGTCAGCTGAAGCCCTGCTGAGAAAGTACTGGGTCCCTATAGGAACCCACTCTCCACACATCTGGAAATCTTTGGAAATAGACCAGAGACCAGGGCGCAGGTGTGCCGTGGGACAAGGTGAAGACCCAGGATCACCTGCACACCAGAGTTCACCCAGTAGGACAGGGTGCCCTGCCACTCACTCAGACTTCCACAGGGGCCCGACTGAGGGCTTGAGGGGCCAGAGTTCAGCCCTTGGTTGGGGGTGGGGTACATAACGGGAGGGAAGCTCTGCCCTTTCACATCCCAGGCCCCTGCCCCTCATCCCAGTGATGCTCAGCTTCCTGCCACACAGTAGTGCAGGGTGCTGCCTGCCAAGCGCTGGTCCAAGGTAGAAGTGGGGGTACAGTGTCTGAGGACCCACATGGGAGACCGCAGAGGAGAGGACCTGCCCTAGGCCTCTGACCTTCCACCCTGGCCCTCACCCCCAATCCTAGTGCTGGCTCCTGGATCCCAAAGGCTCGGAGCCCCTTGCAAGGTCTTCCCCATGAGATCTGGGCCTCCCTCCTTCCTCGCCTCTGCACCCTTGGACAGTCAAGGCTGGTGGGCCCACGTGGCCTCCACCAAACCCCTGAGTCTCCTGGGAGATGTACCTGGAGCAAGAGGGGTGATTAACAAACAGACCAGGACTTGCACTGGGGTATGCAGGTCAGAGAATGCACAGGCACAGGTGCGCAGGTGCCCAGCTCAGTGTCAGGTCCCTCCCAGCCCTGCCAGGGGTAGGGGGGAAAGCACTCCCTCCCCCCATTAGCTGCCACCAGCCCTGCCTCCAAGGGCGCTCAGAACATGCACGGTCTCCGGGCCAGCTCTGCCCCTCCCACCGGGAGGTATGGGCAAGAGACAGGAGGACAAGAGAATGGGACAAAAGGGATTTCTTCCCTCTGTCTGCAACCTTCCCATGGCCACAGGTCCCAAAGGACGGCCCCTCTGAGAGTGGAGGTGCTTACCAGCTGATACTAGGCCCTGGATGCCTGGAAATTCCACAGTGGCTTTCGGAACCCTGTCTGCACCTTTGCAAGTGTCCACTTCACTCAACTCTCCTCTGTCCAATATCACCTGTCTGCTGCCAGGATCCTCACCTGGAGCCACCTACATGGAGGGTAGGCTCTTGGCCTGGGTCCCTGGGGCAGCCAGGGAGCCTGCTGGACATCACCAAACCCCTGGAGACAGTGCTCAGTCTCCCAAGAGCTGTGAGGGAAGCAGAAGAGGGACTGGCAGGACAACTGGGGGATGGCCCAGAAGAGCCAGGCTGGAGAGAGGGAGGGAGCATGGAGAGAAGATGGCATCACCTTGCCTCTTGGCGAAGGATGCTTCTCGGATCTGTTCTTTTTCTTTCTTTTTTATTTTTTAAAAAATTACTTAGGGCCGGGTGCGGTGGCTCATGCCTGTAATCCCGGCACTTTGGGAGGCAGAAGCAGGCGGATCATGAGGTCAGGAGATCAAGACCATCTGGCCAACATGGGGAAACCCTGTCTCTACTATAAATACAAACATTAGCCAGGCATGGTGGTGGGTGCCTGTAGTCCCAGCTACTCGGGAGGCTGAGGCAGGAGAATTGCTTGAACCTGGGAGGCGGAGGCTGCAGTGAGCTGAGATCACGCCACCGCACTCCGGCCTGGGTGACAGAGCGAGACTCCATCTCAAAAAGGAAAAAAAAAAAGAAAAGAAAAAAAAAGAAAATTACTTAGAATTTTTATTTTAGACATACTTGAAAGACTTCTTTAAAACATAGTTAACATATATAAGTCTTTTGCTTAGGCACAAAGGAAAATACAAACCATATAAATTAGTTAAGCTTTTCCTAAAAAACTCCCTTTTTTTTTATACAGGTTCAAGTGATTCTCCTGCCTCAGCCTTCTAAGTAGGGTGGACTACAGGCATGCACCACCATGCCCAAGTAATTTTTTGTGTTTTTAGTAGAGACAGGTTTCACCATGTTGGCCAGCTCGTCTTAAACTCCTAACCTCAGGTGATCCACCTGCCTCAGCCTCCCAAAGTGCTGGGATTACCTGCGTGAGCCACTGTGCCCAGCCAAAACTTCTTGATGTTTAGAATTTGAATCTTCTGAATCATGAAACATTTTTTAATTTTTACATTTACACACAGTAAAATTCACTCTTTTTAGTGTACGGTTCTAGGAGTTTTGGCAAAGGCGGAGAGTTGTGTAAACACTGGCACAGTCAAGAGACAGAACTGTTCCCATCACTTCAAGCCGTCTCTTAGTGGTCGGCCCTTCCCCACATCCCATCCCCTAATTTGTTCCCTGTTTCTTGATTTCTCTTGGGCCTGTTCCTGTAGTAAGGCAGCCGGGGTAGGGCGTGGCAGGCAGGCTCTTTGGGGGTCCATGATCATTCTTCTGGCACATGGGCCTCCTTCTCTACATAGACAACACGCCAGGGCCAGGGTGAGGAAGGAGGCCGCCAGCAGCCAGCTGCTTTCCACCCTTCCCCAGGCCCAGTGGAGGGAGCAGAAAAAAGGAGGGTGTGTACCAGGGGCAGCTGGGGGTGGGTCTAGGGATCTCTGGGCTGGGGGAGAGTGGGAACCCGCATGCCTCCCTGGCTCTGCCTGCCCCAGGGAATCAGGCAGGACGGCTGGTCATGGTGAGGCAGCCGCCCAGAACTGCCAGAGCACTGGACATGTTTTAGGGAGCAGCTACTGCTAAGTTTAGTATAATCACTTCCACAGTGTGTCAGGCGCTGGGCTGGGCCTGATCCTCACAACAGAACAGCAGTTCTTTGTTGCTGATGGTGTATCATTAGTTCCATTTTACGATGAGGACACCCAGACTCGGAGAAGTTGAACAACTTGCCGAGCTCATCCAGCTAGGACCTGAACCCAGGTCTGTCTGGTTCCCAAAGGATAAAATGTCACTGATAGTTTAGTCTGGTTCAAGTGCCAGTGCCTCATGTCACTAGCTGCTGTGTGCCTTTGGGTAAACTGCCCCACCCTTCTGAGCTTGGCTGACTGTCCCCTGGTGCAGTCCTCTTGGGCTGTCCTATGGTCTGCTACTGCAAAGCAGAGCCTCCTTAGAGCCAGTGAAGAGGCACCATAAGCTCTTTCCTGCCTGAGCAGGTTGCCCTTTCTTCTTCTTAACTTCTCCTGCACCCCTACTCCCTAGCAACGGCCCCTGGACAGGTTATCAGGGTATGTCAGTATCCCCATGGCTTTGGAGGTGCTGCTCCAGGAGAGAAAGGAGGAGGACAGGCTGGGAGACACAGAGGAGACCTGATCCTCGAGACAGGCATGGGTCGGTGGAGACGCTTCTGAATCCACAGGTCCACCGGCACACTCAGGGGCCCAGTCTGCCCGGCACAGGGGTCTGGGTGGGCATCGGAGTTCAGCTGACTCCTGGCTTGGAGAACTGCAAAGCACCAAGGCTCCAGGACACTGGCCTAGTAAGAACCTGCCCCCAGAACCCTCTCTCATGAGGCCTGACACCCTCTTCTTCCCTGACAGGGCTCAAGACAGGAGAGGGGGCCCTGGCCCATGGTCCCCCCAAGGGTTCTTCATCCTCTAGGCTCTCTGCTTTCTTGACTTTCTGCTCCCAGAATCAGAGGCTACAGGAACAGGAGAGACTCCTGGAGGGTGCCCCACCCAGAGCCCCTGAGGCCTGA
The DNA here is from genome assembly GCF_028878055.3 of Symphalangus syndactylus. Taxonomy (NCBI): domain Eukaryota; kingdom Metazoa; phylum Chordata; class Mammalia; order Primates; family Hylobatidae; genus Symphalangus; species Symphalangus syndactylus. The sequence continues at coordinate 118,753,143 of NC_072428.2, forward strand.
CCCGTAGGGTCATAGTGTTGGCCCAGGAGTGAGCAGCTGGCAAGAGCCAAACACCAGGCCCTGCAACTCTGTCCGGCTGCCAGCCCCCAAGTGCTCACTCTCCTTCCTGCCTCACACCTGAAATTCTCAACCTGCAACACACCCCCACACCCTACCCCTCAGGGACCAGAGAGGGACAGCCAGGATATGCCTCCTCATGGTTGAGTGTCGAGAGGCCACACGAGAGGAACGTCATAACCCACACCCCTCCCATGACCTCATACATCAGCGACTGCAGGCCAGAGAGTATCAGGGTCAGCTCTGGAGGGGTCCCCCACAGAGGGTGGCTCTGTCACCTCCCCACCACTCTGAGGAGAGCACCCCATGCCCTTGGGCTGGCCCTGCCATCCTGGAGAGAATCGAGTCTCTCCCCCTTTCCCATCTGAGCCCACCTGGGAGGGACCACCACCCTGCCTAGGAACAGCTGTAGCCTTGGTTCTAAGCTGCAGAGGCTTGAGATGGATCTGGTTCAGAAATGCTTCAGAGTCTGAGGCCGGTGGCCCCCTTCACCCCACATCAAATATGGATGGACCTCGTGGGCCTGGCTGGGACACCTGCAGACGCTGAGCATCAATAAGGCTCATTCTGGGACAAGAGTGCATACCGGAGGTCTTTGGCTGGTGCCTGTGGGGCTGGGTTGGCATCTGTCCCCACAAAGCAGTGGCCCTAGAAGGCTGGGGTCTCCAGCTAGACTTTGTCCTTTTCCCTTTCCTCCTTGTCCAGGTGCCTCATGCTCCACAGCGAGCCCTCGAGACATGCAGGAAGGATGGACGTCTCACCCCTTCCGTAACAGAGCCCGGGAGCCGGGAAGGAAGTGGTTTGAGCACAGTGCTGAGCTAAGCAAGTTTCAGAAGCACTGAATCAGACCACGTGCAGCCAGTAGGGGAGGAGAGAACCTCTGGGCCCTGGGCCGGTGTCCTGGAGGCCCGCGGGGGGCAGGGGCACAGAGGCACAGACTTAGGGAGCTGAGCTGGGAGAGGAATCCCAGAGGAAAGTGAGAGGGCTTCAGCACATTTATTTAAAGGGGATGGTGAGAAATCTAGGAAAGAGTGAAACCCCAAGATCTGAGAGTTTAAGTGAGAGAGGTCGGTAGAGACTGGAGTTTTGGGGGAGTTCCCATGGGTTTCAGGGCTTGCTTGAGCTGTGGATCCAAGGCCTGGAGGACAGGGTGAGGCCAGAACAGATTCCACGGACAAGGGCAGGAGCCAGGTTGCAGGCATCAGAGAGGACAGGTGACCTGTCGGGGCCTGGAGCAAGGGCCCGGGCAGCTTCCTCCACATGTGAAGACAGAGCAATGGATTGGGAAAGGTGGGGACTCCAAGTGTAGAGGTGTTCATGTGACAGTGCTGGCTGAATGGGGGACTTCCAGGTCACACCCCAAAAAGCTCTGAGCCAGTGTTAGTAAGAAATGGGGAGGAAGGCCCAGCCGTGGCGCCCTGGGCATTAATCCTAAAAAAGATACCACTTCTATGTGCCAGAAACTTCAAAGCAAGTGAACACTTCAAATACAAGAACCAGAGGTGTTTTTTTTGTTTTTTCTTTTTTATTTTGAGACGGAGTCTCACTCTGTCACCCAGGCTGGAGTGCAATGGTGCAATCTCGGCTCACTACAACCTCTGCCTTCTGAGTTCAAGAAATTTTCCTGCCTCAGCCTCCCGAGTAGCTGGGATTACAACCATGAACCACCACGCCTGGCCAATTTTTGTATTTTTTTTTTTTTTTTTTAGTAGAGATGGGGTTTCCCCATGTTGGCCAGGCTGGTCTCGAACTCCTGACCTCAGGTCCACCTGCCTCAGCCTCCCAAAGTGCTGGGATTACAGGCGTGAGCCACTCCACCCGGCCAAGAGGTGTTAAAACCTAAATCAGACTATGTCATGCCTCGGATCTGAACCTTCCAGTGACTGTCCCTAGCAAAGCCATAGCCTGTGAGGTGCCCCTCAAGGCCTCACCCAATTTCATTACTTGAGGATTTATCGTTTATCTTACTCTGCAGAATGGAAGCTCCAGGAGGGCAGTGGTTTTTAGACAAAGTAGAAATTGTCCACCACTTTGTCCTGGCAGGTACAACATGCCCAATAAGCATTGTTGAATGTAGACTCACAGCCAATTTGTGACACTGGTGTCACCATTCTCCTTTACAGATGGGAAATGGGGCTTCTAGGGGAGTGAATGGCTTGCTCAGGTCACGCAATTCTAGATTGCAGAGTGAGGATTTGACTCAGACCTGTTGACCTCAGAGCCTAATGTCCAGCCAACAAGTTCTCCGAAACTCAGGGTTTCTGAGAAATAGGACAGTCAGCCTAGGGACTCCTGAGAGCCCAGGCCGAGGGGGTGGGTTTCCTGGGGTGGAGGTTTTGAGAGGCAAAGGCAGTTATCATCCACACAGGCTGCACTGACGGGAGCTGTTCCAGAGCCAGGGTGCATTGTTCAGCTGCCCAATGGGCCTCTGGGTTTCTTTCAGTTCCCTTTGGTGACATGGCTTCCCTCCTTCCCCCTGCTCCCCACCCCTGCCACCCCACTCTACACTCGCTCACACAGCATAGCTTCTACTCGAGTCAGGGGAGGGTGCCTCCTACCACACCCTCTGTCTGTGATACTCCAGCCAGGGGAAATGGGGGAAGGGGCCATCTCACTGTGGGGAGTGGGGGGCCTGGACAGACCTCCCTGTCCCCACCGCCTCCTGCCCCGTCAAGGGGAAATGGGAGTGCTCACACAGGGGCCGGGTGTGGCTTCACTTCCCCTCTACTTGCCCGTCCACCCCCAGGATGGCACTGGGAGGCCAAGGGATCTAGATCCTGGAAACACTGGAGTGCTGCTCTCTGTCCTTCCTTCCTCCTGGGCCATGTCTCTGGCCCCAGACGATTCTTGGCTCAGGTTCTTTCAGTTGAGGGAAGGCAGGATCCAAGCCAAGCTGAGCCCCTGTATAGCCTCTATCCCAGAAGCCCCATATCAATGCTGCCAGCTTGGTAACATCATCCCCCTTTTAGAGACGAGGAAATGAGATTTGAGGACCTGCTTAAGGCCACTTGGCTGGAATACAGCAAAGCCAGGTGCAAGCCCCTTCTCTGCACGCAGCCCGTGCTGCTTCTTGAGGTTCAGAGGCTCTAAGGAAGGGGCCTCACCTGAGCAAGAAGGACAGTGGGAAGGGGGCAGAGGGCAGAATTCTAGGGTCTCACGGTCCCTCAGAATGGGTGAGGAGCATTTGATAATAAAAGAAGGCTCTTCTTAGCTATTGCTCCAGATACATTTTCTGGACCAGCATAGAATATTTTTCTATTAAGCATTACTGACCTCCAGTGAAAAATGTTCCCATTTTGTGGGGAGCCACTTTCAATGAAATAGCAATTTCATTTTATTATTATTATGTTGAGATAAGATCTCACTTCTACGCCCAGGATGGAGTGCGGTGGTGTGCCTCCTGGGTTCAAGCAATTCTCCCACCTCAGCCTCCCAAGAAGGTGGGACTATAGGTATGTGTCACCAAGCCAGGCTAATTTTTGTATTTTTTGTAGAGACGAGGTTTTGCCCTATTGCCCAGGCTGGTCTCGAACTCTTGGACTCAAGTGATCTGCCTGCCTTAGCCTCTCAAAGTGTTGGGATTACGAATGTGAGCCACCGTGCCTGGCCTAGCAATTTCATTTTTAAAGAAAGAAATATAAAACGATCTACCCATTCACATTTTCCCCATCCATACTTTAAATTTTAAAAATATGAAATAATGAAATACTCAGCAGATACGAATAATAAAATACTTATATATAATGATATTTTGACTTCATATTAGGGCTACAAAGGTCAGGAAAGAGGGAGAGATATAGAAGAGGAAAAAAAACATAACACATGAGTGTCTTTTTTTAACTTGTTAAAGGTAAATTTCAACCCAGGAGAAGGGAGGGGAGGGAAGGTCAAAGTTCTGATTCATCAACAAATACTACTTTATTTGTTAAAAATACAAGGCTCTGCTTGGCGCAGTGGCTCCCGTCTGTAATCCCAGCACTTTGGGAGGCCAAGGCAGGTGGATCGCCTGAGGTCAGGAGTTCGAGACTAGCCTGGCCAACATGGTGAAACCCCGTCTCCACTTGGGAGGCTGAGGCAAGAGAATCGCTTGAACCGGGCAGGCAGTGGTTGCAGTGAGCTGAGATCGCACTGCTGCACTCCAGCCCGGGTGACAGAGCAAGACTCCATATCAAAAAAGAAAAGAAAAGAAAATGAACAATGAAAAGATAGGAGGGAGGTTCCTGAGTAAGCTGATTCGAGTGGAAATCAGACATCAAAACTGAAACCCACTGAATTTTCCAAAAAGCCAGATACTCATAGAACTGAAGCTTGAGACACTTACATCAGTACACCTGCTGCCTGTTGAACAATTCCTCTTCCTTGTCCCTCCTGTTTTCCTTCCCTGCTATATATGCCCCTAACTTTAGTCAAGGGGAGGGATGGATTGGAGGTTTGTCTCCCGTCTCAACAGCTCACTGGCTGATGTCACCAGAATAAAGCCTTCTTCCCTGGCAATACTCACTGTCTCAGTGATAGGCTTTCTGTGTGGTGAGCAGCCAGACCTAGACCAAACCCCTGGCAATCCATAACAAAATCGTAAGCAAAATCAACCAGGAAGCTATTTGCACCCTGGAACCTCACCTGGGAGGGGAAGTCAAGACAGACTTTCCAGAGAGGGTGATGCTGAAAATTTCAGAAACAGAAATTTTGAAGAGCAAGAGTTACCAAGCAAAGAACATTCCAGGAGAAGGAACAGGAGGTGTGAAGGTGGAGGCCCTGGGGTGAGGTTCTTTATGGATTCGAAAACGGTTCAGAACCACAGGTGGACGGTCAGGGTAGTAGTGAGAGGAGGTGGGACAGGCGACCACGCCGCTGCCCCTGGGATGACTGGAAGGCGACTTAGGAGGGGAGCTGGGGCGAGACAGGTACAGGGGTTGAGGATGAGAAAGGCACAGAGTGTCTAGAGGATTCCCGCCTGCAAGCACATCTGGAAGGGGTGTCTGGATCCTGGGGGCAGCGACTGTGCTCTAGGGCGACAGCCACCCTCCCCAGGGGTGCAGGCACGCGAGAGGAGGGCCTGGGGCTGTGGGTCGGCCACACTGCGCCCTCGTTTGTGTGTAGCCCCGGAGGACCAGAGTGGGGAAACACCCCACCCTCTCCCAGGGCCCAATCGAGCACTGCAGCGGGAGGTACGGGGCTGTCAAATGACAGTTTTGCGGTTCCAGATTGCCAAAAGAGCCAGTGGCCAGTCTAGGGCACCGCGCTGTCTGGCATCTCCCTGGAGGCCCTGGGCCTCGCCCGAGGCTCAGCCCGGATCTGCAGTTGTCAGGTCAGTGCGGGGCCCGTAGTGGATTCGCGGGGCGGGGCGGGGCACTGCCCGCGCCCGGAGCTCGGCAGCAGCTGCCCAGGGGCGGGGGCGGCAAGACGCGGAAGTGCCCGGCAGGTTGGCGGACCGGCGGGAGGCGCAGCCTGGGCAGAGCTCAGCTTGGTCCCGCCGCCCGGCCGGTGCCCCTGGGCGCAGCCACGCAGGCGCACCGCAGACAGGTGGGTCCCGGCCGCCGCGCTCTCCTCTCTAAGTCCCTCCCCGCGCGCCCCGAGGGTGGCGGGAGCGGTACTGGCTACTGCCCCCAAGCCTAGGCCTAGACTGGGGCCCGCGACCCCCAGGCACCTGCGGGCGGCGGGATGAAGACTGGAGTAGGGCGGGGTCCGCGTCCAGCTGCTCCTGGAGACCGAGCTCGGGTGGGTGCCTACAGCAGGGTGCGCCCCGCCGGCCTGGAACTTCCAAGGCGCCTCCCACGCCCCAATCAGTTTGGGGTGCTGGCGCCCGGGGAGCCCCGTGACCCAGGCGGCGGAGTAGGCACCGCTGCGGGGGGGCGCCCGGCTCTACTGCTCTTCCTCCCCCTCGCCATCGCCCAGAATGGGGGCTCCCGGGCGCCCCGCTGGAGGCTGGCTTGGGCCACAGAGGAGCGAGGCCCGATCCTTACTTTCGATGCACTCGCCCTCACTCTTGCCGGGCCACCCTCACCCTTTCGGAAAAGAGGTTGAGGTTAAAGCGTTCATCCTCCGGGATCTTCAGGCCAATGGCAGGAACTGTGCAAGAGTTTGGGGGAAGATGGTGTCAGGTAGAGGCTCCGTCCCTGGGCTCGCGGCCGGGAATGGTAGACTCTGGTCCCCCGAGCAGCGGAAAAGGATGGGGCGCAATAGTTCCTGGGCTGGTTTCCTTAGGTCCTGTCCCAGAACTTAAGACGGCAACAATGAAGAGGCTAAACATGGAGGAAAAGTGAGGCTAGCGTGGGGAGATGGTTGTCTCCGGACCCCGGGAGGTGCGGGAGCGGGTACCTGGGGGCAGAGGCCGGAGTGGGGGACTTTCCCAGCCTCGCGGCCACGCTGAACACAGCAGGGCGAGGACCGGGGTGCTGCTCCTCCAGCAGCAGGAGGAGAGGTCCACAGGCCGACCCTGGAGGTGGGGGTGGCTCCGCGGGCTGGCCCAGGGGGTGTGCCCCAGCGGAGCACACGGGAGGGGTGGGGGCGGAGGGGAGGGGGGAGCAGGGGCGGAGGACTGGGCTGGGCCTGGGCTCCTCGAGGGCCCAGAATGGGGATAAGTGACCAGAACCAGAGAGGGCTCGGCTGTATCGATGTAGGAAACTGTAGCCCCTCAGGAGGCCCTCTGGCAAGACCTCCCCTTCCTGCCCCCACCCCCAGTAGTTATGGGGCCTGGGGTGCTGGGGCTGAGGGGTTCCAAGAGTCTAGGGAAGCACTGGGAAATCACCCCTTTTTATCTAAAGGCCCTACTTTGGGGTTTTTCCCCTGTACCCTGGTCTTCCCCTACCTTGACCCTGGGAGGAAGCCGAAAGAAGCTTCTTTCTGGGCACCTTTTGCCCCAGAGCCTCAGCCTGTCTGGACCAGGTGGGCAGCAGGGCCTAGGGTGTGGGCAGCTCACCCAGAGGGGTGGGATTTGGGGTCATGGCCTGTACAGGGAACCCCTTGTCCTCTCCCTGAGCTGGGTGTGGGTTTGCAAGGAGACATGTGACCCAGACCAACCCTGGGAGGGAGCAGCAGGGCGCCTGCTGTCTGGCCACTCTTACTAGGACTGCTGTGGCACTTCCTCCCCTAGTGGCTCCCTGGTGCCCATGAATTGCAGCTCCTGGGTGGTGGTGGGGGCATCGTCTCCTGGGACTCCAGCAGGGCCTTGGGGTGAGCTGTGGGCTTGCCCCACCTTGGCAGGTCCTCTAGGGCTGCCCACTGGATGCTTCGCTGCCTCACACACTTGTAGGGGCTTCCTCAGGCTGTTGGATTTCCCCACTTTCGGGGCTCAGGTCCGTTGGCTTAGGTCTAGGGCTCCATCCATTTCACCCAGAGCCTCCGGAGCCTGGCAGGCAGACCTGTTCTGACGCCGAACTTCCAAAGTCATGGGCCTTGATCGGGGTGGTCTGAATCAGACCTAGCCCTTTTCTGGGCAGGAGGGAGCTTCTGGGAGGATGGATGCTGTTCAGGTTAGAGCTCGTGTGGACCTAGCTGCAGGCAAAAGCCTTGAGGCTGAGTCCCTTCTGTGGCGTGGTGGACAGACTGTGGCTCATCACAGCCGGGCTTGTCACGGGAGCTCCTTCTCCACACCCCTCCCTAAGCTGCCTGTATGGACGCGGCCCTCTGACACTGAGGTCGGAGTTGTCATTTCAAAACCTTGCTCTGTATTAAACAGCTGTGTTGGGTAGGGCCAGACTGCTGGACTGACAGCAGGGGGCAGGCAGCCAGACCCTCTAATCTCCCCAAAGGCACCAGCGCCTGCACGGCCTCAGCCCAGGGTGCCATCAGGGAAGCTCTCCCCGATTCTGTGCAGACAGAGCTTCCTCTGTCCATCCTCGCTTGGCCAGAATTGTGTGCTGCTGGTGACTGGCACCCCTCTATTCTAGGGCCAAGGCTTCTCAGGGGTCTACAGATACAAATATGGGTGGGTGCACGCCCATGTTATAAGCCACACTAAATACACAAAGACTGCCTGCAAGTTTGGGGTGCGGGGAACAGCTCTGGGTGGGAGGTTGGAAATTTGGTCTGGGGGAGCCACTCGGCTCCCTCCCTCAGCCCACAGTGAGTCTGGTTTCTGAGTTGTCCCGGTCTAGCCACTTTCGTTTCCCCTGGGACTGGGTGGAGGCTGGGGCAGAAAGCGGAACTGAGCCCCGGTGTTCTGAGGCCAGGGCAGGGCTGGAACGTTCTGAACATCTCCCTGTCCCAGCCCCTGGGCCAGGCAAGGGCCGGCCTTACCTCTCCTGGGTTGGTGGCAGCAGAGCTGGGCTCTGAGGGAGGCCTGCAATATGAGACAATAGCAGCTCAGAGGTGGCACTAGGCAGGTATAACCCCAAAAGATACTGGGCAGGGAATTTCAGGGGAAGCTGAGGCTCCATGCTGCAAGGCCCAAGCAGGCCCAGACACAGGGAGTTCAGCTCGAACCTTTGCTCCTTACTTGCTGAGAGACACATTCACTTCTGATGGGCTGTGCTGTATAATGACCCAGTCCTTTCTGTCTTCCACCTAGGGGTCTCAAGTGAAGGGCCAAGGGCATGGGTAAGGGGAGGAGAGAGGGACGGAAGGGGGCTCAGGACTGTGGAGAGTTTCCGGTTCTGGGCTGGAGACGGAGTTGGGCAGGTGGAGGGGAGGAGGCAGGGTCCCTCTGGCCTAACCAGGGAGGCAGTGAAGCTGTGGCCTGGGAGGCGGGGCTCGTGCCCCTGGGTAGGTAGCGGTTAGAGCTGTGGCTTCTGTTTCCTGCAGCCTTCCTAACAGGCTCCGGCAGGCGTTAGGGCCTTCCTAAGTGCTACCCGAATGTGTGTCCAGTGGGAGGAGAAGGGGTAGGACCAAGAACCTAGATGTATGGCCCTAGAGAGGTAACATCTGTTTGGTGGCTGCTGTCATTGGAGGTAGGTTGATGGGATTTCTCTAAAGAAGTTGCAGTTGGGGAACTTCCTCCCTGAGGGAAACTGAGGAAGAAAGGTAGCTCTGAGAGCCGGGTGTGGAAACCCACCATCTATTCACATGTTCTGCTTTCCTCCGAGGGCAGGTGTCCTTGGGAGCTCCAGATGAGATTCTTGTTGAGAGCATCTCCGGAGGGAACTCTCAGGGGACGGAGGATGAGAAAACTTGGGCAGGGAAAAATCGAACCAGGGATGTAGACTGAGCGGGGGGCTGGCTTCAGGCTGATCCCACAGAGCGCTCGCTGCCCCAGGTAGCCAGCATGAGACAAGACAGCCAGGCTTTTGGTGTCAGGCAGTCACTGGCTGTGAGCTGCCCCGCAAGAGCGAGGGGTGGGCCTAACCTGTGGTGTGAGTAGTGGAAGGCAGTTCTCTGGCCAATGGGCTGCTCGCTGCTGTTAGCAGTTGGAGAATGGATGCCTCCGCCCAGTAAAGGGCACCTGGGGCTGCGCCCTCAGCATTCACTAACTCGTAACTCTCCTTTCCTTCCTCCAAACACAAAATTCCATGACACTAGACAAGAAAGCTGATGCTTGGAAAAGAGAATTGGCCTTAAATACCTAGATGGACTGGAGAGACCATCTCCTGTGGTCCATAGCTTGACTTCTGAGCACCTGTCCCCATCCACCTGCAGACCTGCTGAGGCTCCCCTCTGGCTTTCTCCTGCAGACCCCTCTGCCATGAACCAGTCCATACCAGTGGCTCCCACCCCACCCCGCCGCGTGCGGCTGAAGCCCTGGCTGGTGGCCCAGGTGAACAGCTGCCAGTACCCAGGGCTTCAATGGGTCAACGGGGAAAAGAAATTATTCTGCATCCCCTGGAGGCATGCCACGAGGCATGGTCCCAGCCAGGACGGAGATAACACCATCTTCAAGGTAAGCCCCGGCGAGGAGGTTGGCTGGACCTCCAGGGCACCCTGTCCCCAGAAGAGGAGTGCACATAACACACACAGGCAGCTCCTCAAGGCTGGCCACCTGCCCAGCTACCCTGCTGCTGCTGATGTCAGGCCCGGACTAAGGGGATGCAGACGTAGCCACAGGGCACATCTTTTTCCTTTTTTTTTTGTTTTTAAGACAGAGTCTCACTCTGTAGCCCAGGCCGGAGTGCAGTGGCACAATCTCAGCTCACTGCAACCTCTGCCTCCTGGGTTCAAGCGATTCTTCTGCCTCAGCCTCCTGAGTAGCTGGGATTACAGGCATGAGCCATCATGCCCGGCCTTGGGCACATCTTTTCTAATCTGCACCCTAGAGCAATGTGGGGACTGAGGGTCCCCAGAAGGCCTTCCCATAACTCGTCCTACTCACCCTTTGCTCGTCTCACTCGTATTACTCATGAGGACTTGTTCAGTGCACACATATGCTAAAGGAAGCCAACAATCATCCATTATCTTTCTAAAAATTTCATTTTAAAATTAATATATATTTATGGGGTACATAGTGATGATTTGATAAGTACAGTGATCAGATCAGGTACTTAGCATATCCATAATCTCAAACATTTGTCATTTCTTTGTGTTGGGAACAAACTATTTTTAATATAAGATTCAGATACATCATCAATCTTTTAATTTTTTAATTTTCTATTTTTTTTTTTTTTTAGAGACAGGGCCTCACACTGTTGACCAGGTTCCAATTTTTTTTTTTTTTTTTTTTTTGAGACAGGGTCTCACTCTGTCACCCAGGCTGGAGTGCAGTGGTGCGATCTCAGCTCACTGCAGCCTCGACCTCCCAGGCTCAGGTGAGTCTCCCATCTCAGCCTCCTGAGTAGCTGGGATTACAGGTGCCTGCCACCACACCTGGCTAATTTTTTGTACTTTTAGTAGAGACTTTGCCATGTTGCCCAGGCTGGTCTCAAACTCCTGGACTCAAGCAATCTGCCCACCGCAGCCTCCCAGAATGCTGGGATTACAGGTGTGACCCACCTTGCCCGGCCCAATCTTTTTCTTTTAATTGACATATTACAACTGTACATATATACTTTTTTTTTTTTTTTAAGAGATGAGGTGTTGCTCTGTTGCCTAGTGTTGCATCACTGGTGAGCAGTGGTGCAGTCATAGCCCACTGCAACCTCCAACTCAGCTCAAGTGATCCTCCAGTCTCAGCTTCCTGAGTAGCTGTGACTACAGGTACATGCCACCATGCCCAGCTAATTTTTTTTTTTTATTTTTTTGAGACGGAGTCTTGCTTTGTCACCCTGGCTGGAGTGCAATGGCACAATCTCAGCTCACTGCAACCTCTGCCACCTGGGTTCAAGCAATTCTCCTGCCTCAGCCTCCCGAGTAGCTAGGATTACAGGCGCCTGCCACCATGCCTGGCTAATTTTTTTTTTTTTCAGTATTTTTGGTAAAGACAGGGTTTCACCATCTTGGCCAGGCTGGTCTTGAACTCCTGACCTCATGATCCACCTGCCTCAGCCTCCCAAAGTGCTGGGATTACAGGCATGAGCCACCATGCCCAGCCTAATTTTTTGATTTTGATATTTGTAAAGATGAGGTCTCGCTTTGTTCCCCAGGCTGGTCTCAAGCTCATGGGCTCGAGTGATCCTCCCACCTCAGCCTCCTGAGTAGCTGGTATCACGGGCTCAAGCCACTGTGCTCTCTCCAGTAATCTTAATGCTAGGACGTACCTAGCATAATAGTTTTTGCTTACATTTTAGTTTTTTTGCACATGTGTGTATATGGAATGCAAAATTGGAATGAAGTGATATATCTTGATTTATAACCTGGATTTTTTTCACCCAATATCAGGATCAGCTTTCCTTTCCAACGTACGTCCACATCACTTTTCGTGACTGTAGAATTTCCACTGGAATGGTTTAGCACAATTTGGTCACTGAGTCTTGATTTTTGGATACTTGAGGTTGCTTTTAAAACCTGAACTTAAAAACCACATTGTCATGTAGCCTGTCTTAATGCTTCCCTTTTTTTCATCCTCAATTATTTTGGGGGTTGATTTCCTAGAATTGAAAATTGCTGGGTTCAAAGGCAATGCTTATTTTTTAAAACTTTGGATACATATTTTCTTAGTTTTTGGGCTTGATCCTGACCTTTCCAAAATTCTTTTGCTAATCCATTTCTTATTTTTGTATAGGTAATACAGTCACAAAATTCAACATTAAAAGGCATAGAATGGTTTAGAGCAAAAAGGCTCCCTCCTTCCCTGGTTCATCACCACCCACTCCCCTCCCTAGCCTTTCCCTAGAGGCAGCCGTGTTGTCATTTTCTTGTTCAGCCTTCCTGAGAGATTTTTATGCACATATAAGCAAATATGCACTATTCTTTCCTCTACTTTTCATAAGAAATGCTAGATATCTGCATATTTGTCTAGACTTAATACTTCTTGACGATTGCTACATGTCAGCTTATAAATAGTTTCCTGCTTTTTCTTTTTTTGTGCTGCCCAGTATTTTTCATTCAATGGGTTGGCCGTAATTTCACCAGCCCCTCATTGATGGATGTTGCATTGGCTGTTTTGGGTCATCTTCTACACACAGTACTGCTGCAAATAACTTTGTATGTGCAATATTTTGTGTGAATGCTTCTATGATATTTAGGATGAATTCCTAGAAATCAAATAGCTGGGTTAAAAGGTAGAAAGAAACGTTGGTAACCCTCACCTCACCTAATTGCCATTCAAAATAATACCAACAGCTCCAGTGTCTCAAGCCTGTCCTACGTGCAGGTTTAGCTCTGAGTGCTTTACGGACATCAACTCCCTTCATCTTTTTTGCGATAGGGTATCACTCTGTCGTCGTCCAGGCTGGAGTGCAGAGCATAATCACGGCTCACTGCAGCCTCGAACTCCCCCACTCAAGCAATCCTCCCACCGCAGCCTCCTGAGTAGCTGGGACCACAGGCACCCACCACTATGCCCAGCTAATTTTTTGTAGACAGGAGTCTCGTTATGTTGCCTAGGCTGGTCTCCAACTCCTGGGCTCAAGCAGTCCTCCCACCTTGGCCTCCCAAAATGTTGGGATTACAGGTGTGAGCCACTGTGCCCAGCCAACATCAACCCCTTGAGTCTTCGCTGCTACTCCATGAGGTGGGCAACTGTGAGGAGATCAAGACAAAGGGAGGCAGTGACGTGGCCTGGCACACAGCTGGCGGGGGGCACTTCCAGATTCAAACCCAGCCTGGCTCCAGGGTGCTCACCCTTATCCCCCACGCTGTCCTCCTTAGAGATCACACTGATTCACCCTCCCAGGAGCAGGGACTATGGATGCATCTTATAGCCCCTAGATTTCATGTAGCTTGCTGGCAGCCTGAGGGCTGGGGCAGGACTGTGGCAGACTCCCACGCTGCAAACCAGGTCTGGGGCTCAGCGAGGCTCAGCCCGTAGCTGAAGTTCTCCCCACACAGTAGGGTCTCCTATAGGACAGGAGGCAGACTGGGGCTGTGGTGGGGACGAGGTTCTCTGTGGTCGGCTATCTCTTCCTGCCCCAGGCCTGGGCCAAGGAGACAGGGAAATACACCGAAGGCGTGGATGAAGCTGATCCGGCCAAGTGGAAGGCCAACCTGCGCTGCGCCCTTAACAAGAGCCGAGACTTCCGCCTCATCTACGACGGGCCCCGGGACATGCCACCTCAACCCTACAAGATTTACGAGGTCTGCTCCAATGGCCCCGCTCCCACAGGTATCAGGCCTAGCCCTCTGTGGGCCACCTGGGAGGCTGTGCAATGTCCTGGCCCCCAGCCATGAGCTCCCGGGTGCAGGCAGGCCAAGGGCCCCTCTAGCAGGCAGTGGTCTAGGACATGATGCGGGGGCTCCCGCTAGGTCATGACACCCAGGGCTTCCAGGAGTGACTGGGATGGGTCACTGGCAAATCAGGAATGGCTTGGTGTGCAGTCAGGGACCTGGGTGCTTCTTACTTATCATTGCCCTCGTGTTGGCTTCTGGCTGCAGCCTAGGTCTCATGGCCCATGGAGTTGGGGAGGTCTTTCCCAATCCTGGTGGCCGTGCCCTCCACCTCGCCCTGTGTTGGGGCAGCTTTGGGGAGGGCAGAAGCTGCACAGGAGCTACAGGCAGCCTCTTGGGGGACCTTGCTCCTCCTCTGACGTTGACTCCTTTACTGCCCTGCTTTTCTCTCCCTGCTGTGCAGACTCCCAGCCCCCTGAGGATTACTCTTTTGGTGCAGGAGAGGAGGAGGAGGAGGAAGAGGAAGAGGTGAGTGTGGGGCGGGGAGGCAGGTGGAGCCCTGGACGAGCTCTCTGCTGTCCCCATCGGCCTTAGGTTTCCACAGCCCCGCTCCCCTGGAGCCCCATGGCCCTCTCAATGGTTCTTCTCCTTGTTTCTTCTCCTGGGATTCTGAATGATAGGAGCACAGTCCCCACCTGCTCCTTCCCCAGGGCGTTGTCATTACCCTGCATGTGTGACCCACGCAGCAGTTGGGGCTTGGTAGGTCTGATTCCCCGCAGAAAGCAAATGAGGAAAGTGAGGCAAAGGGCTTTTCTGACCTGCCTGGGATGGATGAGCTGGGACCGGAGGCAGTGTCTTGCCTGAGCTAAACTGAGGCTAGGGGAGTTGCCTCATGGTTCTTGCCTGTTATTTCCCCAGCCCCAGGTCAGTGGAATAACCTGTCCTCCTTTCTCTCCCATCTCTTCCCTCCCTTGCCGGTGGCGTCCCTTCAGCTGCAGAGGATGTTGCCAAGCCTGAGCCTCACAGGTGCGGCTGGGAGGTGGTGGTTGGGGGTCTAGTATACAGAGAAGCTACAGGTACCATAGGTACCTAGGAAGGGGCTGATGGGAGGCTGGGGTGGCCCAGGGCTGGGAGTAGGTGGGCCAGGGAGGCAGTTTGTGGAGGTGGCACTGACAGCTGTCCACACGCACTCTCTGTAGATGCAGTGCAGTCCGGCCCCCACATGGCACCCTATTCTTTACTCAAAGAGGATGTCAAGTGGCCGCCCACTCTGCAGCCGCCCACTCTGCAGCCGCCCGTGGTGCTGGGTCCCCCTGCTCCGGACCCCAGCCCCCTGGCTCCTCCCCCTGGCAACCCTGCTGGCTTCAGGGAGCTTCTCCCTGAGGTCCTGGAGCCTGGGCCCCTGGCTGCCAGCTTGCCCCCTGCAGGCGAACAGCTCCTGCCAGACCTGTTGATCAGCCCCCACATGCTGCCTCGTAAGGACCCATGGCTGGGCACGGGGAAGCAGTGCTGGGGAATTGGGGTAGGATTGGCAAGGAGGGTGGAGGGTGCTGGACTCCCTTGGGTGGGGAAAATGGGAGAGCGGATTGGGCTGGGCCTGGCCACTGGGCTGCAGAATAGGAGGCGTGGGGCTCAAGGACGGGATGGGCCTGCCTTCTACCCCACAGTGACCGACCTGGAGATCAAGTTTCAGTACCGGGGGCGGCCACCCCGGGCCCTCACCATCAGCAACCCCCATGGCTGCCGGCTCTTCTACAGCCAGCTAGAGGCCACCCAGGAGCAGGTGGAACTCTTCGGCCCCATAAGCCTGGAACAAGTGCGCTTCCCCAGCCCTGAGGACATCCCCAGCGACAAGCAGCGCTTCTACACGAACCAGCTGCTGGATGTCCTGGACCGCGGGCTCATCCTCCAGCTACAAGGCCAGGACCTTTATGCCATCCGCCTGTGTCAGTGCAAGGTGTTCTGGAGCGGGCCTTGTGCCTCAGCCCATGACTCATGCCCCAACCCCATCCAGCGGGAGGTCAAGACCAAGCTTTTCAGCCTGGAGCATTTTCTCAATGGTGAGGGCCCAAAGCTGTGATCCTCCTGGCCGCCTCTTGCCCAGGGGCGTGGTTCCAGCCTCTGACTAGGCACCTTGATTTTGATGCAGAGCTCATCCTGTTCCAGAAGGGCCAGACCAACACCCCACCACCCTTCGAGATCTTCTTCTGCTTCGGGGAAGAATGGCCTGACCGCAAACCCCGAGAGAAGAAGCTCATTACTGTACAGGTACATCTCCCCTGCCCCAAAGTCGGCCTTGGCTTGAACACTGGGGAATCCTGGGGCTAGGCCCTTGCCCCAGGCTGGAGGCTCAGAGCTCCCTGAGCAGTGTGAACTTGGCCGCCAGAGACCATCAAGGCTCAGGGCCGGAGAATGCAGTCTATTACTCACCCTCGATGGCTGCCCTCATGCACAGCTGGATCTGGCAGCCCTGCCGTGGGTCTCCCTGTCTCATCTCTTTGCCTCCCAGGTAGTGCCTGTAGCAGCTCGACTGCTGCTGGAGATGTTTTCAGGGGAGCTGTCTTGGTCAGCTGATAGTATCCGGCTACAGATCTCAAACCCAGACCTCAAAGACCGCATGGTAGAGCAATTCAAGGAGCTCCATCACATCTGGCAGTCTCAGCAGCGGTTGCAGCCTGTGGCCCAGGCCCCTCCTGGGGCAGGCCTTGGTGTTGGCCAGGGGCCCTGGCCTATGCACCCAGCTGGCATGCAATAACAAGGCTGCAGATGGTGCCTGGCCCTGGCTTCCTGGGTGGCGGTGCGGACTGATGTGGAGATGTGACAGCCCCGGTGAGCACCTGGCTGGCTGCAGAGTCCTACCTCTGGGTTTCCTGGAAGTGGATTTGGGCCAAAGGCCCGAGCCCCTGCCTTCCCAGGCCTTTCTCTCCTGGGCTGTCTCTGGTCTTGTCAGCCTGGCTCTCGAGAAATTCAGCCATGAGCAGGGAAGGAACTCCCCCAACTCTGGGGCCTAGCTGTATAGGAGGAATTGCCTAAGCGTGGCCCACTCTTGTGATTGCCCCATTTCCTCTGGCAAAAAAAGCCAGAGTGTTGTGGGCCAAGTCCCCGCACAGGGCCTCTGCAGGGCATGGCCCTGATTTCCCTGGTTTGAGCCTCACTTCCTCATCTCCCTGTCCTCTGAGATAATATGAGTGAGCACTTAGGCATCATATCAGATGCTCAAGGCTGGCAGGTACCCCCCTTCTTGAGAGTCCAAGAACCTGGAGTAGAAATAATTTTTATGTATTTTTGGATTAATAAATGTTAAAAACAGACTCAGCTGTTTCTTTCCTTTTTCTACTACCAGTTGCTCCCAATGCTGCTCCACCAGGCCCTGTTTCGGATGCCAGCTGGCCCACTCCCCAGGCACTTGCCCCCAGCTTGCGACCATTGGCACTGGGAGGACCTGGCTTCTGGGCTGATGAGTCAGTTGGGCCTTCATAAACACTCACCTGGCTGGCTTTGCTTTCCAGGAGGAAGCTGGCTGAAGCAAGGGTGTGGAATTTTAAATGTGTGCACAGTCTGGAAAACTGTCAGAATCAGTTTTCCCATAAGAAATGGTGAAAAAGGGCAGGCTAGTATTGCAGCTGCATTTGGGACCATTCAAATCTGTCACTCTCTTGTGTATATTCCTGTGCTATTAAATATATCAGGGCAATGCATGCAAATCATCCTGATATATTTAATATATTTATTATATTGTCCCCCGAGGTGGGGACAGTGAATTCTCACTCTTAGTCCCCCCAGAGCTGGTTGTTAAAGAGCCCAGCACCTACCCCCTCTCACTTCCTCTGTGTCATCTCTGCCCACTCCAGCCCACTTTCTGCCTTCAGCCATTGAGTGGAAGCTGCCCCAGGCCCTTACCAGGTGCATACGGCCAATCTTGATGCCCAGCCATCACAACTGTGAGCCAAATAAACCTTTTTCTGTATAAATTACCCAGCCTCAGGGCTTCGTTTACAGAAACACAAAATCGATTAAACCCCCATAAATGTTCAAGGATACCTTGCCCCACAGCCTCGTCCACAGAATATATTGTCACTGTTTGGATTTTTGCCAACCTGACAGGTGAGATAGTATCTCAGTGCTACGTCTCATTATCAGCAAGGCTGAGTAGCTTTTCACATGGTTAAGTGGCCTGTACAGATTTTTTTAAATAAACAATTTTAGAATGGTTTTAGATTTATGGAAAATTCCTAATAGAGTTCCTATGGACCCACAGTTTCTCCGGTTGTTAACATCTTACATTACTATGGCACACTTGTGACAATAATGAAACCATGTGGACAATTACTATGAACTCAACTTCATTTGGATTTCATGAGTTTTTCGGATAGCCTTTTTCTGTTCCAGGATACTATCCAAGATATCACATTACATTCACTTGTCACGTCTCCTTAGACTCCTCTGGTCTATGACAGTTTCTTAGACTTTTGTTTTTGGTCTTGATGGTTTTGAGGAATACTGGCCATTTTTTAAAGCATGTCCCCCAGTTTGGGCTTATCTGATGTATTTCTCATTTGTTTTTAGAGATAGGGTCTTTGCTCTGTTGCCCAGGCTGGAGTGTCATGGTGCAACCTTGAACTCCTGGACTCAGATGATCCTCCCACATAGCTGGAACTACAGGTGCACACCACCACCACCACACCTGGCTTTTTAAAATTTTATTTATTTATTTATTTATTTATTTATTTATTTATTTATTTATTTATTTATTTATTTAAGAGACCTGGCCTCGATATATTGCCCAGGCTGGTCTCAAACTCCTGGCCTCAAGTGATCTTCCCACCGTGGCCTCCCAAACAGCTGAGATTACAGGTGTGAACCACTGTGCCCCGCCTGTTTCTCATGGTTTTTGTATGGAAGACCACAGAGGTGAAGCATCATTCCCACTACATCGTATCTATCAGGGGTGCATACTATTAACCTGATTTATCACCGTTTCTGACTGAGGTAGTGATAGCTTCCTCTATCATAAAGTTACTCTTCATCCTCCCTGATGTTCTATATGTACACAGGTACAGTGGTTTTAGAATTGTTCACCTGCATCCTCTTAAGCATCACCAACTAGAGTACAGTGATTATGTAGTGCTCCTTTTTCTTTAGTTTTCAATCATTAATAAAGGTGTGCACCTTTTGCCTTCACAGGCCTGTGCAGTTCTATTCCCTCTTGAAATTGTCAATGTTTTGAGATTAGGAGATGGGAGATGTCACATACCTGGTTTCCAGCTTCTTCCAAAAAACTGGCAAATATGAAAACACTGTTACATTCCTCAAAGGCAATAATCAGCTGGAACTCTGGATGGGGAATGTTCTCCTAGTTCAATATGGTCCTCTCCTGGCCTGCTTCCTTTCACTGCTCTCTACGTCCATAAGGGCATTTGAGTTTGCAACCCTTGATGAAAGGTGGAGCAGGGAGACTGAGTGTAGATGAACTGGGAAGGCTTGGAAGGGCCAGGTGCCCCTCGCAACCACGAGTGGGCTGACTTCCTCAGTACTGCTAGCAGTTAAGTAACTGCCAACAATCTTTCCTGAGTTTCTATTTATTGGTTTCTTAAAAATAAAATGAAAACAATAAAAAACCTGGCTGTCACTTATAGATCTCTCTGTTGTAGTAGCCAGTTGTGGATGAACATTATCAAGAAGTGACAGATGTAACAAACTCCAGAGGTAAAGGCAGACCAGTGTGTGGTACAATTCACTGCTCCCAAGCCAGGCTAGGGCTCCCCTTGGTAGTAGCTTTTGGCTGCTCTGGTGGCCTGTGCTGGAGCTTAAGTTGGAACCCACAGGATCTTGATGCCCACAGCCCTGGGGATGAATGCATCCCTTTAGCCCCAGCAGTTTCTCTCCCTTCTTTCAAGCTCCTTGTCCCCACCAAGTTCATCCTTATAACCAACTAAATATACCCTTTTAAGACTCTCAGCTCTTTGACATAAAGAACCTACCCTGGCCGGGTGCAGTGGCTCACGCCTGTAGTCCCAGCACTTTGGGAGGCCGAGGTGGGCAGATCATGAGGTCAGGAGTTCGAGACCAGCCGGGCCAACATGGTGAAACCCCATCTCTACTAAAAATACAAATATTAGCCGGTCGTGGTGGTGGGTGCCTGTAATCCTAGCTGCTTGGGAGGCTGAGGCAGGAGAATCGCTTGACCCCAGGAGGCAGAGGTTGCAGTGAGCTGAGATCCCATCATTGCACTCCAGCCTGGGCAACAGAGCAAGACTCCGTCTCAAAAGAAAAAAAAAAAGAAAAGGAAAGGAAAAAAAGAAAAAAACCTACCCTTTTCAGTCTCTGTGGAGTAGAAGATATCAATGGCTTTTCCCATTTTTGCTGAAGGAGAATTCTTGGAAGGCAATGTTCTCATTTGCTGGTAATCTATCCCAAAGAATCAGGCACATCTTGTTGCAAAATCTTGAACCTTTAAGGTCTCTTGGTTTTGGCTTTCATCTTATGATTCACTTAAATCAGGGCCACACAAGGTAGACATTTACATAAACTCATGAATGTTGATGCCATTCAAAAGCACAATTTCCTTTATGTCTTAGGTGTACATTCTCAGTTATTGTTCTTTATAACAATTCCCTTCAGATACATAAGGACTACAAGTTACTGTGTTTTAGTACAGTCTTGCTGGAAATAGCCCCAGTGATGACGATCTGTGTTCCACATAATCATGACCAACATTTCATGGCTAATCCTATCATGGAACAGAGAATTCTGTGGGGAGATGATTTAGGCAAGTTCAGGTGCAGTTAGCTGACCTGCCCACATGGACGGGAGATACTCATCCTATTTCTACTAGACAATGCCATGCAGAAACACAGCATCTCCATTAAGTGAGCTGATCCTGAACAGTTCCTTTTTAAATTAAAATCTAGATGGAATTGCTTGTGGCATCCTTGCTCTGCCGAAAGTTTCAGAGCAGCCCTTTCAAATAATCTGTAAGGCTTAAGTAAGCAGTGAGGTTCTGACACCATTAACAACACAGGGCTGTTTGCAAAGCTATAGCTTTAGATATGCATTCCACATGCTGTTTTTCAGTGGCTGGGGAGGGTTGCATTAAGTCTTCCACACGTTTTTTTCAGTTCCCCACACAATTGCCTGTGAAAACAGCCAAATTCCTTAAACAGAGCAAAATTAACTGGTTATTTCAAGGACCTATGGTTGGACAAAACTTAAAGGTTTTATTATTTAGCCAGAACATGAGAGGGATGGCTAGGGTAATGTGCTGATCCTTGGAATCTGCTATCACTCTAAACACTCAAGTTTTTTTCTCTCCTTCTAATATTGCCTCTTTAGAGATTAAAACCCTGTGTACCACTGATGTTATGCTGGAAGATTTGTTTCACCAATTCCTATTGTTCTGTAGCTTGAGGATTTATGCCCAGGAGTGAAAAAGTTGAAGTGACAGGCAAAGAAATGGCAGAGAAGTGTCAGTATATCAACAACACTGCCAGATGTATCACATTAGAATACAGCTCTGCAGTTATTAGTTTAAAGCCCAATTGCCATAACAGACTGTTATGATTCCATTTATTAAAAACTCAGGAAAATGCAAACTAATCTACAGTGACAGAAAACCAGTGGTTACGTGGAAATGGGGATGGATGGGAAGAGGCAGGAAACAGGGATTACCTAGGGGTTCAAGGAAACTTTTGGCAATAAAGAGTATGTTCACTACCCTGATTGTGATAACGGTTTCGTGGATGTATGTCAAAGCTTATCAAAGTGTATACCTTAAACACATGCAAATTATGTTAATGATACTTCAATAAAGTTTTTTTTTTTAAGACCAATAAATCTGTAGGTCAGGAAACTGTCTACTTGGGTGGCCATAGTAGAAAAACCATACCACACTATTTAACTGAAAGAGTAACCCAACTCCCTTTCCCACTGAGGCTACACAAAAGGGTAAAATGTAAGCGATGAGCTTTGGTGTGAATTAGGACAATAAAAAGTGCAGAATGAGCGGTTTCCCTGAAGTCTGAAGGGTCTGTGGCATCAGGGCAGGGGCCTGCCCTTTCAACTCCATCCCCAGATGTCTATCAGGCACTAAAGGCTGCTTCCAAAGCTAGTCTAGCTGAACCATTTCCGAGGTACAAGGCAGTGAATGAAAGTAAAGACAAAGAAACACTGGTTAAATTTTAAAAATTTATTCTTTTTCTTTTGTTGCTGTTGATTTGTTCTTGAGATGGCTACAACACCAGACAGAACAGTGCCCTCATATCTGATGGCTGTGAAGGGCTGCACTCCTTTGAAACATTAAGATCTGTTTTGGGCTTCCCTCTTCGGCCTCACCCTCCCCTTAAAATCAAGTCATTTCCACACTTTTTAGTAAAATACTAAATGACACGTCATCCCTTGTTAGCCCTGTAAACATTTTTTCTCCACACACCCTCCCTCTTTTTTTCTCTCATGTCTCTGGGTGAATAATTCACTAAGAAAAAAACCTTAAAAAAAAAGTATACATTTATATCCTGCACCCCCCGCCCACCCGAGTTTTGGCTCATCTCTCCAAGGCAGACAACAATCTGATGTGGATTGGAAGTGGACTGAGAGAATGAACGGGGTCAGGGTTCAGATATCCATAAATTCTGACCCTGGCAGGTCCTGAGCATCACCAATGTGACCACGATAGAAAGCAGAACAAGTTCCTTGCTTACTCCTCCTTGTCTAAACAACTCTAAAGGTGGGAAGAAACAGCTGGGGAAGGTAGAAGAAATTTCTCCTCATTTGCATTTAAAAGGAGGGGAGAAAGGAAGGGTAGGAGAGGAAAGAGAGGACAAAACAATAGAAAACCTGAACAAATGACCCTGACCCTCTTCTTCCAATT
This sequence comes from Symphalangus syndactylus, assembly GCF_028878055.3. Classification (NCBI taxonomy): domain Eukaryota; kingdom Metazoa; phylum Chordata; class Mammalia; order Primates; family Hylobatidae; genus Symphalangus; species Symphalangus syndactylus. The sequence continues at coordinate 118,775,638 of NC_072428.2, forward strand.
GCAGCTATTTAATTCATGTGAATCCCCACATTATCCCTAAGTAAATATTTTGTTTCACAGAAAGCTTGTCCTTCTGTTTTTCCGTGTACACGTGCGCACTGGCACTTGTGCGTGTATGTGTGTGTGCGTGCATGTGTCATTTGCTACCAGGTAAATGTTTCAGTTCTGGTTTCTGTTTAGTCTTCCTTTTTTTTCTTTACTTAAAATTATTTTTCCTTTTAGAAAGTTCACCAGGAAACCAGCTCCCCTCCCACCACGCCGGGCAGGCCACAGCCATCTTTTTAAAATCCGCGCTGATTTTCCCTCACACCCCCAAACAGGAACTCCTCAGGATGGCCTCGGAAGGCTGGAGTCTCTCCCTGTCTGGCGGGACACCCTGGTGGCGGTGAAGGCCCCTCTGCCACAACGGAGGTTTCTGATTGTGGGACACAGTCTGGTTTTTGTTTTCTTCCTGTCTTCTAATTAAAAAAGACATTCCCTGACAAAAGAGATAAGACAGTCAATAACTGTACCAGAAAATAGAGCATTTAATAAAACCAACCTTAAGGCAGACATTTCTATATTTCCTCAGGTACCTAATTCTGAAGTCTGCCATATGAACTCAGAAAAAAAATAAAATAAAAATAAAAGTCTGGCGTTTCAACTTGTGGGTTCAAGGGAGCTACTGCTTTAATTAGACACCGTCTGCAGTGTGCTTCCAATGCTGAGTGTACTGTGGAAACAAGAGAGGATGTGTCAGGAGGGCAAAGAGCCAGCAGGTCCAGGCCTCCCATTCCAAAGCAACCAGGGAAGCTTCACCTCAGTCTGCTAAATCCCACAGGCTTCATGTCGATTTTATTTTGAAAGAAGGCTTTGCCTACTAGTAACAGTTGAAAACAAAACAAAACAAAACACCAATTTAGATGCTATCAAAAGGATACTGTATTAAGTGGAGTAGTTCAAGGTGAGGACTCTGGTACCAGAATATCTACATGTGAATTCTGGCTCCACCAATAACTGTCAAATTGTTAAACATTGTTGAACCTCAATTTCCTCATTTGTAAAATGGGAAAAATAGTAACAAATCCAGAAAAGCAGATGAGGATTATCTTAGTTAATACATCTAAAACACTTAAAACAGTGCCTTGACACACAGTAATGGCACAAAGTTAACCATGAACACCTACAGCTGTCCATGAGCAACCTTATGAGGTGTATCAATGTCAGCTAACCCAGACACCATGCAAAACCGGGAGATCCCAAATGATATTATTACTCATTAAAACAATCAAAGTTGAGAAATGATTTTGGGTGTGACAAGGCACTGCTGAACATCACCTTTACCTACGAATGCATTTAACACAGAAACTACCAGTGAGTGCTACAGATTCATCAAGAATTGCCTTCTGGGAGAAGAAACTCACCTTGAGACATCAAAGAGTGGGCTTAGAGGAGAGCTGCCTTTCTTCTCTCCGTCAAGAAACTGGCACCCAAATTCTACTACCCACTCCTTTCAGCTAAGCTTCTTGCTTTGCTTCAGAATCAGTAGACGGAAAGCACGTGAAGAAAAGTGCTCATCGGAAGCCAAAGATGCTCCTCCTTTCCTTTAAGGGCCAAGCATCCCTAACCTGAATAGCCAAAATGCTTCAACGGCTGAAACTTTTTGAACGCTGATATGTCCCTCAAGGGAATGCACATTGGAGCATTTTGGATTTTGGATTTTTGGATTAGGAATGCCCAACTGGTGTGCATTCTGCAAATATTCAAAATCCCCAAAAATCCAAAATTGAAAAACATTTCTGAAAGTGTTTTTTTCCTCCGAAATCCCAAGCATTTTGGATAAGGGATATTCAATTCAAACCTCCTGCCCTGGTCAAAACCTGGCACTTCAGCATTCAGGTCATAAAAGTGATAAGAATAAACTCTTTGCTCATTACATCTGGAGGGTCAGTTTTAGGAGACTGGCACCACATGTAACAGTCAACTTGAGGTTGTTTTCGCCAAAGTGGCCAGGTTAAAAATACTTATTTGTTTGTTGCCATGTACACTTACCATCTTAGAAGTGTCTGTGAGGGGAAGGGGGAAGAAAATGTTTCAATGTACTTTGTAACAGTTACTTTCTTATGGAGGTGAAAATGGTACCCCAAAGACACTGACAATTCCTGGCTGCCCAGGCCCAAGAAAATCCAGGCCCTGTATATTCCAGCTGTTCACCACAGTTAAACCGCTGAGTCCTTCCCTGACTCTAGCTATAAGACTGGTCCCATGATAGGCATTAAAACCTATCTCCATTCCCAGGAACCGCCGACAGTCCGACATCCAGAAAAAAGCTGGGAACTAGGTATCCTCACCTGGGTGACAGGCACAGTGCAGGAGTGTGAGCTATCGAAACAACCTGGTGAAGTCTCGCAAGGCCCAGCAAACTTGCTTACATTCCTCAGCACTAGAAAAGAAAAGGTAGGTTGGTCCTTGACTGAGGAGAAAGACAGAATATGCTGAAAAACAACTGCAACATTGGGGCACACTGAGAACCGTCCCAACTCCACTAGGAGCTCTCTCCATCGTCTCCTGAGCGACCCCGGCTTCAGATCTTTCTGTAATTCAGGGCAAAAATTATTATATATGAGAAAAGTTATAAACTTGGTGGTCTTCAAAGGGTGGACTCTGGACACAAACTGCCCGAGTTTGAATCTTGGCTCCACTGTGCCCTTGAACAAGTTACCAATCTTTGTCTCAGTTTCCTCATCCATTATCTACTTCATAACACTGTTTAGAGGATTAAAATCATCCACATACAGAGTGCTTATGAAAATAGAGCAGTGAACAAAATAGTATTCAATAAATGTAGGCTGCTACAACAACACTTGGTTGCTAAGGCTCTCATAAGTTTCCTCATTCTCTTCCAAAGATAGATTTTGTTTACAAAGGCTGGTCTAGCAACTAAGTCTCCACCAGTCATTGATTTTCTAGTTGAACAGGCTGCTCAGGATTTCCTCCTGTGGGAGGAAGAGGGAGAGAGGAAAGGGTTAAAGCACGTAGAAAGAGAGACGAAGCAGGAGATGCCTATGTGATATGAATAGCCCAATATTCATCTGACCCTGTTTTTTCAAAAGCCCCCCGACCTCCCTTTGTCCAAAACTGTCACCAAGAAACCAGCTGATGCCAGCTTCATTCTACTGTATCTGTCTTCATAACAGTTTTTGCTAAATGAACATGAGGCTAAGCTAAAGCAGTGGAGAAGGAAGCACTTCTTTTTTTTTTTGATATGGAGTCATGTCATCCAGGCTGGAGTGCAATGGCACGATCTCAGCTCACTGCAACTTCTGCTCCCAGGTTCAAGTGATTCTCCTGCCTCAGCCTCCCCAGTAGCTGGGATCACAGGTGCCCACCACGCCCGGCTAATTTTTTGTATTTTTAGTAGAGATGTGGTTTCACCATGTTGGCCAGGCTGGTCTCAAACTCCTGACCTTGTGATCCGCCCGCCTTGGCCTCCCAAAGTGCTGGGATTACAGGCATGAGCCACCGCGCCCGGCCAGGAAGCAATTCTTAATATGCTTGCCTTCCTGTGGCCCTCTCTCTGGCTCAACTAAGATACCAGTGCCTACAGCCTAGGATTCAATGCAGATGAAAACACACTTTCCATCTCATAATGGTTAAACACCAGGGAAGGGAACTGCTCTAAGTGATCCAACAGAAAAGGTGAAAATAGAGCTATCCACTTAGGTTCCTACATCCAGATTTCCCCATCCATTATAAGTTCTGAAACATCATTAAGAACCTTGACTTAGACCCCATGACTTGATTCAACAGAACATTCTAGAAACTTTCTTCTAGTCTCTCCATCCTAAAAATGTAATGAAAATAAGGCAGGTGGCCAGGCACAGTGGCTCATGCTTGTAATCCCAACACAGGGAGACCCCGTCTCTACAAATAATTTAAAACTTAGCTGGGTGTGGTGGTGCACACCTGTGGTCCCAGCTACTCACAAAGCTAAGGCAGGAGGATAACCTGAGCTGGGGAGGTTAAGGTTGCAGTGAGCCATGATTGTGCCACTGCACTCCAGGCTGGACAACAGAGTGAGACCCTGTCTCAAAAAAAAGAAAAAAGAAAGAAAATGAGAAAGGTCTTTTGGCTGTATTGGAATTGCCATTACCTCTGTGGATTTAATAAGCTTCAATTAAAGTGTTACATTTCTCATTTTACTTCCAAATTAATACTGACTGTTAAGGAGGCAGCCAGGGCATATGAGCCCATATCACTGATGCTCCCAATATCAGGAAGGAGGAAGATCTGTAACCCAAGAGAAGTTGCTATGTGGTGTGTTATTACAAGCGACTAAGATCATAGAAAACCCTGAAACTTAGGACAGTGCTGGAGACTGGGATTTTTTTGCTATCCTAATGTCTTACATGTTTTAAATTTTACCCTTCTTCAAGAGACTTCTGTTTTGTTTTGTTTTCAAAACAGATAGAAATAGGGTCTCACTGTGTTGCCCAGGCTGCTCGAACCTCTGGGCTCAAGCTATCGTCCTGCCTCAGCCTCCAAAAGTGCTGGGATTACAGGCGTGAGTCACTGTGCCCGGCAGAGACTTTGGAAGAGACATGATAACTTCACAGCCTCCTTTGTGGCACATGAGCAAAAGTATTGAAACCAAAATGCAAGTGTGGGAGAAATGCAGTGTGATAGGGTGAAATGAGGGACAGGTGACATTGTCAACTCGGCTTCTGCCCCAATCCTATCTGCAAGTGCTTTGGTGTCAAACACTTCAGCCAAATGTTTAACTGAAGTGTCCTTGGTGGGGAGCCCATAGAAATGGATCCAAAAGCTCCTTGAGGCCAGGTGCTGTGGCTCACACCTGTAATTGCAGCACTTTGGGAGGCCAAGGCGGGTAGATCACCTGAGGTCAGGAGTTTGAGACCAGCCTGGCCAACATGGTGAAACCCATCTCCATTACAAATACAAAAATTAGCCGGGCGTGGTGGTGGGCACCTGTGGTCCCAGCTACTCGGGAGGCTGAGGCCGGAGAATCGCTTAAACCCAGGGGGCAGAGGTTGCAGTGAGCTGAGATCACACCACTGCACTTCAACCTGGGCAACAGAGCAAGGCCCCGTCTCAAAAAAAAAAAAAAAAAGCTCCATGAATGTTAGAACTATAGTTATGTGCTACAATGATGTTTTGGCCAACGATGGACTGCATGTATGACAGTGGTCCTATGAGTATAAAAGAGATGAAGAATGCACGCTGCGTTACTCACATGCTTGTGGTGATGCTGGTATAAACAAACCTATTGCACTGCCAGTCGTATAAAAGGACAACACAAACAATTATCTACAGTACACAATACTTGATCATAAACAACTATATTACTGGGTTATGTATTTACTATACTATACTTTTTATCATTAATTTAGAGTATATTCCTTCTACTTACAAAAGAAAAAAATTTTACTGTAAAACAGCCTCAGGCAGGTCCTTCGGAAGGGATTCCAGAAGAAGACATTGTTATCCTAGGAGACGGCAGCTCCATGTATGTTACTGCCCTTGAAGACCTTCTAAGTGGGACAAGATGTAAAAAGGTGGAAGACAATGATATTGATGATCTTGACCCTGTGTAGGTCTAGGCTAATATGTGTCTGTGTCTTAGCTTTTAACAAAAAAGTTTAAAAGCTAAAAAATAAATAAATAATTTTAATAGAAAAAAGCTTATAAAGATATAAAGAAAAAAATTTTTAATGAGCTGTACAGTTTGTGTTTTAAGCTAGGTGTTATTACAAAGGAGTCCAAGAATTAAAAAAAAATTTAGTTTATAAAGTAAAAAAGTTACAGTAAGCAAGGGTTAATTTGTTGTTATTATTATTATTATTATTATTATTATTATATTATTTTGAGACAGAGTCTCACTCTGTCGCCCAGGCTGGAGTGCGGTGGCACGATCTCGGCCCACTGCAACCTCTGCCTCCCAGGTTCAAGCGATTCTCCAGCCTCAGCCTCCTGAGTAGCTGGGATTACAGGTGCCCACCACCACGCCTGGCTAATTTTTAAAATTTTTGGTAGAGATGGGGTTTCACCATGTTGGCCAGGCTGGTCTCAAACTCCCAACCTCAAGTGATCTGCCTGCCTCGGCCTCCCAAAGTGCTGGGATTACAGGCATGAGCCACTGTGCCTGGCCAAGGGTTAATTTATTATTGATGAAAAAATTTTTTTTATAAATTTAGTGTAGCCTAAGTATATAGTATCTATAAAAAGTCTACAGTAGTGTATGGTAATGTCCTAGGCCTTCTATTCCCTCACCACTCACTCATTGACTCACCTAGAGCAACTTCCAGTTCTGCAAGTTCTATTCATGGTAAGTGCCCTCATACAGGTATACCTTTTTTTTCTCTTTTATACTGTATTTTTACTGTACCTTTTCTATGTTTAGATATGTTTGGATATACAAATTCTTACCATTGTATTACAATTGCATACAGTATTCAGTATAGTAACCTGCTATACAGGTTTGTAGCCTAGGAGCAATAGGCTACACTATATAGACCAGGTGTCCGGTAGGCTATACCATCTAGGTTTGTAGAAGTATACTCCATGATGTTTGCACAACAACTAAACCACCTAATGACACATTTCTTGGAACATATCCCCATCATTAAGTAACACATGACTGTATATTCTGTCTCAGTCCTTCTGACATTTGATATTTCTTAGCTTTTTATTTTATTGATTGACTTTTTCAACTGCCAGTATTTTTTAGATTCTGTTTTCTGGCTTCTAGTCCCCAAATTCCTATCCTTCCACCATATTTCTGAAAGCTTTTATGGTCGTTATTTCTCGAGCCCCGTAAGATTACTAGGGGAGTGCTGAGAAATGAGATCCTTTTGATCCGATGACCTGGTAGGTAACAAAAAATAATGAAACTCTGATGACTTGACTAGGGATTCAACCGCTTACTGGCCTCTAATTCCAGTATCAATGCTTCCCATGTTCAACATCTTTTGGCTTTGAAGAGCCCCAGGCAAGTGACAAGTAGTCACAGAATAAACACCAAGATGGAGAAATGGAAATGATGGCAGGGTTTCTTCTAGTCCCAATTTGTCTTAGTTAATGATAGGCTCATTTGGCATTTGGAAAGCAAGAATGTTATTTTAGAATGAAACGTCCCAGCTTTCTTCAAGTTGACCAACTAAAAAAGCTAGGGAATTAATTACCAGTACCATGTGAAAAGCAGGCTTGGACTTGCTGAAATGAAACTGAACCAGTTCACCCTCTCTGCCAGAATGGCAAACAAAGTAGCATGTTGAGGCAGGTGTTACGGACCTTAAAATCAAAAGGGAGACTGAGTCATGCATGGGACAGAAAGTTCAAGGGCTTTCTGTCCTGTCTACTACAGGCATTCTAGAGGAAGAGAATTACTAAGAGGAGATGAGCAATCTCAAGTCCTTTCTCTAGCACCTCAACATCAGCTCTTACTTCTGTTCATTTTCCACCACTATATTACATATGTTACAGCCTGCTATAGGAAGAGCTGCAAAACTTGTTTAGCAATGAAAGATCAAGTAGGTCAGGTTGGCGGTGCACCTTATTTTCCCATATCACAGGGCAAAGATCACAGGTTTTTTTTTCCCCCCACAGCACTGCTTTACTTAGGTCTCTTTTCCTTGCCCCAAGATTTATCTTAAATTAGGAAAGGATATCTATGACCTTGATTTCAGACTTACCATATTATTTTATCTGTCATATATTAGTCCCACTGAGGGAAAGAGGGCTTGACAGAGACTTATTCTAGAATGTGTGGGATTCCAGAATGTGTGGGTGGCTGCCTTAGAGTCAACAGGAGACATGTCCCAGCTAGTTTTGCAAGTACATAATGACATTCTAGAAGTTTCTCCTCCGAGGAGAAAGGAGTTAACATTCACTGATCACTGTGCAAGATCTTCTTTAGATTTTCATTTGGTATCTCATAATAACCTTATGAGACTGGCAGTACTAACCCTATTTCACTTGATAAATAAACTGAAGTTCAAAGTAATAGGGTATGTGCCAAGATTCAAACCAACATACTTGACTCCAAACCCCATCTTTGGAGGGTTTCCCCTAGGTTCCCATTTGCTTTAGGAAAATTAGAGTCAATAGGATCCTGCCCTTATACTGTAACCAGCACTGAATGGAATAATGCAAAACAGAAGCAGAGAGAAGCAACTACTATACTTCTTTCCCCTGAGACAGTTTGTAGATAGAATACTCTACTTCTACTGAGAAGATTCACAGTAAAAGCAATCAAAGAATTTTTAAGGTCACCCCAGTCAATATATGCCTACCCAGTGGAGGGGAAATCCCCACTTCTGGCAAAATGTATCATGAAGGGTCACATGCTATTTTTCAGTCATGCATGTCACTTGATCTATGGCTAAAAGTGAGTTATTTCTGGGGCATACTGGGCTTACTATTTAAGCCACTTAGTAGACTATAAAATAATAGCATTCCATGGTTTGGGATTTTAACATTAACAAAATTGTTGGAGACATTCCAGAAGATGAGAAAGTAAACTATTTTGGAAAGTGACATTAAGAAATCAATTCTGAGAAAAGACAACTAGCTCTTGTATCACTGCTTAAAGTTCATTTTCTTTCCCTTCTAAGTCTGATTTTACCCATAAAAGTGTAATTTATGCTCATAAAAAAGTGCACATAGTACAGAAAGTTATGAAAAGCCTCCCTCCCCTCCTAGTCTCACTTACATATCTTTCCAAAAACTTACTGTGCAGAAAGTAGCCTGTGTGTGTGTGTATAATTTATAATAAAACAGCTCTTTAAAGTACAAGTTGGTTCGTTTACAATAGCATAAAAAAATACTTATGAAAAAATTTAACCAAGGAGGTGAAAAACTTATACACTGAAAACTACAAAATGTAGCTGAAAGAAATTAAAGACACCAATAAATGGAACAATATGCTGTATTTGTCGATTTGGAGATTTAATATTGTTAAGATTTCAATACTACTCAAAGCAATCTATAGATTCAATACAATCCCCATCAAAATCCCAACAACCTCTTGTACAGAAAAATCTACCCTAAAATTCATATGGAATTTCAAGGGTCCCCAAGTGGCCAAAACAATCTTCTTTTTTTTTTTTGAGACGGAGTCTCACTCTGTCGCCCAGGCTGGAGTGCAGTGGCGTGATCTCAGCTCACTGCAAGCTCCACCTCCTGGGTTCACGCCATTCTCCTGCCTCAGCCTCCCGAGTAGCTGGGACTACAGGTGCCCACCACCACGCCTGGCTAATTTTTTTATTTTTAGTAGAGACGGGGTTTCACTGTTTTAGCCAGGATGGTCTCAATCTCCTGACCTCGTGATCCGCCTGCCTTGGCCTCCCAAAGTGCTGGGATTACAGGCGTGTGCCACCACACCTGGCCACCAAAACAATCTTTAAAGCAAACATTACAGGACTCATATTCCTGATTCTAAAATTTATTACAAAGCCACAGTAATCAAAACAGCATGGTATTGACATAAAGAAATACATCATAGACCAATGGAATAGAACAGGGAGCCCATTAATAAATTCTCCTGTATATGGTCAAATGATTTTCAACAAGGATGTCAAGACCATTCAGTGCAGAAAGGACAGTCTTTTCAACAAATGGTGCTGGGAAAACTGGATATCCACAAGCAAAAGAAAGAGGCCGGACCCTTACCTAATACCACATACAAAAATTAACTCAAAAAGGATCAAAGACCTGATATAAGACCTAAAACTGTAAAACTCTTAGAAGAAAACCTAGGCGGAAAACTTCATGACATGAAATCTGGCAATGATTTCCTAGATATGACACCGAACAGACAACAAAAACAAAACAGATAAACTAGGCTACATCAAAATTAAAAACTTCTGTGCATCAAGGGACACAATCAACAGAATGAAAAGGCAACCTAAAGAATGGAAGAAAATGTTTGCAAATCATGTACCTGATAAGGAATTAATATCCCAAATATAAAAGGAACTCCTGCAACTAAACAACAAAAGAAACCTAATTTTTAAATAGGCAAAGCACTTGAATAGACATTTCTCCAAGAAGATAAACAAATGGCCAATAAGCATACGAAAAGATGCTCACCATCACTAATCATTAGGGAAATGCAAATGAAAACCGCAATGAGATAACACTTCACACTTGGTGTGAAATGCTAAGATGGCTACTCTCAAAAACCCAGAAAATAACAAGTGTTGGTGAGGATGTGGAGAAATTGGAACTTTGTGCACTGCTAGTGGGAATGTAAAATGGTGCAGCTGCTATGGAAAACAGTATGATGGTTCTTCAAAAAATTAAAGAAGATTAAATAGAATCACCATATGATCCAGCAATTCCACCTCTGGGTATCCAAAAGAATTGAAAGCAGGGGCTGAAAGAGATATTTGTACACCTGTGTTTATAGCAGCCTTACTCACAACAGCTAAGAGGTGGAAACAACCCAAATGGCCATCAACAGATGGAAGGATAAATAAAATGTGGTATATGCATACAATGGACTATTATTTAGCCTTTAAATGGAAGAAAATTCTGGCACACGCTACAACATAGATGAATCCTAAGGACATTATACTAAGTGAGTTAAGCTAGTCACAAAAAAGACAAATCTGTATGATCTCACTAATATGAGGTATCTAGAGTAGTCAGACTCAAATATTATGGAGGAAGGTAATTGCCAGGAGATGGGGAGAGGGGAGAATGGAGAATTGTTGCTTAATGGGTATAGTTTCAGTTTTACAAGATGAAAAAGTTCTTGAGATTGGTTGTGCAACAACATGAATATATACTTAACCCTACTGAACTATGCATTTACAAAAATGGTTAATACTGTAAATTTCATGTTATGTGTATTTTTATAACAATTAAAAAATTTTTAAATTATTTTAAAAGCTCAAGTTAGGTTATGTAATACTATTATTTTAACCTTTACAATTTATCTTGTATATTTTTCCGTATTATCACATATTTCTTCTTCCTTGTTCATCTTTGGGACTATTTACTAGTATAAGCACACTGTTAATTATTTAACTTTTCTCTATTGATGGGCAATTAGAATATTTCCAGTTTTTTCACTACTACTAACCTTGCTCTAACATTCCTTCTTTGACCCATATCTTTCCACACTGTATGATTATAAGTCATTGCCTAAAATTTAGACAAAACTCTAAAGACTCTAGATATAAAAAGAGTATCAGGGCAAGGGAACACGTAGTTATAAAATCCAACTTAAGACCAGGCGCGGTGGCTCATGCCTGTAATCCCAGCACTTTGGGAGGCCAAGGTGGGTGGATCACGAGGTCAGGAGATCGAGACCATCCTGGCTAACACAGTGAAACCCCATCTCTACTAAAAAAATACAAAAAAATTAGCCAGGCGTGGTGGCGGGCGTCTGTAGTCCCAGCTACTTGGGAGGCTGAGGCAGGAGAATGGCGTGAACCCGGGAGGCGGAGCTTTCAGTGAGCCCAGATTGTGCCATTGCACTCCAGCCTGGGTGACACAGTGAGACACCATCTCAAAAAAAAAAAAAAAAAAAAATCCAACTTAAGTTGCTGTCATTACCATTAAGACCATAAGTCTTGGCCGGGCGCGGTGGCTCACGCTTATAATCCCAGCACTTTGGGAGGCCGAGGCAGGCGGATCATGAGGTCAGGAGATCAAGACCATGGTGAAACCCCGCCTCTACTAAAAATACAAAAAATTAGCCGGGCATGGTGGCGGGCGCCTGTAGTCCCAGCTACTCGGGAGGCTGAGGCAGGAGAATGGCGTGAACCCGGGAGGCAGAGCTTGCAGTGAGCCGAGATTGCGCCACTGCACTCCAGCCTGGGTGACAGAGCGAGACTCCGTCTCCAAAAAAAAAAAAAAAAAAAAAAAAAAGACCATAAGTCTCATAACCTTTGATTCAGTGATTACATTTTAAAGGAAAATATTCAGAAGAAGGAAAAGGCTCTATTTTTGACATTATCTGTAATACGAAAAAACTGAAAAATGATCTAAATGTCTACTAATAGAGGCATTATAAGGAAATCAAGAAACACCTTTATGGCTATAAAACAATAATTAGGAAGACTATGTAACTGTATTAAAAATATTTATATGTTCACAGTAAAAAAAACACACACACTTTACATTTAGTCTGTAATCCAGAGATTGTAAGTGCCTCATGGGTCTAATGTATCCCAGGCAGATGTTCTGTTTGGACTACACAACTTCTTTGAAATTAGAATTTGACTATCTTTAGGTACGGTGAGCATTCTCCAATTCACTGTCGTCTACATCACTTTCTAATGTTTTATAACCAATGCTTTGCCTTACTCAGGTACCTACATTCTTGACCTCCAAATGTGGATGAAAACTCAGAAGGACTTAGAAAAATATAGACAGATCTCCTGACAGGGAGTGAGCTGCTCAGTGCATTTTCCTTTGGGAGAAACAGTGCCTCCACTTACCGCTAAAAAATCTTATACCAGTTAGCACATATGTTAAATATATGTACATACATACACAGCATGGTGATGTTTTCCCACCAGAATGGCTTCCAATGCCAATTTGTGCAATTCAAGTTTAAACAGACTATAAATTGTCCATTTCCAAGGGTGCATAAGAAATAAAGATATGTTTCTTCCCACACCCCACACCTCCTTAAGAACCCCCAGTATCACTCACCTAGTGACTTGCTTGTGAAAGTCTGTAAGTTGCTTGTGTGTCACTGTGACGGCTCCCACGGTTGTTTCCTTTGGCAAACCTTTTAAGGAATTTTCTAACCATCGACAAAAAGTCTGTATAGGAAAAAGGGGTAAGAGTTTTAAAAGGAAGCATGGTTTACTCACCTGAGACCCTATAGATACTAACAAAACCCCACAAATTTTCCTTAGTAGCATTTACTTCCCTACACTTGGGAGCAAGTAAAGGAATCAACAAAAGTGCCTCATTAGCCCTTCAAACCCTCTGAGTTGATGCAGTCTGCATATGCATGCCTAGATTTCCCTTCAAAGGAGCAGCGGGCATCATTTCAGAAAAGGACCTTCTACACCTTAGAAGTGAAGTTTCTTCTGGATGAGGCTAGTGTTTTGTTCCTGTCATAACATATATGACATATATACATACGCATGCATGCGAACACGAACACACACACACACACTCGCTCGCTCTCTCTTTTTTGAGATAGGGTCTCACTCTGTTGCCCAGGCTGGCGTGCAGTGCACTGCAGCTTTGACCTTCCAGGCTCAAGTGATCCTCCCACCCCAGCTTCCCAGGTATCTCAGACTACAGAAGTCCATCAACATGCCTGGCTAATTAAAAACAATTTTTTTTTAAGAGATGAGGAGTCTATGTTGCCCAGACTGGTCTCAAACTCCTGGGCTCAAGAGATCCTCCCAAAGTGCTGGGACTACAGGTATAAGCACTTGACCAGTATATTTTTAAAATTAAACAGATTTCCAAAAGCTCTTGAGCTTAAAGATCAAAAGTGATCCATAGTAAAGGTTCAGATACCTGAAAGAGCAGGGGCAAAAAGTATACTAAGCCACCATGTCAGAAAGTATACATATGAGACATATGAGTCCAGAATCTTAAGGATTTTAAGGCCATCTCTCTCAGAATAAGTCCTGTCCATTCAGTTCTTTTGTGATATCTGCCTGCTCTTTGTGTTAAAAAACCTTGCTCTTGTTGCTGTTTAATTTACTTATATATCTTTTATATAAGTATATCTGAGCATTCTCTTTATGCCTTTCCTATGCACAAAAATTGTCCCTACTCCCTTTACTTCCTTCCTTTCTAAAATAAAAATTCTACAGACTTCCTCTGGGTTCTTATTTTCAGTTTAATTGTTGTCCTTTGGGTCAGCGTTAATATTTCTTCATCCCTTTTTAAGTGGAATGTATACTTCAGTCATAGTTTTGGGCTGTAAAATTACTCTTTTATACCTAATTTTTTTTACATTATATATTTTCCCATCATATTCATTTATGACCATAATAGGCCAGAGCAAAAGTATTATAAATGCTCAGGAAGTACTAAGCATTTCTTAATCATGGATACATAACAGCTCCTTAATTTTAAAAAATACATAATAGTTGTTATATAGCAAACTTTTTTTTTTTTTTTTTTGAGACAGGGTCTTGCTATGCAGCCCAGACTGGAGTGCAGGGGCATGATCATAGCTCACTGCAGGCTGGAACTCCTGGGCTTAAGCAATCCTACCCTCCTGAGTAGCTGGGACTATAGATGTATGCCACCACACCCAGCTAACTAAAAAGAAAAATTTTTTTTTTTTTTTTGTAGGGATGGGGTCTATGTTGCCCAAGCTGGTGGAGTCTCAAACTCCTGGCGTCAAGTGATCCTTCTACCTTGGTCTCCCAAAGTATTGGGAAGACAGGCGTGAGCCACTGTGCCCGGCTGATATATAGTACACGCCTTAGAGTACATGGCTACCTGGTTTCCATTCCTGTCCAGACTTCTTGTTCTCATCTTTTGTTGTTGTTGTTAGCACTTAACAATATGCTTACAATCAAGAATGTTTTTATAAAGTTAGATTTACATAAGTTTTCTGTTACTTGGGAACCAAATGTATTTGTAAAAAAGTTTAAGCAGAGTATGAAGACTTTTTCCCTCAGGTCAAGGACTTTTGAATTAAATTTGCTGATTCCTGGAGGCTCAAAAAGTACTTTTCTTTAGAAAAACAAATATGCTACTCTATCAGGTTGAAATGGAACATGTGTATTGAACCAGCAAGGAATAGGTACTATCTATTATATATTATTATTCTCAATTTTATATTCTGTGGTTCTGTAAGACAGCTCACTTTAACTAGGTCCCAATGAGTACTTTCCTGAACTGCTTTTACAGTAATATTAAAAATTATAAATTCCATTTTAAAAATAATTTCAGGTTATATTATACTTTACCATTCTATTCAACTTTCACACAGTGCACATAACCTGAGTTATGGTCATGTGGCCCAGTACTGAAATTACTTGGGCATTATTAGATAGCTTTAAAAAAACAACTCCATCCTTAGGTGGGTGATAAAGGATCTGGTTCAAAGAAATCCAAAGGGGAAATATATCCAACTGTACATTGTGGGTTACTTTGACAATTATGTGCTTCCAAATGTTCTGGCTAGATGTATCACCAAGAAATAATACAGTGCTATAGAATAAGTCTGAAAGGATTAAATACTTCTCGAGTAATACGTAACTAATATAACTGACATTTGGACATCTCTCACAAGTGAACAAATTTCACATTGGACAGCCACACGACTGAATTCAATGCTTGATACCCCCTATGACAGTGACATAGAAACATGCTTTAAAGAACTCAATAATAAATTACTGATCTTTACGGGCCTCTTCATCTACCAATCTAATTTGGCAATATGCCTAAATTTGGTTCCATGGACAGAAAACAGGGCTAGTTTCAAAATTAGGGTTGGCCTTAAGGAACCAAAGCCTATTAGGTTTAGGGACTATGAGATAAATTCCTCATGAAAACAATCTTACCGGTCTGTCAACCTGCATGATCTCCCAGAGCACTTCAGCCACATCTGGTAGGGTATAGGGGGGGAGGCAAAAGCAGCAGGTGTGCAGCAGCTGGCTGACAAGCTGCTGTCCAAGCTGGTTCATCACCTGTCCAATCAGTTCTTTCCGTAATTCAAAGTCTTCTTCATGCTGTATGTGGGAAAGCAGGAACATCAGATAAATTCTAGTCTCAACTTCCCAAAGACCAAGCACTCTTTCCCCTTTAGTAATTTCTCTTTAATAGGAAAGTGTATGTGTGTGTGCGGGTGTGTGTCTGTGTGTATACAGGTGTGTGTAAAATAACAGCTGGATTCACAAAGTCCAGAAGTTTTTTGTCTTTAGAAAGAAAATGAAGGAGTTTATTAGCATCCAAGGAATGAACATGGGTTTCAACAGAGATCAATGCTTAGATTTTTCATGATTTGAAGGCAGAAAACACGGTTAAGAATTAAAGTTAGCAATTTTTAAAATTTTTTTCTCTTCATCTTCTATGTGATGGTATTAATTTTTTTTTAATGTGAAAAATAGCTTGTGTTCCTATTTCCTTTTTTAAAAACCAAGTCAGCCTGGCACGGCAGCACACACCATAGTCCCAGCCACTCCAAAGGCTCAGGTAGGGGAACAGCTTGAACCCAGGTGTTCTGGGCTAGAGCATGCTATACCAACTGGGTGCCTGTGCTAAATTCAGCATCAATGTGGTGACCTCCTAGGAGAGAGGAACGACTCTTGGGTTGCCTAAGGAGGGAGCGGTGAACAGCCCAAGTCAGAAACAGAGTGGGTCAAAATTCCATTCTGATCTATAGTGGGATCTCACCTGT
The DNA here is from genome assembly GCF_028878055.3 of Symphalangus syndactylus. NCBI lineage: Eukaryota > Metazoa > Chordata > Mammalia > Primates > Hylobatidae > Symphalangus > Symphalangus syndactylus. Next base: position 118,791,977 of record NC_072428.2, read on the forward strand.
GAACGGCCACTACAGTCTGGGTAACACAGCCAGAACCCCATGTCACAATAAAACAAAACAAAACCAACTGAAATAAGAATTGAAGACATCTATCAGAGATCTAATTTTTTCTATCAAAAAAAAAAAAACCCTTTTTTTCTTCTTGCAGTCTTTAATTTTTTTTTTTTTTTTTTTTTTTTGAGACAGAGTCTTGCTGTGTCACCCAGGCTGGAGTGCAGTGGCCTGATCTCGGCTAACTGAAACCTCCATCCCCTGGGTTCAAGCAATTCTCCTGCCTCAGCCTCCCTAGTAGCTGGGATTACAGGCATCCACTACCACGCTTGGCTAGTTTTTGTACTTTTAGTAGAGACAGGGTTTCACCATGTTGGCTAGGCTGGTCTTGAACTCCTGACCTCAAGTGATCTGCCCGCCTTGGCCTCCCAAACTGCTGGGATTACAGGCGTGAGCCACTGCACCTGGCCCTTCTTGTGGTCTTTAAATACACATATATTTCTAATACCCTGAGAAAAATATTTTTTAAATTGCCTTTCCCTTCTAGTTATTTTCTTCCCTCTTTTACTGTCAAACTTCTTAAATGAATAGCCTGAATAGAATGCATAAGTAAATACATACTTCTTCACTGCTCTCCACTGTCTACAATTTTACTCCACATCTAATCAAACCTACCTTCGAAATTCCTGTGAAGCACTTTACTACTCCCACTGCTTAGTTGTCCACTAACAAACTTAGTACTATTCTGACTTGCTCTGATCTTGGTTTAGAGGCAGTATGACTATCTGCCTCTCTAATCCATCAAAATTCTACCTCTATTTCACGGCTCCATTTAAATCCCTCCCCTTCCATAAAGTTATTCCAACTCTTTTTGGTCTAGAGCTTTCCCTCGTCTGATCTCATACCAATCATGACTTTTATCACTCATCTGACAATCAAATACTGGAGGCCAAGGTGGGAGGATCACTTGAGGCTAGGAGTTCAAGACCAACCTGGGCAATATGGTGAAACGCCATCTCTACAAAAAATATAAAAACTAGCCAGGCATGGTGTTGAATGCCTGTAGTCCTGGCTACTCAGTAGGCTGAGGATCCTTTGAGATTCACATCACTGTACTACAGCCTAGGCGACAGAGCAAGACCCTGTTTCAAAAACAAATGAAAAACACCAAATACTGGCATCCTGTTGTTACTTAACTCTTTAAACCTGTTTCTCTCTTCAACTAGACACCAAATGATTTGAGAGCATGAACAGTTTTAGACTGCTTTATACAGCCTAAAGCACACAGCACAAGTGTCTTAGTTGATATTTTGGCTAGTGAATGATCCACTATGATATATGTCTACCAATATAGATCAAATAAGGAAATACTGGGATGCTGGTTTTCTCCTAAGGAATGACAAAGAGATAGGAGATAAAAGCTGTTAAGTAGAAATGGTATCATTTTTATACTTACATCATTGGCTACCCCTGTATGAATGAGGTCTCGTAGAAACCTCATGACACTACAATTGGCATCCCGGTGGTCCAGGGTAGTAGAGGCAATGGCCCACTGTAAGATAGGGATGACTACTTGGCTCCGCAGCAAGGTGACAGGGCTACGCTGAATAAACCTGGTGTGGAAAGTGAGACTAGGTATAAATGACAAGATTAGGCTATAAAAGCAGCTAGGGTAAAAGGGCAAAACTATGAAGACAGTAAAAAAGATCAGTGGTTGGTGGGGGCTTCAGGGAAGAAGGGATGAATAGACAGAACATAGAGGATTTTTTTTGGCAGTGAAAGTATTCTGTATGATACTATAACAGTGGATACACATCATTACACATTTGTCAAGACCCACAGAATGTACACTGAGAGTGAAGCCTAATATAAATTATGGACTTTGGGTGATAAGGATGTGTTAATATATGGTCACTGTTTGTACTAACCCTGGTGGGGGATGCTAATAGAAGGGAAGGCTGTCTGTGTTAGGAGGGAGGGGTATATGGGAGAAACTTTTCACTCAAATTTGCAGTGAACCTAAAGTTGCTGTTAAAAAAAAAAAGGACCATATCTTAGATTAGTATATTAAAAGAGGTGTCACCACACCCTATTTCCAACTAAGATTTTATAAATCAAGAAAGACCAGTCAAAAGGACTTACAAGTAGAAACTCTCCTAGGTTAAAAAGTCCTAAAGATGCTAGAACAGCATTTCCCAAACTAAAGTTCACAGAATTCCAGTTCCCAGGACGTCAACAGGAATCCCTCAAAGAAAAGGTTGTGTGTTCAAGTAAGCTTGGGAAACGCTGCTGGATTTTGAAAGTAGTTTTGCTTGTTTATTTTTTGCTTTAAACTACTATCAGATTTCTAAGTTCCTTTAATATACAGGGAGAATCTCTTCAGAAAAAGATACAGTATATTCCAAACTTGTTTCATCATTTGTACAAAGAACATTTTTAGGGACTAGTTTTCCAAGGAATACATACCCTAAGAAAACAGAGGGTGGGCCGGGTGTGGTGGCTCAGGCCTGTAATCCCAGCACTTTGGGAGGCCGAGAAGGGCAGATCACGAGGTCAGGAGATCGAGACCATCCTGGCTAACACGGTGAAACCCCGTCTCTACTAAAAATACAAAAAATTAGCTGAGTGTGGTGGCGGGTGCCTGTAGTCCCAGCTACTTGGGAGGCTGAGGCAGGAGAATGGCGTGAACCCAGGAGGCATAGCTTGCAGTGAGCCGAGATTACGCCACTGCACTCCAGCCTGGGCAACAGAGTGAGACTCCATCTCAAAAAAAAAAGAAAGAAAACAGAGGGTGATAGCCCATCCAACAATTCTATCAACTAAAAACAAAACAAGAAAAAGAAAAAAAAGGTTTTTCTAACCTATACGAAAACTAACAAAAAAAAAGTGTTCAATATTCAATCCTGCCAGGTACGGTGGCTCACGCCTGTAATCCCAGCACTTTGGGAGGCCAAGGTGGGTGGATCACCTGAGGTCAGGAGTTTGAGACCAGCCTGACCAACATGGCAAAACCCCGTCAATACAAAAATTAGCTGGGCATGGTGGTGGGCATCTGTAATCCCAACTACTCGGGAGGCTGAGGCAGGAGAATCACTTGAACCCCGGAGGCAGAGGTTGCAGTGAGCCGAGATCATGCCATTGCACTCCAGCCTGGGCAACAGAGAGAGACTCCATCTCAAAAAAGAAAAAAGAAAAAAAATCAATCCTAAGATGAAACAATCAAGTCAATATTACTTTGCATTTGTAAATGATATAACAGTTGGGCTTTTGTTGTTTTGAAAATAATGATTTTTCTTTTTTTTTTTTAAATGCTGATATGGTAACAGTTTTGGTTCAAATTCCTTAGTTAGGGACTAAGGAATTCAAGCAGAAGTTTGGCAATCATATTATCAGTGCTACTGATAAAGTAGGCTGTGAGTAGAGCTGAGAAATACAGTATGAGATAACTGCTAAGGCATCTTAAAATCCCAAACATTCTTTATTCCGAAACTGATTATATCTGAAGGATGCTAAGCTTCCTCAAAGAGAAAGTTGAGGTGAAACATGAAATTGCAACAGCAAGAACAGTTAAAACCTACAGAGGACTGTAGAGATGATCTAGTCAAGTGTTTTGCCAGGCACACTGCATTGTCTTGTGTGTGTGCCCTCCTTCCTGGCAGGAACTCAGCTCCTTTATCCCTTGCTTCCCGCAATACTCTGCGTCATTGCTGGGGATATATCAGCTTGCATTTTACCTTTGGGTTATGAATCATTAATCTACTTACTCCAGTGACTTCATTTTACAAGAATAAAACAACCAAGGGTCAGATGGCAAGACTAAGCAGTGACAGGATGAGCAATTAAGAAATGGGCTCTTCAGAAGGATTTACCTGGTGGCTAGCCGGAACAGGTCATCTACAGTGTCAGGGTGATTCTGGAGACCATTCTGCTGTTCTAGGAGTTGAAAGGTGGGAATGCACAGTGCCTAAAACAGAACAGTGATTTTAAAAGAAATTCTTTTTCAGAATTGCCATAGCATTCAGACTTGCCAAATATTACAATAAGTACAAAAGGAACAAAGAAGAAAAGCACAGCTGGGAAAAGAAAAAGATTGTAATGAGAATCTGATCAGGAAAAGAAAGACATAAATCCTTCCCAGTTGACATAAACAGTTTTCACCTATGAAATCTACATTTAAGAAAGGGTTGAGGACACAGATTTTAGCTGATAAAACTCAACAGACGTCATCTCAAAGTTTTAGAAATTTCTGAAAGCAAAGATTCTATTTAGGTATAGTCCACTAAGGGAGTGGAAGTTTTTATAATAATTATGAAATATCAATTTTAAGTGAAAAGACATCTTGGGAAAAGAAACAACATTCTTCAACTCAATATTCCCCTCTGTGGCTGGAAGGGAAGGAAAAGCAGTATCTGAGGATCTGTTTTGAATGCTATTATTAACTCTAAAACCCTCCCTGCTGCTAAGTAAACTAGTCAGTTGGCTGTTCCAGGCAAGAAGTTAAAAATACAATAATGCTTGAGCTTAGAGATTCATTTTTCTCACCTCCTCCCCCCTCCAAACACCCTATCTCTGGAAGAGCATAAACCAGGCAGTAACATGTAATAATCATTACACTCATGTGGTCAGTCTCTCATTCTCTCAAACAGGCCTGTTCTGTGAACAACTGGGAAGCTTCCACCTCCCTGTTATTAGGAAATCAACATGCCTGGGGGAAAACAAACAAGCAACACAATTAAAGACATGGTAAAGAATACGCTGCTAGGCCTTCAGACCCTCTAGGCCTGATGCGTCTACACTCCTCATGGAAAAGATACCTGGAGCATGTCTAGTAGTCCCTGCCGACAGCCTTCTTCCATGCCATATTCATCCACGAGGATACTACCAAGGTACAGGAAGCAGGAATGCTGATGTACGTGGTACACATTCACCATCTGTCGAGGGAAAAAAACAATTAGTTCAATGCTTTGTCCTTCAAAAAGTACCGACTTATGAAGCTGTCTCCAGGAAGAAATTCAGAGATAGATTGGCTTCTTCTCTTTAAGGCAACATAGTATAAAGCTTGTTAGCACTATTTTGTGAAACATAGGGCTCAATATCTCAAATGATTTTCAGGTTCTCTATTCTTCCAACTCTTTGAACTTTCATCTTCCCAAGACAATGCTGTATAAGAGTTGTCTAATACTTAAAGCTGGAAGCTATCAGGGAGCTCATGGACTATTTGCAAAACCCCAGCACAGAATATTTCATCCAGTACGTAAAAGTTGCTCTCATTTGCACTGTAGATAAGTCATATTTTTTAAATAGGATATATAGCCATAGTTGGGAAAACAGTATCAAACACCTTCATCCTGGAGAAGACAGTGAAAGCATTGTTTAAATTTTGAGTTGCTCCTAAACCTATTTTATCTTTTAAGTAAAAAATAGTGTTTTCTATGAAGATATTTGGATTTCAACAAAAATTTTAATACAATATGCACATTATTATTATTTTTTAAGAGACTGGGTTTCGCTCTGTTGCCCAGGCTGGAGTGCAGTGGTGAGATCTTGGCTCACTGTGGCCTCAACCTACCAGGCTCAAGGGATCCTCCCACCTCAGCCTCCCGAGCAGCTGGGACTATAGGTGTGCACCACCATGCCCGGCCACAATATGCGCTTAAATGATTTGTTTAGAATTTTCACTCCACTATCCTCCCAGAATTAAGAAACAATTGTACACTAGCCTATTTAAAATGCCACCACAGTACATATGTATTGATCTTATTACATAAATTCAACTCTATGAACTTGGGACTGAAAGGATACAGTAACTTAATTCTTCTATTGTCATATGCCATGGGATGAGCATGAGATGGGAGCTATGAATCCATTCCATGTTGTAAACTCAAAATTATATGCTCTACTAAGGAATGATTAAGTCAAGGGTTGCCTTTTTCTCAAAGGGCTACTTTGTAAAAAGTATAGATCTTGTCTGCCATTCAGTCTTCTGCCCACTCAAGTTTGCCAGTGTAGCACAAAAATGACCAATAGATAATACTTAAATGAATTATGGCTATAGCTCAGTAAAACATTAAAAAAAAAAAACACAAAAACAAAAATAGGTGGCAAGGCCACTGACCATAGATTGCTGGCTCCTGAGTTAAGGGATTTTTTAAGGATAATTTTCATTTTTGTCACATGTACTGACTCTAGAACACACTTCCTATATAATAGTGCTACCTACTCTATTGGGTTGGTCATATACTTAACTGGCAGGAATTAAAAAACAGTATCAAAGTCATGATGGTATCCTCCAATAGCAAAGGGGCATTCTATCAAGTTGTAGTAGATCCAGAATGTATTGCACTGAAGGGGACACTTGACCAGAGGTGGCAATCGCCTAAATGCAAACATACATTATTGTGCTCAGCATATAGTGAAAGTAGAGAAATCACTAAAAATTAAAATTCTGTTGAAATATTTACCTGTACAACCTTTAATCAAATCTACAATTTAGAGAGGCAAGGTTATCCAAGTACCAACACTGCACCAGCATGCCTGTGCCTGTGGTTGAGGGCACCTATGATGCAGAATTTAAGGGGTAACTCACTCTTTTTTTTTTTTTTTTTGAGACAGAGTTTCACTCTGTCACCCAGGCTGGAGGGCAGTGGCACGATCTCGGCTCACTGCAACCTCCACCCTTCGGGTTCAAATGATTCTCCTTCCTCAGCCTCCTGAGTAGCTGGGACTACAGGCGCCTGCCACCGCGCCCGGCTAATTTTTTGCATTTTTAGTAGAGATGGGGTTTCATCATCTTGGCCAGGCTGTTCTTGAACTCCTGACCTCGTGATCCACCGACCTCAGCCTCCCAAAGTGCTGGGATTACAGGCGTGAGCCACCGCGCCTGGCCAGGGGGAACTCATTCTTAAGGCCAGGACCTCCTTAAAATCTGCACCCTAGGTGCTCTCCCTAGGTGGAGCATGGTCACTTCAGGTTGGGTGGGGTATGACTCTAGCCTGGAGCTCTGTGACTGTTTTCCTCACAGCATGGGTACAAAATTTCAGAAAGCACCTCAGAGTCCTGCAAATGCCAGATTGGCACTTTGCCTTGTGTCCCTAAATCTTGTGCCCTGGGCACTGGCATCCTGGCCCTGCTCTAAGGTTAACATCAACACAATTACTTAGTGACTTAAGCATAGGCATCTCATACAGTTCTAGATGAGAATATGATTTTAGAGAACATCATTTAGTGAGTCATACCATCATAATTACACATCAATCTTAATGACTAAAAGAGTAAAATTTATTTTTTGACAAGAGACTTTTGTGGACAACTAACTGTGGCCAAGATCGAAGAAAATCCCTTTGGGCCAAGAAACAGCAAAGTTTGACTTGCTACATTTTTTTCCCAAGGATCTCAATACAAAAATGCTTATCATTAGTATGTAAGTACTGAGCCCAAGTCATTCGCTTCACAGAATTTCACACTGGACTGTGTTGCTACTCAGAATACTGCTATAGCTACTATACAGAAGTGATTTTAGGCTGTTTCCCTTATAGACACTGTACCTATCACAGGCACTAATCTCTTTCAAGTGTTTTTTTAGTTTGTTAATAAATACAAAAGTGTTTCATTTCATCAGCAAAGTTTCTGTTCTTAAGGCTCCTATTTCAAATTCTTTTTTTGAGATGGAGTCTTGCTCTATCACCCAGGCTGGAGTGCAGTGCGGCTCCTGGGTTCAAGCGATTCTCCTGCCTCAGCCTCCCGAGTAGCTAGGATTACAGGTGCCTGCCACCATGCCTGGCTAATTTTTGTATTTTTAGTAGAGACAGGGTTTTACCATGTTGGCCAGGCTGGTCTTGAACTCCTGACCTCAGGTGGTCCACCTGCATAGGCCTCCCAAAGTGCTGGGATTACAGACGTGAGCCACCGCACCCTGCCTATTTCAAATTCTGTACATGGAACACGTGCCCCCGCCAACAGATAACTTTACCTGTGTGACTAGTGGCTGCAGCAGTGCTGCAGATCCTTTGCCTACACAGCGAACAGCAAAGCGCAGGCACCTGCAACAACGCTCTACAATCCGATTATCAGCTCGGTGCTTATTTAGAGTCTCGGATAAAACTGGCCATATCTGGGTCAAAAGTAAAAGGGCACAAGAAAGAAAATAATCAACAACTAGGACCTGAAAAACTGCTAAGTTGGTAACACCTCATTTAGCTTTTAAATAACTGGGACAAAACTTTCTGTACAGGGAAGACACATGGCCAGCATGCTCAGGTTCAATAGACTACCCACCACAAAACCCTACCACTTAACAAGAGAAAACAGTGCCTCTTTAGAACTGGAAGAGCATGTCTAACTTTGCTAAAAGACAGAGATACACAATTTCCTAAACTTCAGACTTCCCGAAAGGCTATGAAAAGAATCTGGTACGAGCTATACAGGAAGAGATGTTTAAAGATAGTTCCTGGAAGGTGGAAGAATTTGAACAAAAGGACTAGAGTTAAGGAAATGGCATCATTTGAGACCATTGGACACTTAAAGAGTATTTAGTGTTGATGTAATTTTTCCTCTGAAGTCTCAAAAGCAATTCTTAAAACATGACTTTTGATCCTCACATAACCTTCAGTGAAAAAAGTAGAGGGGAAGTAAGTCATCACTGAAGAAAATGAAGTCACTAGCTTTGTCAAAAATATTCTGCTGGTATTGATCAGGCCTCCTAGTTAACTCTAGGAGTCACACACTGAATCTCTTTCTACCACTTCTCTGGCCTTTCAATGCATTCCCTTACAGCCTGTTTTGTTATCAAATCTAAAATAAAAGACATTTGGATGGCTCTGTCCCTCATTTCATTGAAACCACATCAACAAACTGAATCTCCCTATGAACTTGGAAGACAGTATCCTCTCAGGTGAGTTACCCAAAGCCCTGTAAGGAAAAAAGAAGAAAGCCTTGATTCCACAAGCATCCATTAGCACTTACTTCCTGTATGACTTTCTGACACGGATGAGTCTGTCCATTTTCCACAATGGGATTGGTATGCCTGGGAAAAGACAACAGCCCAAAATAGTGAACAAAGACCAGTTTCACTGAGGACCCAGAGCCCTGATCCCTGCTTGCTTACTTAATATCATTTTCACCAAATAAAGAAAACCAGATGATAAAGTCATTTACTTACATCACCTTTATAAGCACATACTTTAAATCATCCTATCATTTTTTGGCCACCTTTAAGTCACTTCCAATAGAACATGCAAATTCAATCCAACTTTGGGTAGATGGGCTGTGAGGCACTATGGCTATCTTTTCCATTTTTCCCTTTATAAACCCAAATATGGGCTGGGTGTAGTAGCTTACGCCTATAATCCCAGCACTCTGGGAGGCCGAGGCGGGTGGATCACCTGAGTCCAGGAGTTCAAGACCAGCATGGTGAAACCCTGTCTCTACTAAAAATACAAAAATTAGCCAGGCGTGGTGGTGCATGCCTGTAATCCCAGATACTTGGGAGGCTGGTGGTGGCGCATGCCTATAATCCCAGCTACTTGGGAGGCTGAGGCAGGAGAATCACTTGAACGTGGGAGGCAGTGGTTGCAGTGAACCGAGATCACACCATTGTACTCCGGCCTGGGCAACAAGTGGATGAAGTAAAACTCCATCTCAAAAACAAACAAACAAAAACAACAACAACAACAACAACAAAACCAAACCTGAATATGTAGTTTCTTCCAAATTAACAAAAAAACATACACAGGTTGTCTAAATCCACTACTAGAAACCAAGTATTGCTTCATTCCTTGCATTAAAAGACTAAAAGCTATAGGAACTGTAGTCCAAAGATGTTGTAGTTCTAGTCTGAATCCAATGTACTTTCCACAATCAACCAAATACAACTCCTCTGTCTAGTTCAAGAGCCCACTAATTTGAAGAAAAGCAGGAAAAAAAAAACACACACACACATAATTAACTACAAACTACTTTAAAGGAAAGCTACTCTTTAGTTTTAAAAAGCTCAACAGCAACTTGATAAATTTAACTTTAATTTAAATTTAAATTTAATTTTAACTTTAATTCAAGTATTTACATCTATTTCAGATTTTCTTTCATTTACTGTGAAATAAGGGTTACTGTTAATAGGTTCTCAGAATGGCATTGTTAATAGGGCTCTCCTAATTATAAAAGGAAAACATTGCACCAACTCAGAGAAAGATCTCTGTTGACAATAACTAGTAACACATTACCTTTTTAAATATTTATCCCACATAGGCTTCTACACAATGATTACTGTAACATTCCAGTTATACATGGGTCCCACAAATTATAAATTATGTTACTCAGTAAGAATCACTCTTTGAAAACTGTCACTCAAATGCCTTTTTAATCATTAGGCTCCTCCTCTTCACTTCAAAGATGCATTAATTTCACCTGATCACTGAAGAAACTTCATTATATTTTTGTACCCATACACTATATACAGCGATGGTTCTGAAAGTATAGTCTCTGGATTAGCAAGCAGAATCATCAGCATCACCTGGGAATTATCAGAAATGCAAATTTTCAGGTCCTACCCAAGATCCAGTGAATCAGACACTGAAGGGATGGGACCTAGCAATCTGTGTTTTGATAAGGCCAGGTGATTCTGATGCATGTGGAATGATGATATATGTGAAAGTTTGGTCTTTTGGTCTCCACAGAACTGGAGACCAAAAGAATTCTATCTTTAAAGAGTCTTTTTTTTTTTTTTGAGATGGGGTTCTCACTCTGTCACCCAGGCTAGAGTGCAGGGGCGTGATCTTAGCTCACTGCAACCTCTGCTTCCCATGCTCAAGTGATCCTCCCACCTCAGCCTCCCAAATAGCTGGGACCACAGGCCCATGTGACCATACCCAGCTAATTTTTTATATTTTTGGTAGAGACAGGGTTTTGCCACGTTGCCTAGGCTGGTCTCAAACTCCTGAGCTCAAGCAATCTGTCTGCTTTGGCCTCCCAAGTGCTGGGATTACAGGTGTGAGCCATCGCGCCTGGCCTTCCACTTTTTAAAGAGTATTTTAACAGAAAGACCTACCAGGAATGAATTCTTAGAATTTGCCTTTGCCCCAGAACTTCAGGTAACAGCTGGCTTAATTAGTCTCCAAACACAGGGAGATATTTGGAAGTATGAGGAAAAAATACTTGCTTACTTCAATACACAATGGTTTCATTTGAGCCTTTAACCCAAGTAAGGCACCCAGAGTCTCCTTTCTTACCTAAATATCACTGCAAGGCGATCTAAGAACACTGTGGGATCTGAGGATATGCCATTGCTGGGCTCTTGAGACAACAGCTGAAGAGACAAAAGGACATTAACACCCAATTGTCACATGTACAAATCTACAGTCAACACTGCAACATACATCAACCTTTGTCTCAATCTCTGCTTATTTCCTTATATAAAGTCCTAAAAGTATATAAAGTCCTAAAAGTTACTCAAATGGTGCAAATTTTAATTTATATTGTCAAATTATTTTCCTCCATCTTATTGCATCCTGGCCAAGACTACATATTGCTACATTTTACTGATTACTGAGGAGTAGAAAACAGTATCATTTGATTTTTTCCTATTTACTTTAATTATTATTATTATATATTACATAATATAGATTATATATATGTTATGTTACACAATATGTAAAAGATTATATATTTAGCTTTATATTATAAAGCTTTAAAATTATTATAGCTTTGTAATATATTTTAAGCAAATTGTCTCTTACTCTTCTTTCCTAAAAATTTCTTAGATAATCCCATTAGTAAATCATCAGAGATGAACTACAGAATTATTTTATCAAGTTCTAAAAATCTCATTGGTATGTCTAAAGTTATTGCACTATAAATATAACTGGAGAAGAGTTGACATCTTTAAAATATCCTTTAAGGAAACATGGTAGGTTCTGGCGTTGATTGCTAACTTGAATGAATTCTTTTCCCATTACATTTTCTAACTGATGATTACCAATGTAAACTAAAAATAAAATCCTAAGTCTCCCACCAACTGAACAGGCCCCTCCTGTTGCCATGGGGACCCCAGAGAAACCTTAAAAACGGAGCTCTCAGCCATGATGGGAAGAGAGGTCAGATATGTTTTGTTATGCTCCCTATCTTTTGGCGTTTAGGTGCAAGTGGCCAGCGTTAATGTTAAATGGAGATCATGCGACTGATCAAAGACTTTTTTTTTTTTTGAGATGGAGTCTTGCTCTGCCACCCAGGATGGCGCGATTTTGGTTCACTGCAACTTCCGCCTCCCAGGTTCAAGTGATTCTCCTGCCTCAGCCTCCCGAGTAGCTGAGATTACAAGTGTGCGTCACCACACCTGGCTAATTTTTTGTATTTTTAGTAGAGACCAGGGTTTCACCATGTTGGTCAGACTTTAACTCCTGACCTCAAATGATCCACCTGCCTAAGCTTCCAAAATGCTGGGATTACTGGCATGAGCCATGATACCCAGCTGATCAAAGACTCCTTTACCAAATTATAAACAAGATCTGAGGCCACACAAGGCAAGAGTTAAGTCACATATATAGCCCATCAATCTTACTAAACTGTCAGAGTTATGGCTGACTCTGACATAGCACCCTTAACTTAAACATTCCTTTCTGCGAGCTCCAAGCTTTTTGCTCCTTTAACCAACTGCAGATTAAAGAATCTCTGAATTCACTTACGACTTGTAAGCCCCCACACTTCAAGACATCCCATCTTTTTAGACTAAACCAATGTATACCTTCCATATTTTGATTTATGTATTTGCCTGTAATTCGTACATCCCTGAAGTGTATATAACCAAACCATAATCCCACCACCTCAAGCACGCTTTCTCAGAACTCCTCGAGACTGGGTTTCCCTGGGCTGTGGTCACTCATACTGGCTCACGACAAACCTCTTTAAAACATTTTATAAACTTTGGTTTTTGTGTTAACACTGATATAATGAGAATCTATTAATTCTGAAATACTTATTTCTTGTATGCAGCTACTTTGATTGCATTATTAATTTTAATAAATTCTTAGTGCATTTTCTTGGATTTTCTAGGTAGATAAAAGATCTGTAAATAAGTAATTTCATCTTTTCATTTTTAACATGTAAACATCTTATATTTGTTTCACACCTTCCTTAATTGGACTTACCTTTTTCAATGCCATAACCTGAACAGAACATAGTTCACTAAGACATTCAGTAATCTTATCCAAAGGTAATCGGGCTAGGACAAGTGCTGTCCCTGAAAAACAAAAGAAGATACAAATGAAAAATAAATGCTGAATTGAGGTAACTCAACTGGTCTACATCGTATGAGTGACCAGAAAAAGTGAACTGGTTTGGTTCCATTCTTTTAAAAAGATCAGCATTGTTTTTTAAAATGACAACACTTGGTTATTTACAGTTTTTTCTTTATTTGGCTCAGAAGGCTAAGACTGATTAACACTTACAACTGAAGTTAATATTTGTCAAAGACTTTTAAAATCTCCTTCACAAAGCCAATGGCAAAGATATTTTAAAATGTATACCATAGTGTAATGTTTCTCAGACTTCCCTGAGATTCTGATTTAGTGGGTCAAAGAGAGTCTTTATTTTTGATAAATACTTCCGGCAATTCTTATCACAAGAGAAATTCTGACATAATGCTTTTAGAAGAATGGGCTGAAATTAGAGATTTCACTCTTACACCATAACACTCTCTGTGAGGTTATGAGAGACATTTTCTTTGGGCTTCAGTTTCTTTATGAAATAAGTGATTTGAACAGCAAAGTAACAGTTAAATTTGCCTTTCTTTCGTTTTTTTAAAAAAAAAATAGTTACAAAAGCCTCCTACCCCCGTCTTTTTCCCTCCTAAACGAATCTTGAGTTAGAACTCCAATAAAATAGGTTAAAAAGAAAAACCAAAAGAGGCAGTTAGGTTCAAGTGGAGACAGAAGGTCCAGACCCTTCCTACTCAGCCTCCCTCTTGCTGCAATCCCCATTCTATACCCACCAACTGCTGAAACACCTTCCCCAAATCCAAAGGATTACATATTAGCCTAGGTCCCTTCTAGGTCAAAAAAAACCACCTTGAATATAAATGTTTTCATTTCCTGAAGTTTCATTCAACAGAACAGTAATTTATCCCTAAACCTTCAAATTTGAATAAAAAAACAGAGTGAATCTGCTTGGCCATCTATAAGCCATAGATGAGTTAGACTTTTCTTTAAAACTAGGAGGGAAAAGCCTAATTTCAGCATGATTTTCCTTTTAATTAATTCCTATAGAAAAGTATGTTATATTAAAAAGTTTTCAGCCAGGTGTGGTGGCTCATGCCTGGTATCTCAGCACTTTGGGAGGCCAAGGTGGGAGGATCACTTGAAGCCATGAGTTCAAGACCAGCCTGGGCTATATAGCAAGACCCCATCTCTATTAAAAATTTAAAAAATCAGCTGAGCACAATGGTGTGCACCTGTAGTCCTTGCCACTTGGTAAGCTGAGACACGAGGGTCACTTGAGTCTAGGGGTTCAAGGTTACAGTGAGCTATGACCATGCCACTGCATCCCAGCTTGGCAACAAGCAAGACCCTGTCTCTAAAATAAATAAATAAATAAAAATTGAAAACCATTTTCTACATCTATTAGATACCACTGAAAATTGGGAGGTCACATTGTACTACAGGTTAGACCTCACTTCAATATCAAGGTTAAATTCCACTAGAAAATGACAAGAATATTTGACTCTGATTTATCTGTGCCTATGAAGGGAAACAACAAAAACCCAAGGTACAAAAAGACAATCTGATATAAAAAAGCACAGTCACACTAGCTGGTAAGGAATCTGGTCATATGAATAACAAAGGACAGAATTCACAAATAAGGCCATCCACTCTTGCCAAGGCTAATTGTTTAACAAGTCACAGAGGCTTAGAAGATATCACACAGGTTATTTTACCCAATCCTTTAATATACCTCAATCTCTCTAATTTACCAGTGATAAGAATTTCATTACCTCACAGGGCACCCCAATCTGTGTTCAGAAAGTATGGTTAAGTGTTTTCTTCCTAGAGCCAGTATATGCTTCCCTATAAATGGCTGACAAGTGACTACTCATAAAATAAATATGATCCTTCTTTTATAAGACCATCTTTCAAATATTTAAAAATAGCCACCAGGCTTAAAGGCTGTTCTAAGTCTTTTCCCCTAGCCTTAATATCTCTAGTTCTTCTATTAAGTCTGAGCCTCATCACAATGGCTGTTTGCCTCTGGATAGACAATCACTGAGTAGAAGCTGATCAGTAATAGTTAAAGGCTGCTAAGAGACCAGGACCCCTGACTTCTACTCCCACTTACCTCTTTGGTATGGCAATGCTTCTTTGGTCTCCCTTTTTATTATTCCAACTTAAAAAGCAGCCATGTTTAGTTTGAATATGTTGTCTCTACCCAAATCTAGGTCGGTGCTATATATACTGCAAGTAGTATTAATTAATTATATAGGCTTAAGATAGTCCAAGAAAAGAATGCATGTACATATAGTCAACACTATCCCCTCTAGTGGAAAAGCCATCTTCCTCATCTTATAAATTCTTAAACACTAAGTACATTGCAACTGAAAAACTGGGATATGACAGATATAAGATTACCCCAAGTAGTGGCTTTGAGGTGACTATTAGTGGTTAACATCAAGTAAATACCTTTTAGCAAGCCCACAGCAGCTTCTGGAGACAACAGGAAGGAATCAAGGGAGCGGGCAATCTCCAAGAGTCCATTAAAGTGCTGAGCCATGTGATCTCGGCAGACAGAGCAAATGTTATGAATGGCTTTGGCTGCAGCAGAAGCCAGGGGCTTTTCACACAGGCCTTTCATCAAATAGCCCAACACAGGGTCTAAGAAGAAAAGCCAAGCAGAGATTACATATCTGAAACTAAAGGAAAACTTCTAGTTTATTAGAACAGAGGTATACTTGCTTTTCTTTTTTTAAAGCAAAAGAACCCTTTTAAAAAGTGAAATGTGTTCAGCACCACAATAAATAAAACACATAAAAATGGAGCTGATCTCACTTACATATTGTCAACAGGCCCTGAGCACCATCTGTTTCATCTTCCATTTCTTCCCTCAGGGCAGTCAACGTAACTCCCAGGGATTCACAGAGCAGTTCGTAAACCACTGACTTAAGAGCATATATGGCAATCCAGGTATTAAGAATATGGCAACGTAAGAAAGAATGCAAAGCTCAGGGAGTTACAATTATACCGAGAGATGAATTACTTGGTAAAACAGCCTATATGAATCAGGACAAGGATAGTTGTCTAAAGCTGAAACTTTTATACTTCCTTCTTTCTAGTTACAAAAGGCCTTAAAAATAGGCAGATGAATCTTTAGCACTTCTAGATGAATTAATTCACTATGTTTTAATTTTACCAAATATAAGTGCTCCAAGAAAGTTTATTATAAAGTTAAATTTCTATAGAGCTAATTCTACTCATCTTTTTACCTTCTTTTATAAAAATCAGATTTTTTTTCTATAGGAAAAAACCTTAGAAAAACCATATATTGTTTTTGGGAACAGAGCCTCACTCTGTCCCACAGGCTGGAGTACAGTGGCATGATCTCAGCTCACTGCAACCTCCATCTTGCAGGTTCAAGCAATTATCCTGCCTCAGCCTCCTGAGTAGCTGGGACTACAGGCATGTGTCAAGCCCGGCTAATTTTTATATTTTTAGTAGAGACGATTGTTTCACCACGTTGGCCAGGCTGGTCTCAAACTCCTGGCCTCAAATGATACGTCTACCTCAGCCTCCCAAAGTGCTGGGGTTACCACTGTAAGCCACCATGCCTGGGCAAAAAAACCATGTATTGTTAAAGGTCATTGTGAGTACTTTATATTGACCTTGTAGCAAACTGTGAAAAAGTGGAAAGAATCAAAAGAATAACATCTTTTTTTTTTTTCTTTTTTTTTTTTGAGATGGAGTCTCACTCAGTCACCCAGGCTGGAGTGCAGTGGCGCAATCTCGGCTCACTGCAACCTCTGCCTCCCAGGTTCAAGTGATTCTCCCTGCCTGAGCCTCCCGACTAGCTGGGATTACAGGCATGCGCTACCAAGCTCGGCTAATTTTCCTGTATTTTTAGTAGAGATGGGGTTTCGCCTGTTGGCCAGGTTGGTCTCGAACTCTTGAACTCAGATGATCCTCTCGCCTCAGCCTCTCAAAGTGCTGGGATTACAGGTGTGAGCCACCATGCCTGGCCAATAATAATGTCTTAAAGCCCATTTAAAACCATTATGTCCATTTCTAGTCTAATGATCAATACAATGCCCAAACTCAGCACAATCTGCCTATCTCCACCAAAAAGAAAAAAACAAAACCAAAACCCTACCCTGTTTAGTCTAGGAATCAAAAGACCTAGAATCTAGAACCTAGCCCAAGCAACTCTAATAATGTAGACTTCCGTGATTCCCAAATTGGGTATTTGTGGTTTTGACTATTCTGAGTATGAACACAGAGCAATCTGTCTACTGCTGAGGCACAAATCTGAATGAGATACTCCAAGGTGGCAGTGAATGATAAATCTTTTGATAAGAGTCTGCAAGTCAACCTAGATTTGCTGCTTTCTGGACATTAACTGAAGGTATTAAAACAAACAAATCTACTATGTTTCTTGGTGGAAAAATGGTTCAGTAAAGAAAGCCAAGTGTTGAGCCAGATAAAGTGCAGAAATCTAAGAACTAAAAAACAGCCATTTTGAAATCACTTGGAAATAGTATGTTGGGCCAGGCGTGGTGGCTCACGCCTGTAATCCTAGCACTTTGGGGGGCTGAGGTGGGCAGATTACTTGTGGTCAGGAGTTTGAGACCAGCCTGCCCAACATAGCGAAATCCTGTCTCCACTAAAAATACAAAAATTAGTGGGCATGGTGGCACGCACTTGTAATCCCAGCTACTTGGGAGGCTGAGGCAGGAGAATCACTTGAACCTGGGAGGTGGAGGTTACAGTGAGCTGAGATCAGGCCACTGCATTTCAGCCTGGGCAACAGAGCAAGACTCCATCTCAAAACAACAAAAAATAAAAACAAAAACAACAAAAAAAAGAAATAGTACGTTGAACTTAGAAAGCAGCTCAGTGTATAGAAACAAAGAACACATTCACTTTTTTTAGCATGTGTTTCAGTCACTAAAAACAGATGTATAAAATAAAATCAAGTAAAAAGGCGATAATAAAGATATACACAGGAAACACATCCAACTTAATGATATAATACTAATCACAAATTTTGGCATTCCTAAAATTCTCAGAATGTATCCCTCTTAAATGTCAGGGCTTGATATATATTACCCTGGATAAGTTATTTCGTCTCTTTGGGCCTCAGTTTCCTTGTCTATAAAATGAGGAGGTTAGAATAAATCATTTCTAACTTTACCTTCAATTCTAAAGTTGTTACTTATGACCTTTAGTTATTTTTTCAAGTCAATAAGGACAGCCAGAGGTTATATAACAGTCTTCATTTTAATTTGCAGTTATTTAGTTTTGAATAATTATTGGCTTTTAAATGGAGCATGTATTACAAGTGAAAAATTATCTCCTTTGCTTTGGTCCTTTAGTAGCTTCTAGTATGTTAAAACTGTAAGAGTCTGATTAGCTCAAGCATATGCCAAAGACTAACAGAGATAGAAATGTTCATGCTTAAACAGAGTACTAGAAGCAAACTGTTCACTGTTTCCCTATCTGTAGATCTAATCTTTCAAAGGTCCTTCTCCCAGATCAGATTACAAATGTTATATCAAATAAGCACTAATTTACAACATATTGTTTACTCTCAGTTTCTATAAACACTCCATGTTAAAAAAACAGAAAGGAAAACACATGCAAAAGTAAGAGATGAGAAGAAAAATCAGAAAAATGGCAAGTTAGAAGTGGCAGAGGAGAGAGATTACACATACCAAGGAACTGAGGATTTCGATCAACGACTTCACTCATCTCTCCAACCAATTCAATGCTGGTGTATCGCACAGCCGTATGTACAGTCTCCGGGAGGCGGACAACTCCTTCTAGGACTTCCACAAGTGTTGGATTGTTTTCCCTGAGTAGAGGCGGTAAGTACTCACAGTTACTGATTTCAGAGGTTATATTCTGGCCAAATAACAGGCTGTGATGACACACAGCATTACTAAAGGGCTTCTTTCTAAATAACCATTAAGATAAAAGTACTTGGTATTTGTTATGAAAGATTTTCAAATCCTCAAAAAAGAGGAAAAGATAGAAATGAAAGATATTGTTTCAGGAAAAGCATACTGCTCCTTAATCTTCTGAATGCCAGTAAAGTGTCTAAAGACACATCAAGCTATTAAATGCAGGCTCTTTAAACTGGAGAGGCAGACATTTACTGTGGATGAATGTCTTCTTTTAAAGAATCTATTTTATTTAGTCCTACAGCTGCAGCACCTAGAACAGTGCCTGGCACATAGTGGGCACTCAATAAATATTGCTGAATGGCTAAACAGATGAATGAATAATTCTCATAGACCATTCTCTGTTGTTATGCTCCAAAAGATTTCTTATAGCTGGATATTGGAAACTTTAAGAACAAGTAAGTATGGGTAGCCAGCTCACTAACTGAAAGAACAAGAAAATAAGCTGCAGGAATAGATTAAGTTGTCCCGATTTGGAACATGAGGGAAAATTAAAGTTAACCAAACACTTTCCATAGCTCCATGAGTTTATCTGTTCCCTCTCCTCCCTCTGTCCCCCACAAAATATACTGGCTAAAGGCCTTTTGAGTAGAGTGAAGGATGCCCCCAAAGTGGCAGAACTTAACCCAGAAATGAAAGATGTTTAAAATGTAAATAATATCCTGGATTACAGCAAGACCACCCTCTGCTAATAAACTAGTCTATTAAGTCCTTTTATATGCACTAAAAAATTATAATCATGCAGTTGGCTTGAAATACATATAAACAAAAAAATATATCGAATCTCACATTTATGCCCTATGTTTCCTAGGGACACTAAGTCAATTAATGAAGACTATCTAGCCATCATTTTTCAAACCAAGACATATTAGTTAGAATATTAATGATTTTAATAATCTTCAGACTTGTCACAGAAGGTTCAAAATGACACCAAAATTGGTTTAAGAGTAAATAGTGTGGTACATAATTAAGGACCAGGACTTCTTAATAGAGAAAAATAAACCTATTCTACCTCCTTGGATATTTACTGGATTAGAAACAACATGCCACTGACGAGGCCCTGAAAGGCAGCTAAGAAAGAAGCACTGTGCTTTTTATAAATATCTCCCTTAACCATCTCTCCAATCAAGACTGAATACAGAGCTTGACTGCAGGTTATCAGGTCACAATTCAGCATGGTACATATTAACATTGATTTATATACTCACGGCACAAAGCAAATTTTGTCTCTAGGGCTTCGTGTCATAAATAGAATTTCTATGCAATTAGAAGTAAAATTTGAATAATTTGAAATTTTTCAATGGCAATAACAAAAACAGTTAATTGCCCTTTAGATCTGGCTCTTTTAGGTGAAAAGGTGCCTATGCCTTGCCTCTCTGAAACAATGTAATTAATTTTGTAAAGATAACTTACCCAAGGTCACAAAAGCAGGAAACCCAAATTAGTGTCTATTCAATTGCTTTTAAGCAAGTACCAACAATTAAACAGTCTAACAAATTCTTTACCATACCATCTTCCACAAGGGAGCCTTAGGTGGAAAAATAAATCAGCATTCTATTCCTAGCATCAAGAATAAAATAATTTCAACTCTTAGGAAATGCTTAAAACATGGTATCAGCAATTCAGGCTACCCTGGACTAGACTCTAGAAGTCAGAAGACTAGACGGCACAACAGAAGTAAGAAGTTCTAAAAGTCTCCAGGTATACACCATATAAGAAAAAAAAATAGTGTCATTTTCCTTCCTCTTGATATTTAGAGTTCCCAGCAAAAGACTTATGAGACACTCACGGATCAACACTCTTTGCTATAGCAGCCATGATAAAGAGAACCGCTTCTGTCACCTCCCAGGGTGGGTTGCCTTCTTTCAGAGTAGAATATAACTAGAGAAGAAGAGGTGGATTATGGATCCATTAAAAGGAAAACAGAATGCCAAAACAAACAAAACAAAAAATCCAGTTAAAGTAAATCCTACTCCTTGTTTCTAAATCTAATTCTCTCCCAAGCCAGGTGAGAATATTATTTTCATTTTTTTACATCATCACTAACTAGGAGTAACTATTTTAATATTTGAAATAAACCCATTTAGACCCCCAAGAGTTTATCAAAATTATCATCTGCCCCCAGAAAATGACTACTATGAGAAAAACAAAACACAGTACATGAGTGTCTTTTCCTGGCCCTGATAATAACTGATAAATACATAAACACACTTAAAATAGAGATACAATGTAAATCCTCTAAATACGTATTGGCTTTACATTTCTATTGTTTTAACTACTTGTCTGCATCAACACTGGTAGCACTGACTGAATTCCTAAAAAGCAGCTGTGTAGAAGCACCTATCACAATACTGTATCCAAGCAGAATTAATTTTTTTTAAAAAAAGGTATACCTAGCCGAATACTCAGAGATGTTCTGGTCCACAATTTCCCAGATTATATCCACCTACAGAATGTGACTAAATAATATTTTTATAGTGAAATAACAGACACTGCTAGGAAAGGCAAAATTAAACAGCTCTCTTATTATACAACTTCACAGAGCCTTTAATATACTATTTATACCATTTCCTAATTTTAATTAATGATATAACTTTTTTTTTTGGCAAAAAACATCTCATGGGGTTGATGTTCCACAGACTATATCTTGAACAACATTGATAATTTACATAAATTTGTAAATTAAGTCAAAGGATTGAGAAGATCAAAGGATTTCTCAAAGCCATAGAGCTAAAGAGAGAAGAGATAAAATCTGAGCAGAGGTCATCTGTCTAAGATCCAGGGATCTCATTTAAGTGGCTTTTTAAGAATCCTCAACTCTTCATAGATGGGTCAATAAGCATGCTTTGCTTAATATAATGAAGATAGTTATACTTTAATTAATACTTTTTAGATCGTATTACGCCCAAATATACAAAAAATGACTGAGCTACCAAAAAAAAAAAAAAAAAATTTAGGTTAGTTCAGTATTGCTGTGACAAAGCTTCCAAAGTAGTATTTCAGAGCTCATTAGAGTATAATCCAGCAATATGAAAACTGCCTGAAATTATACTAATGTTAAGTGATATGGAATGATGATGATTGTAACCTTATGCGGTAAAATGTTACTCACTGATTGTCAGGAAAACCTCTGGACTATGAATCTTCTACTCTAGCATAGTCACCTCTGGGATGAAACTGCACAGGAATCTAACCATAAGTGTGGACAAAGATAATGCCAAATAACTACAAGAGTTACCAGGAGTTGGTATGTAATTACTAAAGCAGAAACACTTGCCTATTGTTCCTGGCTAGGTTCAAATTCCCTATAAGTATCCTAGAGGCTTTAATGCTTATCTATGATCTTCTATTCCAGCTGTACAAGTGGAACAGCAATCATTGCAAGCATACAGAGTAAACCATAACTGAATCATCCATAAACTGCAACCGACTTATAAAATGTTAAATAAACATAGCTACTATATGCCAGGCAGTGTGCTAGGCACTTGCATATCTATTATCTCATTCAGCCACCAAAATTGAAGAAATAAGATGGAACATTCACAGAAGACACAGAAGTGAATACAATTAACGTGACCAGTAAAGCTGGAAACAATCTCCAAATAGGCTTACCTGAGCAAAACACTCCATAGACCCTATCAAGAAAATCAAGTCCTTTACCAGGTCTGATACCCTCATCCGAAACTCCCCGAAGTCATCAGTCTCCTCAGGAACCCCCTCCTAAAATATCAAATCAGATAACATTTGCTTTAAACTCACTGCAGCTTTCAATGACCTCTACAAAATCAAGAAGAAGAAAAAACCCATTAAGCAGTCAAGTTTCAATGAGCCAAAGTTGCCTAAATCACAAGGGTATTTTATTTTAGACAGAGGGTTTCCCAAATTGTGAGGTATACCAAGTCAAGACAACCTATTCTCTGCCTTTACCAGGAGAAATTCTTTGGTTTGTATGTATGTTTTGTATTTTATTTTTATTTTTTTGAGACGGAGGCTCACTCTGTCGCCCAGGCTGGAGTGCAGTGGTGCGATCTCTGCTCACTGCAACCTCTGCTTCCCAGGTTCCAGTGATTCTCCTGCCTCAGCCTCCCAGGTAACTGAGATTACAGACACACGCCACCACACCTGGCTAATCTTTGTATTTTCAGTAGAGACAGGGTTTTACCATGTTGGCCAGGCTGGTCTCGATCTCCTGACCTCAAGTCAGCTGCCCACCTCGGCCTCCCAAAGTGTTAGCCACCGTGAGCCGGCGTGCCCTGCTGTGTTTTGTATTTCTAAGCTACAGCTTGTTTTGCTGTCGGAAAAATGTGGCTTGGGGAGAGTGAGAAGTGACCTGGAAGAAGTAGTAAATTAAGTGATAAGCCTATCTAGAGAAGGTCAGCTCTTTAGTACCAAACAAACTGAAGATTTATGTTTCAAGATCTACCAAAATCAACCACTGTCACAATAACTTCACACAGAAAATATACTTTCATTTTTGAGACAAGGTCTCGCTCTGTCACCCAGGCTGGAGTGCAGTGACATGATCTCGGCTCACTGCAGCCTTGACCTCCTGGGCTTAATCCTCCCACCTCAGCCCCTGAGCAGCTGGGACTATAGGCATGCACCACCACGCTTGGCTAATTTTTATATTTTTTGTAGAGTTGGAGTTTCGCCACTTTGCCCAGGCTGGTCTCAAACTCCTGAGCTCAAGCGATCTGCCCGCCTTGCCCTCCCAAAGTGCTGGGATTATAGGCATGAGCCACATGCCTGGCCTCAATTAATTTTTAAAATTTTTTTGTAGAGGTAAGGTCTCACTATACTACCCAGGCTGGTCTCAAACTCCTGGGTTCAAGTGATCCTCCTGCCTTGGCCTTCCAAAGTGCTGGGATTACAGATGTGAGCCCAGCCCAGAATTTTAAACTTAAACATTTCATGTAGATACAAAAAACAAGCATAGTAAAATACGAATAGTGGAATTTAGGTGGTAGGTATACAGATGTTCTCTATGACATTATTTTATGTTTGCTGTGCATTTGAAATTTGTCATTAAAAAATTTAAAGATCATTTATATTCCATGGCTTCCTATTCCAAATACTTCTGTATCTTTGCTATTCTGACATACTTCTGTAAATAAATAAAGATTACCAATTATAAGATGGTTAAAGGCACGTACGAGAATCTTGGGCCCAAATACCTGGGAAAAGCCCTTAGTACTATTGAGAATTGCTAATCTAGTTCAACCTCCTTGCTTTAAGATGAAGAAATTAAGGTGAAGGAATGAGGAGGAAACGACGGCTATCTCAGATGAGATAATGGCTAACGTTATAAAGCACTATACAAATTATAAAGCACTATACACTTACAAGTGTAAGAAATTACCTGCAAGGGAAATGGTGCCACAGAATTAGCAAAGGCAAAAAAGGGATCAAGCACAGAGCCATTTAAACCAAAGGGGCCCTGCTTTATAAATCAGGCTTCCAAATAAAATGTGGTTGAAGACAGGAGTCTTCACTTTATTTTATTTTTTTGAGACAGAGTCTTGCTCTACTGCCCAGGCTGGAGTGCAGTGGCGCAATCTCAGCTCACTGCAACCTTCACCTCCTGGGTTCAAGTGATTCTCCTGCCTCAGCCTCCTGAGTAGCTGGGATTACAAGAACTTGCCACCATGCCCAGCTAATTTTTGTATTTTTAGTAGAGACGGGGTTTTGTCATGTTGGCCAGGCTGGTCTCAAACTCCTGACCTCAAGTGATCCACTCACCTCGGCCTCCCAAAGTGCTAGGATTACAGGCGTGAGTCACCACGCCCAGTTGGATTCTTCACTTAAAAAAAAAAAGCGGGGGTGGGTGCAGTTTGAAAACCACTAGACTAAATCATGACTAAGGTTGTGTGGAGATACAAAATACCATGACTCAAACACAATACTAACATTAAAATTAAGAGAATAGCACGTGGGATTTAATTGTAAGCAATAAAACTTACTGCAGGTCCTACATTAAAGGATGGATTCAACCAACCAACAGGATGAAATCAATGTGGCAAAATTTGAAGAGACTAAGCATGATGTTTGAAGAGTTTTCTAATAAACTAATAATATTTCTGGTATTTTTTTCTAAGCAAATAGTTTTCTATATTCTTTTAAACTATAAAATCAGTATAAATAAGATTTTAAAAATGTGTATGGGCCAGGCGCGGTGGCTCACACCTGTAACCCCAGCACTTTGGGAGGCCGAGGCGGGCGGATCATGAGGTCGGGAGATCGAGACCATCCTGGCTAACACGGTGAAACCCTGTCTCTATTAAAAATACAAAAAATTAGCTGGGCACGGTGGTGGGCACCTGTAGTCCCAGCTACTCGGGAGGCTGAGGCAGGAGAATGGCGTGAACCCAGGAGGCGGAGCTTGCAGTGAGCGGAGATGGCGTCACTGCACTCCAGCCTGGGCTACAGAGCGAGACTCCGTCTCAAAAAAAAAAAAAAAAAAAAAAAAAAAAGAAAAATGTGTATGCTCATGGGGCAAAATCATACACACAAATATTTCATCTAATCACTTATTTTCTACTATTTAATAAGAGTACAAAATTTTGGCCGGTCGCGGTGGTTCACACCTGTAATCTCAGCACTTTGGGAGGCCGAGGTGGCTGGATCATGAACGAGGTCAGGAGATCGAGACCATCCTGGCTAACACGGTGAAACCCCGTCTCTACTAAATATATAAATAATTAGCCTGGCATGGTGGTGGGTGCCTGTAATCCCAGCTACTCGGGAGGCTGAGACAGAAGAATGGCATGAACCCAGGAGGCAGAGTTTGCAGTGAGCAGAGATCACGCCACTGCACTCCAGCCTGGGTGACAGAGCAAGACTCCGTCTCAAAAAAAAAAAAAAAAAAAAAAAAAAAGAGTACAAAATTTTACATTTTGATTTTTCTCTTACCATATCATCATTTCACTACCTTTTAATTGCTGGATCAAGTTGCTAAATCATAACTCTTCTTATATAATTCATATAACTCTTGTTATACTGCTGTACATGGGTTTATAATTTTTACTTTTATAGGTAACATTTTGTATATAAAATAGCTGTTTTTTTCTTCTGCAGATTTAAGATATATTCCCAGGAAAAGAATTACTGGTTTAGATGGAGTGGTTTTTTTTTTTTTTCTTCCTAAATAGACCTAACAGATTATACTGGTACTGACTTCTTCAGCATAAGCTGTAGAGTGACAAAACCTGCCAGTCCTCCCACCTCAGCCTCCTGAGTAGCTAGGACTACAGGTGTGTGCCACCAGGCCCGGCTAATTTTCTTTTATTTCTTTTTGTAGAGACAGGGGTTTCCCTGTGTTGCCCAGGCTGGTCTTGAACTCCTGGGCTCTAACGATCCAACCGCCTTGGCCTCCCACAGTGCTGGACTACAGGCATGAGCCAGGGTGCCCAGCCAGGTTTATTATCTATCTTCTCAGTTCCTTTTCAAGTTGGCACTGACAAGAGGAAGAAATTAAGATTTGAAGAGGTAGAGAAGGGAACTTACATGGTCTGGTTCCAGCTGGCAGTGTCGAGCCAAGGCGTGAAGCAGCCTCTGAATGTAAGCTTTGAAGATGCCATGAATAACTTCATCGTTAGTTTTGTACAAATGCTCCCCCAGTCGGTACCAAAAGTTAAATGAAATTTCTACTACCTGTTAGGTTAAAAGAGATGATTTATTTGAATGGGAAAGGAATAGAATAAGAAGACATTTTATTATCACCACAACCATATAGGAAGAAAGATATATTTTTAAATAATATGAGTGGAGCTAGTTAAGAAGTCACCTTTTCTCTAGCAGATTTACTATTATCTCCCCAAATTGTCTTCCCACATTAGGCCCAAATCTCCATTTAGAATGACTGGCTTTACATTCCATTTAGTCCTGAGGTAATGCCTCCAAAAGTACACTAAATTTTGAATTTAGAGAAAACGATAACAGACATGGAAGTCTTTATTTTTATTTATTTTTTAGAGACGGAGTTTCATTCTGTTGCCCCAGCTAGAGTGCAGTGGCACGAACACAGTGCACTGCTGCCTCAAACTCCTGGGCTCAAGCGATCCTCCTGCCTCAGCCTCCCAAGTAGCTGGGACTACAGGTACACACCACCAAGCTCAGCTAATTTTTTTTTTTTTTTTTTTTTTTTTTTAGTAGAAACAGGGCCTTGCCATCTTGCCCAGGATGGTTTTGAACTCCTGCCCTCAAGTAATCCTCCCACCTAGGTCTCCCAAAGTGCTGGGACTACAGGCATGAGCCACC
Organism: Symphalangus syndactylus; assembly: GCF_028878055.3. Classification (NCBI taxonomy): domain Eukaryota; kingdom Metazoa; phylum Chordata; class Mammalia; order Primates; family Hylobatidae; genus Symphalangus; species Symphalangus syndactylus. The sequence continues at coordinate 118,819,374 of NC_072428.2, forward strand.
GCATAGTTTTATTTTATTTAAAACAAATTTCAGCCAGGCGCGAAACACCATCTCTAAAACAATACAAAAATTAGCCAGGCATGTAGGTGGCACATGCCTGTATTCCCAGCTACTCAGGAGGCTGAGGTTGGAGGATCACCTGAGCCCAGGAGGCTGAGGCTACAGTGAGCCGTGATCGCACCACAGCATTCCAGCCTGGGCAACAGAGTGAGACCCTGTCTCAAAAGATATATATATATTTTATTTAGAGACAGGGTTGCCTAGGTTGGAGTGCAGTGGCACAATCATGGCTCACTGCAGCCTTGAACTTCTGGGCTCAAGCGATCCTTCCACACAGCCTCCTGAGTAGCCAGGAGGACTACAGGCGCTCGCCATTATGTCTGGCTAATTTTTAAAATTTTCTGTAGAGACAGGGTCTTGCTCTGCCATCTAGGCCGGAGTGCAGTGGTGTAATTATGCCTCACTGCAGCCTCGAACTCTTAGGCTCCAGTGATCCTCCCATTCAGCCTCCTAAGTAGCTGGGATGAGAGGTGTGCACCACCACACCCAGCTAATTTTTTAAATTTTCTGTAGAGACAAGGTCTTGCTTTGTTGCCCAAGCTGGTCTCGAACTCCTGGGCTCAAGCAATCCTCCCACCTCAGCCTCCAAAAGTGTTAAGAGGTATGACCCTCATTAGAGGTATGAACCACTGTGCCCAGCCAGAAGTCTTTTTATTTTTATTTATTTTTTTTTGAGACGGAGTCTTGCTCTGTCACCCAGGCTGGAGTACAGTGGCGCGATCTTGGCTCACTGCAACTTCCACCTCCTGGGTTCAAGTGATTCTCCTGCCTCAGCCTCCTGAGTAGCTGGGATTACAGGTGCGCATCATCACCCCAGCTAATTTTTGTATTTTTAGTAAAGATGGGGTTTCACCATGTTGGTCAGGCTGGTCTTGAACTCCTGACCTTATGATCTGCCCACCTCGGCCCCCCAAGGTGCTGACAGGCGTGAGCCACTGCGCCCGGCCAGAAGTCTTTTTTAAAGTACTTTTTTGAAAATTCTGAAATCATTTCATTGAATGTTTGAGATTAGAACATTTCTTACTTGGCAAACCATCTGCAACTCCTGAACATAACTGATTCAGCTTCATGTCACTTTTATTCACCTGTTCTCTTGAGTGTGAGAGAAAGGGAGAAAAAGCCTGGGATTTTACTCGTAGCCTCTTTTCCATATGGTACTGTTTAAAGGAGTGATAATTGCATGGTGTTACATTCTCCCAGAAATGTTTTGGGTTCCATTCAAATCTAGGTATCCTCATGACATTACGTAAAACAAATAAACGTTGTCTTGTATGTGATAACAGAAAACGGGTCAGAGTCACAGGACTACTGTGCCTAAGGCACAGTAAGAGGATCCCTACCATCCTTTTCCCATCAAGGATCCAAAACAGAGCTATTTAAAACAATGCCCAACTTGGGAGCACTTCTTTCTCACTTTTTTTTTTTGAGACGGAGTTTCGCTCGTCGCCCAGGCTGGAGTGCAGTGGCCTGATCTCAGCTCACTGCAACCTCTGCCTCCTAGGTTCAAGCAATTCTCCTGCCTCAGCCTCCCAAGTAGCTGGGATATTACAGGTGTGAGCCACCACGCCCGGCTAATTTTTGTATTTTTAGTGGAGACAGGGTTTCACCATGTTGGCCAGGCTGGTCTCAAACTCCTGACCTCAGGTGATCCGCCCACTTTGGCCTCCCAAAATGCTGGGATTATAGGCGTGAGCCACCAATCCCGACCCTTTCTTATTTCTTATTCTATAAAGAGGTAAAACTTCTCAAATAAATGAGATTTTAAAAAATCTAGCAAACCGAGGTAGATAGGGTGTGAAGGATTCTGAATGATAGAGACCCTTAAGTCCTTTCAATTCCTTTGTCATTCTCATCCATCATTTGGAGAAAAATTGGGGGTGTTAAGACTTGTGGAGGTATAGTTAGAATTTGGTGTTTTTTAGCTGTAAAGCTCTAGAGAATAAGTCAAGCTAGACAAGGGGTTCATTGGAAAGGCTTGCTTTTTAACAAGTTCCTTGAGGGGCCTACAACAGCCCAGCCAACCAGGTAAGAAAATAGAAATGGACACAATGCAGAAACCCAAATATAATTTTTTTTTAAATTCCAAAACAGACGAAATCACATTAATTAAAAACAAGACTGTAATTTCTCAACAATAAAAATGTGGGCACGAGGTAATGAAATATAGATAATATGCAGCACACAACTTGGAGAATAATGGCCTTTGAATAGCGTAAACACTACCTCATATTGAGGATGTCCTGCACAGATAAGAAGCAGCTCCAGAGTTCGAAGGTCCCCAAGACCTTGGCCTGGAGTACAAACAATTTTTTCAAGGAAAGTTTCACATAGTTCAGTGAAAATACGGCAGTAATTCAGAACTCTGCAGAAGACAGGGGAATGAGAACAACGAGTCAGAAATCTGGATATTATAAGTATATACAGGCACAGTTAATCAAATAAATAAAAGGTTCCTCAGTCTAAGGGACATCTAGTGATTATTTACTACGCTGTATCACAATTCCCATGACAGACACCTTTACCTAGATCATACACTCCTACACAAGTGACTTGTCAGTTCAAATTCTCTATTATTAAAACATTTGAATAAAAATTCCCATCAAATCACACTTGATATTTTAACATTTGTCTCTAATTTTTAAAGCCTTACCTTTCTATGGTAATTCTACAAACCCTGCACCCAATTTCCCACTCTAGGTTCAGAAGAGCATAGTAGAGCGTCTTTAGGAAGCACTATCTGTACTTTACAGAATCACTGAGAATCACAAATGACAGACGAATAATAAAAAGTGACTTAAAAGAATGACCAGACTGTAGGTAAACCCAGGGCTCCAGACTTAAACAATTACTCACTTGTCTAAATCTTCACGTGCCACGGCCATATGATAGGCAGTCTCCAATGTCAGCACTCCCTGAAAAAGTTGCATGGCTAATGGCAAGTTTGTCTCCACATTCTCAATGGCATAGAGAGCTGAGCATACACAGTCCGAAGCAGCTTCATGTAGGTTAGATGAGGTCTTATCCTGTTGCTGGGGAGGTAGCAGGAATAGGGAAGCAAGAAGTATGATCACTAAGGAGTAATCTACAGTTGGCCCTGCACACCCTAGGGTTCAACCATCGATAGAAAATATTCAAAATACAAGTAAATAATAATACAATGAAAAACACAAATTTAAAAATTACCGGCCGGGCGCGGTGGCTCACGCTTGTAATCCCAGCACTTTGGGAGGCCGAGGCGGGCGGATCACGAGGTCAGGAGATCGAGACCACGGTGAAACCCCGTCTCTACTAAAAATACAAAAAATTAGCCGGGCGCGGTGGCGGGCGCCTGTAGTCCCAGCTACTCGGAGAGGCTGAGGCAGGAGAATGGCGTGAACCCGGGAGGCGGAGCTTGCAGTGAGCCGAGATCGCGCCACTGCACTCTAGCCTGGGCGACAGAGCGAGACTCCGTCTCAAAAAAAAAAAAAAAAAAAAAAAAAAAAAAAATTACCCTGTAACAACTATTTACATAGCATTTACATTGTATTAGGTATTATAAGTAATTTAGAGGTGATCTAGAGTATATGGGAAGATGTGGGTAGGTTATATGCAAATACTGCACCATTTTATATAAGGGACTTGGGCATCTGCGTATCTTGGAAACTGTACACAGAGGGGCAGGGGTAGTGGGTGGTCCTGGAACCAATCCTTTGAGGATAGCGATGGATAAGTGTAATAGGAAAACAATTAGAGCCTCTTTCTTTCTTTCAATTATAGCCTCTTTCTGAACACGTACTTTAAATGTGTAACAGTCAAGTCATAGCCTTCCATGAGACAACATCCATCAATCTTCCCAATCCTATTTCTATTTCCTTATATGTCAAGCAAATCAGCCTTTCTGTCCCTAAGTCATGGTCATAACGTATCTAATCTCCATGTTCTTAATTCACACCAGCCCCTCCAAATGGAAAGCCATGTGTTCCCTACCCTATTCTAATGTGTGAAAATCTTTTCCATCCTTTTTCTGATATTCAAGTACTACCTAAAATGAAAGGGCTATAGGCCGGGTGCGGTGGCTCACGCCTGTAATCCCAGCACTTTGGGAGGCCGAGGCGGGCGGATCACGAGGTCAGGAGATCGAGACCATCCTGGCTAACACGATGAAACCCCGTCTCTACTAAAAATAAAATGAAAGGGCTCAACAAGTATCAAAGACACATACCTAAACACATCATTGTGAAATTTCAGAATACCAAAGTTAAACAAAGGTCTGTAAAATTTCAGGGGAAGACAGAAGGAGGTAATAGTAAGGAGCAGAAATCAGAGTTCTCCAACTTTTCATTAACAATGATGCATGCTAGTAAAGGAGAGCAAGGCCTTTGAAATTTTGAAGGAAAATAATATTCAACCTACAACTTTATACCTAGTTGAGTCATCAATCAAGATTGAAAGCAAAATAAAAATAGTTCTCAGGCATGCAAAAATTCCAAGTTTACTTTCCATTATATCTTTTCTGAAGAAGTTATTTGAGGGGGTTTGAGAAACAGCTAACCTAATCCAGAAAGCACAGTAAAGACAAGTCCCAAGATGACAGGGAGTAGATCTAAAGAACAACTGATGCAAATCAGAGCAGACCAAAAGGTCCAAGAAGAGAATCCTCCTGGGTTTCTAGTGAAGAGAGTACAGATGAGATGTTGAATACACTTAGTAAGGGCATATTAGTCTTCCTTGAATAATTTTTAAAAAAGAATATTTAAAATCTCCAGTGGGACAAAAAGCTATATAAGCAGGTTTGGGAGAGCACAAAGATGCAAATTATTCATTAGGTATTCTTAGATTGAATAGTGGGTTCAAAGATTCTCATTATATTACCAAGTTATAAAAAGTCAGTGTTCGAGCTGGGCATGGTGGCTCACATCTGTAATCCCAGCACTTTGGGAGGCCGAGGCCGGCAGATCACGAGGTCAGGAGATCGAGACCATGGTGAAACCCCGTTTCTACTAAAAATACAAAAAATTAGCCAGGTGTGGTGGTGGGTTCCTGTGATCCCAGCTACTTAGGAGGCTGAGGCAGGAGAATGGCGTGAACCCAGGAGGTGGAGCTTGCAGTGAGCCAAGATGGTGCCACTGCACTCTAGCCTGGGCGACAGAGCAAGACTCCGTCTCAAAAAAAAATACAAAAAATTAGCCGGGCATGGTGGCACACACCTGTAGTCCCAGCTACTCAGGAGGCTGAGGCAGGAAAATCATTTGAACCCAGAGGGCGAAGGTTGCCGTGAGCCGAGATTGCACCACTTTACTCCAGCCTGGGTGACAGAGGGAGACTCTGTCTCATAAATAAATAAATAAATAAATAGTAAGTGTTCATACTTATTCTTTTGTATATATGAAGTATTTTAATTTTTAAGTTTTTTTTTGTTTGTTTTTGTTTTTTTTAAAGAGCTGTTGGGGGAAAGTTGTACAAGAAAGTCATGGTCCAAACATAAAGCAAAATAAAATGTGACATAGGCCAGGTGTGGTGGCTCACATCTGTAATCCCAGTGCTTTGGGAGGCTGAGGTGGGAGAACTGCTTGAGGCCGGTTCAAGACTAGCCTGGGCAATAAAGAGAGACTCTGTCTCTAGAAAAAATTAAAAATTAGCCAGGCATGGTGGCACATGCCTATATCCCAGCTACTTGGGAGGCTGAGGCAGGAAGATTGCTTGAAGCCAGGAGTTTGAAACTACAGTGAGCTACAATCATGCCAATAGAGCTACTCCAGTCTGGATGACAGGGAGACACTCTGACTCCCTGTGACACTCCCCCTAAAAAGAAAAAAAGTAGCATGATTTTAAACCACTGAATGAATGTAAAAATGAGAATATATTTTACCCTGACTCTAGATAAACACTCTTACTAGTCACAGAGGGGTCCCGACACTGGATCAGTAGAGAAGATAATATAATCCTGGCATACTAATTAACTTCTTCCTTACTCCAATTCCAATTTCCAGAAATTACCACTGTTAAGTTTTAAGTGTATTCTAGACTGTCCTCCATTTATATGTAATCACATGTACATTTTTTAAACAAAAGTGGGACATGACTTTATTTACAGTGATTACTTTTCACACTATTTGTTGAGGTGATAATAAATATTATCATTATTGAGGAAGGATACCAACATACATGGAGACAGACAATGGCAAGCAAAACAATCACTGGCATCCTAATTTTCCTAAGACTTAGCTTCTGATGCAAAAATGACACAGAAATACACTACCAATGACATGCCAAATGTCTCCTTGAAAAATGTCTTTCTTTTCTTTAATTCACAGTGGCATCAATCTAGCATCATGGTACTATCTTCTAAGTAATAGCGCATCAGCATACATTCACAATACATGCAGCTTCCATACTAATACATCTTCATTGAAGGAAACCCTCCAGCAGAAAGAAACAAAGTTTTTCATGTCTCCAAAGACCCCTTCAATAATATTTATGCTTGAGATAATGTTATGTTTCTTGTTCTAATATGTTATCTTATTCTAATCACTCCCTAACTCCTATCTACCAAGACTATATTACTAGGCACTGCTACTTTCAAAGTTTAAAGAAGAAACACACAAGTATTTAAAAAGACATTAGTACTTACTCTACTAATCTCAAAAACCCAAATCCATTTTGCACATACAATGTTTAATCTCAACTACAAAGATAATATCTTAATCTATAATTGTCTCTGGGTGCACTAAACATAATTTTTAATTCTTCCTGTTCTGTTTTATCCTAAACTTATGATGCACATATAATTATATCATGGAAATGTCTAGGATTCAATGACCATTACTGAAATACATAATTTTATATTTTTAAAACAAGGAAAAAGATACCAATGGTTATTTGGATTTTAATATGTAAATCATGCATCAACATATAAGATTGTTTTCTTCTTAAACATAACTATATCCTATTAGGAGTATTAAAACTGATACTTCTAATTTGGTACCTCATAGAAAGGAAGGAACATTGCTGCATTCTTAATACACGCCTTCCAGCTACTGTGCAAAAATTTAAAAACACTGTTATGTCCCAGCAGGTTAGTCACGAAAAGTGATTGGCAGAAATACTTTGATAAATAAGGTCATTACTTACCAAAACCTCAAAAAGGAGTGCTAGTAATTTATTGTTAGCCATGAAGTTACTGTCCAAAACTCCCAAGTTAAACCAACTTCCCAAACAGCGAAAAACCTTCATAAGCATTTTCTCATCTGTTCCTGCTTTTTCCACACAGGTCATCTGAATAGGGAAAAAAACTTAAAATGAATAATGTTAATCTATATATTTAAACCATTATTTCAATCACCTTACAAGTATAATAATGAGAAGGATGGCAATAAAACAGCCAACGGTTAAAAGTGCTTTTTAAGTTTGTTACTGTTTTTTTTTTTTTTCCTTTTAAGAGAGAGGTCTTGCTACATTGCCCAGGTGGGACTACAGGCATGTGCCACTGCATCCAGCTAGGCACCACTGTTCTAAATACCACTAACCTACTTAATCCCCGAAATGGTTTGGTTCTGTGTCCCCACCCAAATCTCAAGTCAAATTGTAATCCCCAATGTTGGGGGAGGGTTCTGGTGGGAGGTGACTGAATCATGGGAATGAACATCCCCCTTGCTGTTCTTGTGATAGAGTTCTCATGAGATCTGGTTGTTTCAAAGTGTGTAGCACCTCCCCCTGCTCTCTCTCTCCTGCCGGCCGTGTGAAGACGTGTCTGCTTCCCCTTCACCTTCCACCATGATTGTTAAGTTTCCTAAGGCCTCCCTAGAAACAGAAGCCTGTACAGCCCAGAGAACCATAAGCTGATTAAACCTCTTTTCTTTATAAATTACCCAGTTTCAGGTATTTCTTTTTTTTTTTTGAGATGGAGTCTTGCTCTGTTGCCCAGGCTGGAGTGCAGTGCCATGATCTCGGCTCACTGCAACCTCCACCTCCCTGGTTCAAGCAATTCCCCTACCCCAGCCTCCCAAGTGGCTGGGATTACAGATGCACGTCACCACACCCAGCTAATTTTTTTGTATTTTTAGTAGACACGGGGTTTCACCATGATGGCCAGACTGGTCTCAAACTCCTGACCTCAGGCAATCTGCCCACCTCGGCCTCCCAAGGTGCTGGGATTACACGCGTGAGCCACTGAGCCCAGCCTCAGGTATTTCTTTATAGCAGCATGAGACTGGACTAACACAATCCCCAAATACAACTTTATAGGTAGCTACTATTATTGTCTCTACTTTCTCAATGGGAAAACTGAAGTACAGAGAGGTTACAGACTTACCCAAGTTGTTTCAGAAATAACTTACTAATTTCTTAATTCCCACTTCTGCATTAAGGTTTATTATCCAAAAAATTATTTTACAAGTAATTTACTTATTTATATACCGGGTTGTCATAGAATAGATAATAAGCTAGAGTAAGCTAGGCATACTACTGTATATTTCCACAAGAAAAGCTAATGTTTCAGCTTTGGCAATAGAATAAACATGTCATCCCACAGAAAGTGATACTACTATAAATAGTATAAAAGAGATAAAACAGAATTACACTAAAACTCAATGTTTCTCCTTGTAGTCTGTTTTTGTGACATATATTTTTTCCAAAGTAAAAGGTAATGCATCTTTTTCTAGACAAAGAATGTTTTAAAAAAGCTCTTGCAAGCAATGAGTTAGAAATATAATTTCCATGGGGTTCAGGAGGCATGAGAGTGGGGGTGAAATCCTATAATGTATTATTAAATAAGATCTAAATATTGATATTTGTGGTTACAATGCAGATATAAACTACATAGGAAAATTCTCCAAGTTCAAAGCTTCATCTACTACATAAATCTACACTGAAGATGACTGTCTTTATTATTGTGCTCCAAAGAATGCTAGGTTGCTAAGATGAAGAGAAGTGAGGGGTTAATGAGTGACTGTATACCAACTCATTCCCACAGGGGGCTATTTAAGATATTCAGGTCTGGAAGCTACCTTTAAAACAAAGCAAAACAAAACAAAAAACCACCTTTCCTTCTCAGAAGACAGAAGAAAGGAAGTCCAAGTATATTAATATACTTGACTCTTTCTATTTCTTCTCTCTCTTCCAGGCCACTACATTTCGGGGGAGGAAGAAAAGTACATGAAAAATAAGCTGACCAGTCATTGTAACATTTACTGAGCCCTTTCTGTGCACCAGGCACTGTTTTAAGAGCTTTATATGTATTAAATCATGTAATGCCCACAATATGAAACAGATACTATTATCCCCATTATACTGATGAGAAAACTGAGGCAGACAGTCAAGTAACTTGCCCAATATGGCACAGGTAGGAAACAGCATAGCGAGGACTTAAACTTAAGAAGTCTGGCTTCAAAGTCTATGATCTTAACCACTACACGATAGTTATCTCCCAAATTTCTCTATTTGCTTACATATACAGAACAAAGATATGATTAATATCAAGGACTTCCTATATTTCAAAAGCCTGTAAAGTTAGGCAGACTGCAACAATAATCTATCTTACTAATATTATATATTATTATCAGTATAACTAGCTATATACTAATTTACCTGGATAATGATTAGTGTATTACCAAAGAAAGCCAGGAAATATTAACAGCATGGGGAAACAGAATCATCTATCACACATGAACCAACTATTTTACTAGTTTTAAACATGTCAGCTTGAATTATACATCATTTGTAATGAATAACATCAGAACTTGATTGCTAACTAAATGCAGACTCACTTCCGCTCATTTTCATTTATTGTGCATATTGCATTATATATGCTTGTTGGAAAAAGGTGGAGTTGCACAGCCAATATCATACTGAATGGGCAAAAACTGGAAGCATTCCCTCTGAAAACTGGCACAAGACAGGGATGCCCTCTCTCACTGCTCCTATTCAACATAGTGCTGGAAGTTCTGGCCAGAGCAATCAGGCAGGAGAAGGAAATAAAGGGTATTCAATTAGGAAAAGAGGAAGTCAAATTGTCCCTGTTTGCAGATGACATGATTGTATATCTAGAAAACCCCATTGTCTCAGCCCAAAATCTCCTTAAGCTGATTAGCAACTTCAGCAAAGTCTCAGGATACAAAATTAATGTACAAAAATCACAAGCATTCTTGTACACCAATAACAGACAAACAGAGAGCCAAATCATGAGTGAACTCCCATTCACAATTGCTTCAAGGAGAATAAAATACCTAGGAATCCAACTTACAAGGGATGTGAAGGACCTCTTCAAGGAGAACTACAAACCACTGCTCAGTGAAATAAAAGAGGATACAAACAAATGGAAGAACATTCCATGCTCATGGGTTGGAAGAATCAATATCGTGAAAATGGCCATACTGCCCAAGGTAATTTATAGATTCAATGCCATCCCCATCAAGCTACCAATGACTTTCTATACAGAATTGGAAAAAACTACTTTAAAGTTCATATGGAACCAAAAAAGAGCCCGCATTGCCAAGTCAATCCTAAGCCAAAAGAACAAAGCTGGAGGCATCACGCTACCTGACTTTAAACTATACTACAAGGCTACAGTAACCAAAACAGCATGGTACTGGTACCACAACAGAGACATAGATCAATGGAACAGAACAGAGCCCTCAGAAATGATGCCGCATATCTACAACTATCTGATCTTTGACAAACCTGACAAAAACAAGAAATGGGGAAAGGATTTCCTATTTAATAAATGGTGCTGGGAAAACTGGCTAGCCATATGTAGAAAGCTGAAACTGGATCCCTTCCTTACACCTTATACAAAAATTAATTCAAGATGGATTAAAGACTTACATGTTAGACCTAAAACCATTAAAATCCTACAAGAAAACCTAGGCAATACCATTCAGGACATAGGCGTGGGCAAGGACTTCATGTCTAAAACACCAAAAGCAATGGCAACAAAAGCCAAAATTGACAAATGGGATCTCATTAAACTAAAGAGCTTCTGCACAGCAAAAGGAACTACCATCAGAGTGAACAGGCAACCTACAGAATGGGAGAGAATTTTTGCAACCTACTCATCTGACAAAGGGCTAATATCCAGAATCTACAATGAACTCAAACAAATTTACAAGAAAAAAACAAACAACCCCATCAAAAAGTGGGCAAAGGACATGAACAGACACTTCTCAAAAGAAGACATTTATGCAGCCAAAAAACACATGAAGAAATGCTCCTCATCACTGGCCATCAGAGAAATGCAAATCCAAACCACAGTGAGATACCATCTCACACCAGTTAGAATGGCCATCATTAAAAAATCAGGAAACAACAGGTGCTGGAGAGGATGTGGAGAAATAGGAACACTTTTACACTGTTGGTGGGACTGTAAACTAGTTCAACCATTGTGGAAGTCAGTGTGGCAATTCCTCAGGGATCTCGAACTAGAAATACCATTTGACCCAGCCATCCCATTACTGGGTATATACCCAAAGGACTATAAATCATGCTGCTATAAAGACACATGCACACGTATGTTTATTGCGGCACTATTCACAATAGCAAAGAGTTGGAACCAACCCAAATGTCCAACAACAATAGAGTGGATTAAGAAAATGTGGCACATATACACCATGGAATACTATGCAGCCATAAAAAATGATGAGTTCGTGTCCTTTGTAGGGACATGGATGAAACTGGAAAACATCATTCTCAGTAAACTATCACAAGGACAAAAAACCAAACACCGCATGTTCTCACTCATAGGTGGGAATTGAACAATGAGAACTCATGGACACAGGAAGGGGAACATCACACTCCGGGGACTGTTGTGGGGTGGGGGGAGGGGGGAGGGACAGCATTAGGAGATACACCTAATGCTAAATGACGAGTTGATGGGTGCAGGAAATCAACATGGCACATGGATACATATGTAACAAACCTGCATATTGTGCACATGTACCCTAAAACCCTAAAGTATAATAAAAAAAAAAAAGAAAAATTAAAATTATTTATGTAATGGTGTAAGGACAACTCGGTAGTCACTTGAGAAAAAACACATTCAGTCAATGCCTTGCTTGTTACATTAAAAATATGTTTAAGAGAAATCAAAGATTTAAATGTAAAAAATAAATAAAAATACCAAAATAAACTAAAAAAAAAAAAAAAAAAAGGTGGAGTTGCAGCTAACTTGCAGAGAAATTAACCACATAACTAGGAGTATACACATAAGTTTATGTCTAGGATATAGACTTCTGAGACATCTGTCACTATTTAAAGCCACAAGAGGCAGAGAGTATTTATAGAAGTATTTATAGAAGGAAGAACGGCAGGGGCCGGGCACGGTGGCTCACGTCTGTAATCCCAGCACTTTGGGAGGCAGAGGTGGGTGGATCACAAGGTCAGGAGTTTGAGACCAGCCTAACCAACATGGTGAAACCCCGTCTCTACTAAAAATACAAAAATTAGCCAGACGTGGTGGCACGCGCCTGTAATCCCAGCTACTCAGGAGGCTGGGGCAGGAGAACTGCTTGAATCCAGGATGCAGAGGTTGCAGTGAGCTGAGATTGCGCCATGGCACTCCAGCCTGGGCGACAGAGCAAGACTCTGTCTAAAAAAAAAAGAAGAATGGCAGGAAAGGAAAGAACTGAGAGCCCTTGCTTTAGAGGGGAAAGTACTTGTAAAAAGTCATCAGAGGCTGTGTGCAGTGGCTCACACCTGTAATCCCAGCACTTTGGGAGGCTGAGGTGGGAGGATCACTTGAGCCCAGGAGTTCTAGACTAATCTGAGCAACAAAGTTAAGACCCTGTCTCTACAAAAAAATTAAAAAATAAAACAACATTTTAAAAGTCACCAGAAAACACACTAGACGAGACGAGAAAATGTCACAAATATGGTTCTGGCCCCATTAAGTTCTTCTAGTTATTTTTTACTCAAGACTTTCTTTGTTCCCCTGAAACTCAGAAAGAAAATATTCAGGGATGCCAGGCACTAAAATGGCCAGAATTTTTAGAAAAGACTATGACACTAATATATGCAATATATTTAAATATGTAATACATAAACTAATAAATGCACAGGAGCACTTAATTTAATACGGTTCAAGGCTGAAAGTAGCAAAATGAACGGAGTAACTAAGTTCCCTTAACACGAACTGGAGCCACTAAGAGATTTCTCTTTAAGAGCTGATACTCATTCTCTCTCCCCCTCAACCTGTCTCAAACTCTCAATTGAATCTTTGATGCTGTTGATATAAACTCATTACATAATCACTTGGCCTTTATACTTCCTGAATGACATTTCAATTTTAATAAGACATGATGTATACAAGTGGAAGGATTTGCTCGTACATTCTAACTACTGACTCAAACTGAAAGACCAAATTCTGACAAAAACCTGTTTCTAAAACTAATCTCTTTGAAAAGATGAAATTCTGAAAATTAAATCAAACATATATTCTAAAACATCAGAACTAAGAGTTATCTTCTGTTCCTCTTTGAGAGCTATGCTATGTTAAAAATCTGTCTCTTAAAGTAAGTCCTCAAAAGCTTCAAGATAAATGCCACAGAGTTCAGAAGAACTCACCAGTAAAAAGATAGCAGGGATAGATAAGATTTGAGATCTTAGATTAACAAAATAGAAAGTGGAGAGACAAAACTGTTCGAAGCACTGGTTCAGTTTAGCTATGAGAGCAATCAGAAACATGTTTAAAACTTCAAAAAGTTCAACACCATGTTTAGGAATGGGTCCATTAGGACAGACCACAAAAGTATAACACTAACAAGAAATAGGACAGAATGTAATCATTAAAGGAGAGTGTGCAGGAAACTAAATGAGAAAAGGTCTTAAGAGGGGTTTGGAACCTGGCATTACAGCCACATGCCTATTCCTTTCTTGGCCATTTTGGACTAATTTCATCCCCTGGGTTCTATAACATGACAAGCTACATGACAAAATTAGAGACATTTTTAAGCACCACAGGAAATACATTTTTCAGACTGTGTCACAATTCATCAAAATATCACCTGTAATTGATTGTCATGATGTGCTAAGTCAAGCACATGCCTTGAATGCCCAAGTGGCTGCTGTAATTGACTGCTGTGGCAGTAATCATGACACAAAATACATGTGGACTGGATTATTTTAAGTTCACAAGTGCTTACAAAAAGAAAACGACAAATTCAAGTCCATTAACTCTCAACTCAGGCCACAGTCTGAGCACCAGAGCTTTCATGCCAAGTCTAAAAGCAGCTCTTACTTTTTGTAGCTACAAAGTTAGTACTGCTGAAACTCGTATACAAAACTTAGTTGTGTGACTTGCTGAATTACAAACAACAGGTGAATTTACAGTCCCTCCACACTTCTCATGTGAAAGTTAGGGAACTGACTGGTAAAGAATGGGATTCTGAAACTTGGAAAGGAGACATCTGGTTGGACCTAAATGAACATGAGTCCATCATACTTCAAAAAGACAAAGCCAGAAGAAAAAAAAAAAACTCAAGGCAGCTTTAAAATAAATCCTCATTTTGAAAAGAAGTAAGATTTATCCTATCTTTCTAGTAAGAGCTCATAAGAATGCCAACTTATACGTACAAGGAATGACAGAAATAGTCAAATATCATTTTGCAACCCATGATGAAATTATTTTTAGAGACAGTCTTGTTCTGTTGCCCAGACTGGAGTGCACTGGCACAATTATGGCTCACTGCCACCTTGAACTCCTGGGGTCAAGTGATCCTTCCTGCCTCAGCCTCTTGAGTAGCTAGGACTACAGGTGCATGCCACCATGCTTGGTTAATTTATTTATTTTTTTGAGACAGGGTCTTGCTATGTTGCCCAGGCTGGTCTTGAACACCTGACCTCAAGCAACCATCCCACCTCAGCCTTCCAACATGCTGGAATTATAGGCATAAACCACATTGCCTGGCCCATAATGAAATTATTGATTAAGGTAGGGATTATCTACTGGAATGTAAAACAATTAGGCTAAAGTCTGATAGGAATTGAACATTCATAAAATAACAAGCTACCATCACACAAACTACATTATATTACAAAGGAGGAAAGTGAACTTTAAAAATGGAAGGATCAGACTTTCATCTTAATCCAGTGGTCAACCCTAGCATCACTAATAGATGATCAACTGAACACTGTATATATACTAAGACATAGCATCAAGTACTTATGATATATTCTAGCCCAAAATATTTAACTTTTAAAAACTAATCCTCTAAGCCTCTCAGTTTTTCTCAATCAGGATTCTAGGAAAGAATTAAATTCTATAGGTTGGGTGTGGTGGTTCACATTTGCAATCTCATCATTAAGGGAGGCCAAGGAGAAAGGATCACTTGAGACCAGGTTGGAGACCATAGAGAGGCTCTATATCTACAAAAAAAAAAAAATATTGTATAGAATTAAGCCCTTCAGAAAATTATCTGAGTGCCTATCTTCTTAATTATCCTAAGGGCGGTATATAGCTAGAACCATTATTAATGTAGAGGAAAGAATTCATTACATATAATGAATGCTTTAGGCTTAATTCTCTTGAGGAACCCCTACTGAGAAGGGCTGCTTTAGATACAACTTCCAATTAGAGGAAATACAGAGAAAAGAAAAACAAGGTAAATGAAACAAAGGAGAGGCAATCAGAAAATCATAAAGGTAAGATAATTCAATAAAACGACTGGTATAATCTCTTCGACAAGTCATGTTATTTTAAACAAGGAACAGAATGTGGGACTGTGACTAAGAACCTGATACAAGGCATAGTTATAGATTGGACATTCTTTGTAAAAAGTATCTTTTTTTGTTTTTTCTTTTTGTTGAGACGGAGTCTCACTCTGTCGCCCAGGCTGGAGTTCAGTGGTGCGATCTCGGCTCACTGCAACCTCTGCCTCCGGGTTCAAGCAATTCTCCTGCCTCGGCCTCCCAAGTAGCTGGGACTACAGGTGCATGCCACCACGCCCAGCTAATTTTTGTATTTTTAGTAGAGATGGGGTTTCACCATGTTGGCCAGGATGGTCTCGAGCTCCTGACCTTGTGACCCGCCAGCCTCGGCCTCCCAAAGTGCTGGGATTATAGGCATGAGCCACCGTGCCCAGCCTGTAAAGAATATCTTAGGACCAACTGGTGAAATGTGAATATGGTCTGGGTTTATCAGATGATATGAAAACTTACTAACATGAAAAGGTAAGCAGATGACTGAAAAAGCAAGATGCAGAAGAACAAGTAAAGTATAATTTCATTTGGGCTTAAAAAATCTGTATATATGTCCATAAATATGTTCATAGAGGATATGTATTAAAGGGTTAACTGTATGATCTCCAGATGGTTTGAGTGTAATTTGCTGTCCATATTTTCTAATTTTCCATAAAACTATTTCTTTAAAATAAATGGCTAAGTGAAAAACATATATTTAACTTATTTTTCAATGAATTTTTTTTTTTTTTTTTTTGTGATGGAGTCTCCCTCTGTTGCCCAGACTGGAGTGCGCAGTGGCGCAATCTTGGCTCACTGCAACCTCTGCCTCCCAGGTTCAAGTGATTCTCCTGCCTCAGCCTCCCGACTAGCTGGGACTATAGGAGTGCACCACCACACCTGGCTAATTTTTGTATTTTTAGTAGAGACAGGGTTTCACTATGTTGGCCAGGCTGGTCTCAAACTCCTGACCTCAAGTAATCCACCCACTTCAGCCTCCCAAAGTGCTGGGATTACAGGGGTGAGCCACTGCACCCAGCCCTCCAATGAATTTCTAATACAAAATGGAACACAATTTTTAATAGAATTTTAATTTTTTTCAAACAAAAAGATCTATGATCTTGCTATACTGAAACACATCTCTGAAAAATAATTTACTATACGTTAAGTATCCCTAATCCAAAACTCCAAAATCCAAAACTTTTTGAGTGCCAACATAACGCTCAAAGGAAATGCTCACTGGAGCATTTCAGATTAGGAATGCTGAACCAGAAAGTATAATGCAAATATTCCAAAATTTTAAAAACTCAGAAATCCTAAATACTACTTTTTTTGCCCTACCCTAAACTCTTCTGGTCCCAAGCCTTTCAGTAAGGGATATTCAAGCTGTATAACCACATTATTGAGAAAATTAAGCTGGACTATAAAGACCTAAAAATGAGATATGGGCTAATCAATTTATTAGCATCTACTTTAGGAACCAGGAAACATTTTCTATAAAGAACCAGACAAACATTCTACACTTTGCAAGCCATATGGTCTCTGTGAAAAACAGTCAATTAGGCTGATGTAGTCCAAAATAATGGACAGACAAAATATAACCAAATGGGCATAACTGTGTTCCAACAAAGCTTTATTTACAAAAAGAGGCAACCAACCCATAAACTATAGATTTACCCACTCCTGCTCTAGAGTATTAAAAATGTCAACTAACTGAAGGGAGCTTAATCACATCTAATTCTTTTAAAAATGTGTATTAGCTCATCCATAATGCGATACTCCTCAAAGGTCAGGTAAAATCTTCTATCACCTTTCAGTTCATCTTTAAGAGAGGATCCTTTCTTTTATCTCTCACAATATACAAAAATCAAATCAAAATGGATTAAAGACTTAAATGTAAGATGTGAACTATAAAACTACTACAAGAAAACATTAGGGAAATGCTGCAGGACATTGATCTGGGCAAAGATCTCTTAAGCAAGACCTCAAAATCAAAGGCAACTAAAGCAAAAAAAGTCGACAAAGGTCAGGCTAAAAGGCTTCTGCACAGCAAAAGAAACAATCAACCAAGTGAAGAGACAACCTACAGAACGGGAGGAAATATTTGCAAACTACCCATCCAACAAGAGATCAGTAACCACAATATATAAGAAACCCAAATAACTCAATAGTAAAAAAAAAATTAAAAATTAAAAAATGGGCAAAAGATCAATAGCAAATGCTGGCAAGGATGCAGAGAAAAGGGAACGCTCTAGAATGTAAAGCAGTACAGTCATTATGAAAAACAGTATGGAAGTTCCTCAACAGACTGAAAATAGTACTACCATACGATCTAGCAATCCCACTGCTGGGTAAATACCCAGAAAAAACCAGTATATCAAGAAGATGTCTACAATCCCATGTTTATTGCAGCGCTATTCACAATAGCCAAGATATGGAATCAACCTAAGTACCTATCAACGGCTGAATGGATAAAGAAACAATGGTATAGGTGCACAATGAAATATTCGTTAGCCACAAAAAGAATAAGATCCTGTCATTTGCAGCAACATGGACGGCGCTGTTAGACATTACGTTAAGTGAAATAAGCCAGGCACAGAAAGACAAATATCACATGCTTTCACTGCTATGTTGGAGTGAAAAAAAATGGATCTCATAGAGGTAAAGAGTAGAATGATGGTGATCAGAAGCTAGGAAGAGTAACGGGGAGGGGAGGATCAAGAAAGGTTGATTAATGGGTACACAAACACAGCTGAATAGAAAGGATAAGTTATAGTGTTACACAGCAAAACAGAGTGACTATAGTTAATAATTTATTGAGTACTTCAGAATGGCTGAAAGAGAAGATTTAGAATGTTTCCTACACAAAGAAATGATAAAGGTTTGAGGTGATGGATATCTCAATTTGATCATCACCTGATTTGATCTGATCATCACATATTATATACTTGGACAAAAATAATACATGTGGCTGGGCACAGTGGCTCACGCCTGTAACCCCAGCACTTTGGGAGGCCAAGGCAGGTGGATCACTTGAGGTCAGGAGTTCGAGGCCAGCCTAGGCAACATGGAGAGACACCATCTCTACAAAAAATAAAAAACTTCGCTGGGCGTGGTGGCGCACACCTGTAGTCCCAGCTACTCAGGAGGCTGAGGTGAGAGAATCACTTGAGCCCAGGAGGAGGAGGGTGCAGTAAGCTGAGATCATGCCACTGCACTACAGCCTAGGAGACAGAGATCCTGCTTCAAAAAATAAAAGTAACACATGAAACCCCATAAATATGTACAACTATCATGTATCAATTAGCAAAAAAAAGAAAGGATCCTTTCTTAGTAAAGTAGATTCATACACACTTCCCTTTGCATGATCCTTTATTAACAGCCAACAGTTTAGAGCATTAAGCAGTAGAAGAGCACAAGATACATAATGAGATGGCCTTAGTTCAAATTCTGAATTAACAGTTGTGTAACTCTAAAGTCCATTTTTCATTCATAAAAGAGATAATGTTACCTTTAGAGGATTATACAGAAACTTAAAAAGCATAGTTTCTGAAAGTATGTTGTAATGGTATTACATAAATGCCAAAGCATCATCATTAAATTTTGCAAAGAAAGCTATTTCACAATAATGCAATTGGATTACAAAATAACCACCATGGCTTTCTGCCTTTATGCAGCAACTTAGTATTTCAAACTTACTCACCAATAGAGATACTACTGTACTAGAGTAGAAGGCCAAATCTTCTATAATTTCTGTGCGCCGATTAGCTCCAATTCGTAAGGAACGACTATGTACTTCTTCAGGTAACACTGTAAGGATCTCTAGCAAAAAAGGCAAAGAAGTCACATCATTGCTGTATCTGCAAAAGAAAAAAGCGGAGATATGTTATTTATAGCCAGAAAATACACAATCACATAAGATAACAGCCATCAGAGTAACTCACAACAACAAAAGCAACATTCCCACCACTGTTAAGGGGGAGAAAAAAGATATAAACATAAATGTCCTCCATAATTAGTTAAGATTAAAAAAAGGACACAGTTATTCAATGAAACATAGCCATTATAATGAACATGATCTCTATATGTCCTAACATGAAAAAATGTCCATAATGTAGTAAGTGAAAAACATGTATGAAACATATTGAATATGGGTGAACAAATATATAGGTATATGTACATTAAAATATATATGCACTTATTTATTTTAAAATGCATAAAGGAAACTCTACATAGCCAATTGTTAATAGTGGTTGCTTATAAAATACAGGGTTAAGGGCCAGGTGTGGTGGCTCATGCTTATGATCCCAGCACTTTGGGAGGCCGAGGCAGGAGGATCACTTGAGTCCACAAGTTCGAGACCAGCCTGGGCATCACAGGGAGACCGTCTCTACATTAAAAATTTTTTAATTAGCCAGGCATGGTGGTGTGCATCTGTAATCCCAGCTACTTGGGAGACTGAGGCAGAAGGATCTCATGAGCCCAAGAGTTGCAGGTTCCAGTGAACCATGATCACATCACTGCACTTCAGCCTGGGTGACAGAACGAGACCCTGTTTCAAAAACCAAATATAAGGATAGGGAGAGAGGATGGGGTTCATTTTGCACTTTGAAGGTTTCCATACTGTTAGAATTTTTTCAAGGAGCATGTGTCAATTTCCCCAATAAAAATTTTATTTAAAAAATAAGCTATCCTCCGGGCGCAGTGGCTCACGCTTGTAATCCCAGCACTTTGGGAGGCCGAGGCAGGCGGATCACGAGGTCAGGAGATCGAGACCACGGTGAAACCCCGTCTCTACTAAAATATACAAAAAAAAAATTAGCCGGGCGTGGTGGCGGGCGCCTGTAGTCCCAGCTACTCGGAGAGGCTGAGGCAGTAGAATGGCGTGAACCTGGGAGGCGGAGCTTGCAGTGAGCCGAGACTGCGCCACTGCATTCCAGCCTGGGCAACAGAGCAAGACTCCGTCTCAAAAAAATAAATAAATAAAAAATAAGCTATCCACTCAGGAGACTGAGGTGGGAGGATCACTTGAGCCTGGGAAGTCGAGGCTGAGGTTGTAGTGAGCCATGACTGTGCCAGTGCACTCTAGCCTGAGTGACACAGCAAGACTGTGTCTCCAAAAAAATTAAAATAATTTTTTAAAAAGTTATCCAAGCTGGATGAGGTGGTTCACGCCTGTAATCCCAGCACTTTGGGAGGCCGAGATGGGCAGATTACTTGAGGTCAGGAGTTTGAGACCAGCCTGGCCAAACCCTGCCTCTACTGAAAATATAAAAATTAGCCAGGTGTGGTAGCACATGCCTGTCATCTCAGCTGCCTGGGAGGCTGAGACAGGAGAATCACTTGAACCCGGGAGGTGGAGGTTGCAGTGAGCCGAGATCACACCATTGAACTCCAGCCTGGGCAACAAGAGCGAAACTCCATCTCAAAATAAAATAAAATAAATAAAAAGTTATTATCCGTAAAATGCTTTAATGACACACTATATTGGAGGTAAAAAGTACATCTACTCTGTTCAAAAATAACTTCCCAACCAAATGCAAGCAAATATCAAGGTTATCTTGCCAGGACCCAGAAGGAATGCTTGTTTCAAAGTAGCAAGCTCTGTGTGTCTAAAAAGAATATTGCCCCTCTGATAAACGTGAAACAAACTCCAATTAGTAAGAACATATATTCATAACAACCTCCCATTTAATATAATCTTAAATTCTATATTTTTACAAAATGGCTGTCATGCCAGTTAGTGAGTGATCCACAAGGCAATAAAAGACTTTGCTGCAATTAATTCAAGAAGTGTATGTTACATAAATTACGAGTCTTTTACATCCCACACGATATATTTCAGTAGTATTTAAAAGTTTAGATAAGTTTCACTTAATCTAACAAAGGTTAATAACATAATTCTATGTTAAGAGTTCAGGGAAATAGTCAAATATCTAGCTATTGCAAACAAATTTCTCTGTGTAGGTTAATGGCAATTCCAAATGCTAATATACAGTCAATACAAATTACTTACTTTTCCACCAGTGTTTGCACACATCCCTTCCAGGAAGGCATCTGTAGGGCAAGATCTGCTATTGCTAAAGCCAGCTGAATAAGAGAGATTAAATAAATGAAGACAGATGAACAGAAATAGGGTTACAATAAATATTAGTTGGGAAGCAAAGAAACATTTCTTACAAACAATATGACAACTAAGACTAACCCCCTTCCCCCATTTTTCCCAACCTCCAATTCTGTGTATCTGATGTAAACTCTTCTGGGTTAGCTATAAATTGCTGAAATTTAAGAGTTAACCTTTAAAACTTAAAAAAAAAAAAAAAGAAAAAGAAAAGAAGTCAGAAACAACAGACTATAGACATTCCTCAAAATATATCAATATTTACTTTTATTTGGCAATACCACAGAACTTCACAGACATATAAATTATACTAAGCCAAAGGTCAAAGCTACTAACAAAGTCAGACCTTTGACTCAGTTCTCAAGTAATGGATTGCCATTTCCCTTCTCTTTCCATTTCTCATATTGAAGACTTAAGAAAAGCCTCCTCTTCAAGGGCACTTCTATGCCAGGCAGAGAACACATGTGAGTATGTACTCACAGAAGTTTCCAGTTTTCCTATCTAATGTATTTCCCTGTCCAAAGGGGAAAGGACAGATGCTCTAGTTCAACCTTTCATTCATGAGACCTTTACTAAAGCCAATCAGCCCTGAAAGGATTTCTTAGAAGGCAACTACCTAAACCTCTGACCTAGCATGACTGTGAAAACACATACTCACCTTATCCACTTCTGGTATTAAGTTAGTTTGAAACCAAATGAACTCCAAGATAATACAAAAGATTAACAATTTCATTCTCTATCCACTTATAAGAACATAGCAGTACATCTGTAATGAAGTTAACATTACCTCACATGGCCTAGCAACACCCATTAAAACAATCCTGATAAATCCAAATGTCCACACAAATTTCTCTTAATGAGAAGCACAGGATTTACCTGCGTTACAATGACAGGTGACAAGTCTTTCAAGTTCTGGATATGGGTTAGCAATGAGTCCCGTAAAGAGGCATGAGAGTCTGTGGGGAGCTCATAAAATGAGGTCTGAATCTTCATTTTCATGGTCTGTGCAGCAAAATAGCATGATTCCACATCCTGTCGGATCTGTAACAACTGGTCTGAGATCTCCCATGCATGAACCTGAAAGCGTATTAGACAAAGACGTCTTAAAGAAGACTACTTTTCTAATTTTAATGCCATAACCTCAATACTTATATAAACATATTTAGACCAAAGTATGGAGAAAGAAAAATCTGACAAGCTAAATTACCCAGTAATTCAGCCAACAGTTCAAAATACATTGTTATAGGCCCTGTTCAACAAAATAATTACCTAAAATCTGACTCATTCTAGGAAGGCATGAGAGCTATCAGTTAAATTAGTAGATACAATCTTGTTGATTTGAATGACTGTGTGGGTGTCGAGAGTATGAAGAAAAATGTCCCAAAAGTCTCCACTAAACTAAAATGTCGCTGTATAATTTCCAATCCTAATCTATGGCTGCATGTTTCTTCTCTTTTCTTGCTTAAAATAAAGCTTTGTTCACTCTAAGAATTGAATCTAGAAGCTGTTTTAATATATCTATAAATATGAGAATATACTTCATATTGGTCTCAGTGGCCCTACATTTCAATTATTAGTTCCCGATAAAATAGCAGAAAAACTATCTTGGCTCAAGTAAATATTTCACATCCTTCAATTATTTTCTTTCTTTTTTTGGAGACAGAGTCTCACTCTGTCACCCAGGCTGGAGTGCAGTGGCACAATCTAGGCTCACTGCAACCTCTGCCTCCCAGGTTCAGGCAATTCTCCTGCCTCAGCCTTCTGACTAGCTGGGATAACAGGTGTGCACCACCATACCCAGCTAATATTTGTATTTCTAGTAGAGGCAAGGCTTCACCATGTTGGCCAGACTGATCTTGAACTCCTGACCTCAGGTGATCCTCCTGTCTCGGCCTCCCAAAGTGCTGGGATTACAGGCATGAACCACCGTGCCTGGCCCCTTCAATTATTTTCTGATGTATTACTACTTGGCAAAGTGCTACACATTACTGAAATCATTTTCAATGGAAAAATAAACTTATCTATAGACATAATAAAAAGAACCAAAGTATAAAATCTAGTCTCTAGCAGCTAGTCACAATTATAAAGGGGAGTCATATTTTGAAGACAACTTTGGAAACAATATCATGCAGTAGATTGTAGACAACTAATTAATTAGATTAATTCTAATCCAATTCTACACTCAACAGCCTCTGGAAGAAGACTAACATGGACTGGCAATAATGGACTGAAAAAAATTTCAACCTCAATTTAGGAATAGTGTCTATTGTAAAGAGAAGGGGTCAATTTCTTATGAAGACAGAGCTCTTCACAAGTAATACATAATCCTTGTGTATCCTTCAAGATCTTTCCAAAGATAGATATGAAGCAAGTTAAGATATAGAAACAGGTAGAATAAATGGCTTGTACAAGTTCCTAAAGTAAATGGAAAATAAAGACCCTGAATTTTCTAATTACAGATTTACTGACATAAAACTTAGCTTTAGGCTGGGCGTGTGGCTCATGCCTATAATCCCAGCACTTTGGGAGGCCAAAGCGGGAGGATTGTTTGAGCCCAGAAGTTTGACACTGGCCTGGGCAACATGGCAACACCCCCGTGCCTCTACAAAAAAATTAAAAAATTAGCTGGGGCCCAGCACAGTCGCTCACACCTGTAATCTCAGCACTTTGGGAGGCAGAGGCGGGCAGATCACCTGAGGTCGAGAGTTCAAGACCAGCCTGGCCAACATGGTGAAACCCGGTCTATACTAAAAATACAAAAAAACTAGGCAGGTGTGGTGGCACTCACCTGCAATCCTAGCTACTCGGGAGGCTGAGACAGGAAAATAGCTTGAACTCAGGAGGCAGAGGTTGCAGTGAGCCGAGATTGCACCACTGCACTCCAGCCTGGGTGAGAGTGAGACCCTGTCTAAAAAAACTTAAAAAATAAAAAATTAGCTGGGCATGGTGGCATGCACCTGTGATCCCAGCTACTTGGGATGCTGAGGTGAGAGGATCGCTTGAGCCCAAGCAACAGAGACCCTGTTTTTAAAAAAACCACCCCTCCCGCCCCCCACCAAAAAACCCCAACCTTAGCTTTCGATGAAATAAGGGGTGCAAAGTAAGCATGAGGTGTTAACTTCTTTACAGATACAGTATATTTTACTGATTTTTGTACTTTTTAGTCCAAACATCGTGTCTCAAATGTATTCAACAAACGTTCAATTAATTAATGTAGTACTAATAGCACCAATTTTCCTTTCTCAAGTAAAAAATCTGCCAAAGTTTTTAGCTATTGATTAACCAGTAACCCAAGCACACCTATGATTTAATAGACCATCAGAATATCTTTACTTTGCTCACATTAATATCTTTTTATTTTATTTTTTGAGACAGGGTCTCGCTCTGTCACCCAGGCTGGAGTGCAGTGGCACGATCTCAGCTCATTGCAGCCTCAACCTCCTGAGCTCAAGAGATCCTCCTGCCTCAGCCCCCTAGTAGTTGGAACTACAGGTGTCTGCTACCACACCTGGCTAATTTTTGTATTTTTTGTAGAGATGGGATTTCGCCATGTTGCCCAGGCTGGTCTTGAACTCCTAAATTCAAGTGATCCTCCTGCCTTGGCCTCCCAAAGTGCTGGGATTCCAGGCATGAGTTACCATGCCTAGCCGATATATTTTTAAATAGCAAAAAGATTCTATGAAGCTTTATACAATCTCCACAAATCCCTCAAAAAAACAGAGCATTAGATAGCAACAAAACTAGGTGTTGTCTAGTTATCTCCAAGGGTATCTACAAGAACCCCAAAATATAAGTGGAAGGAGACAAACCAGTGACATCTGTAAGACCTGTGTGGTTTTAGTCTCAGTAAATGTGGAAGCAGAGGCAAACAACAGGGTGTCTAATGGACCTAAGAACAGAGAAAACACCAAGAACAAACAGAGATTCACTGGAAAGTACAAGGAGCCAATCTGAGGATGGCAGTTGAAAATGGAGGGCGTTTGGCCGGGCGCGGTGGCTCACGCCTGTAATCCCAGCACTTTGGGAGGCTGAGGCAGGCAGATCACCTGAAGTCAGGAGTTCAAGACCAGTCTGGCCAATATGGTGAAACCCCATCTCTACTAAAATACAAAAAATAGCTGGGCATGATGGTGGGTGCCTGTAATCCCAGCTACTCAGGAGGCTGAGACGGGAGAATCACTTGAACCCAGGAGACGGTGGTTGCAGTGAGCCGAGATCGCACCACTGCACTCCAGCCTGGGCAGCTGAGTGAGACTCTGTCTCAAAAAAAAAAAAGAAAAGAAAAAGAAAAAGGAGGAGGTTTTACCCAATCCAATAGCCAGTGAGTATAAGTGTGAAGCGGATGCCAACAGTTTAGCCTTTATAAAACCTTGAAACCAAACAGTCAGGAAGAGACCCCAATTGAGGAAAAACGGCTATGAAAAAAAACAAAATAATACAGGACAAGTATAATAGAGATGAAGGAAGAAAAGGTTGAAAGTATTATCCTTAATCAAACCTCCTTCTAGAAATTCAGAAAAACTAATTTCACAGAAAATAAGCAACTGAGGTCAAATGTCATATATGGCTGAAAGAGAAAATAAGCAGAGTAATACCTTACGAGGAAAGAAGACAAGAAAAACAGGTTTAAAAACCTAGCCTATTACTTCAAAATGAGCTAAACAATATTAAGAAAATGATGCAAGATACGGAAGAATAGAATTGAGAAGGAAAATTTCAGAAATTAGGTAAAAATCTCAGGAAAAAATCAGAAATTAAAGAAAAAAATCCCTTCAGAGATGAAGACTAGGAGGAATTTCACATTTGACTAAACACATCAGATAATGTCTTAAGAGAAACACATGAAAAGGAGTGTTTTTTTAAAACAAAAAAATTTAAAAAGATTCAAGAGGAAATGACAAATATTGAACATAGGCAAAGATCTAACATATACAGAACAGAGCTCTCTGAAGAAGAAAATCAAAACAAGGAAACAGAACAATTGTCAAAAACTGTAATTCAAGAAAATGTTCCTGGTTGGGCAAGGCAGTTTACGCCTGTAATCCCAGCACTTTAGGAGGCGGAGGTGGGAGGCTTACTTGAGGCCAGGAGTTTGGGACCAGCCTGAGCAACATAGCAAGATTCTGTCTCTATAAAAAATTTAAAAATTAGCTGGGTGTGGTGGTATGTGCCTGTAGTCCTAGCTACTAAGGAGGCTGAGGAGAAAGAATCATTTGAGCCCAGGAGTTTGAGGTTATAGTGTGCTATGATCCTGCCACTAATTTTTTTTAATTTAAAAAATTTGGTATCAAAGTTATCAAAAGAGGAAGAGTAAATAAATGAATATAATCCCATCACTGCACTCCAGCCTGGGTGACAGAGCAAGACCCTGTTTCTTAAAAAAAAAAAAAAGGAAAAGGTTTCTGAAATGTTGGGGGGTGGGGGAGAAAGACATGAAACTATACACTGAAGAGTATATCATATACCTAAAAATACCAACCCAGAACAACCAATACTGAGACATAATCTGGTAAAATTAATATACTTAAAGAAAAAGATAAAATAATTTGGAGATTTATATAAAAACAGCAAGTGATTTACAAAGGAAAAAATTAGATTATCATCTACTTTGACTTGAACACTTCATGGCAGAAGAAAATGAAAGAACACAGTAAAGATATGCTAAGAAAGAAAATGTGACAAAGATTTTATGTCAAGTCAAACCGATTTTCAATTATAAAGGCCAGAAACTGTTACTTGCAAGAATGTAGATATTATTCCTATAAGCCCTTCCTAAACAATCTGCTTAAAAAAACTGATCAGAGAGAACAAGGCATCAACATAAGGACTGGGGATGAATATTAAACATAGTTTATTACAACAATTAAGAATAAATTAAAGTCAAAAGAGAAATGGTATATAATGATTACAAGCTCTGTACAGATACAGTGTGGAAGAAAGGGCAGAGCACATGCAAAACTATGCTTGCTTTTGGTGTATATACTGATGGTAGTAGTGTTAGTATTGTTAGTCTGAGGCTACTGACTAGGCTAATGTGGGACAGAGCTACTGAGTAATTACGAGATACTCTGTCACCTTCTGTGTCCCTCACAACCTGGATTCTCAGTATGGAAGAAAGGAAGTGTAGACATAAAAAGGCTTAAGTTAAAAACTTTATAGTGCTGTAGTTGAAAAGGCAATATCTCTACAAATTCATGAGGTATTTTACCTTTAAGTATTTATACCCACTATTTATATACGTACTTTTCTACACATGTATACATACACGTGTAGATAATTTATATATATTATATATATAAAAATATACAATTCCCTAGCTCTATCCACTGAAAGCCCTAAACATACTGTCCAACTCAGTAACAACTTGCATCCCTAGTGCCTACATTATAGTCTTTAAATTCAATTTCCCACTAAAAGATACCAATATTAAATACACAAGATGGGCCCATGACACATCCTGCCATACTAGAAAGGACAGAAGACAATAAGACTACTAGAGTCATTTCAAAAGTACTAAGGGGCAAAGGAGGCAACCAGCTGGCCAGAGACAGGACAACTTAGGATTCAGCAAGGGATACAAGGAAAAAAACAAACTGGCCACCACAGGCCATTTTTGGTAACAATTGCAAGCAGACATAAACTCATTATCTTACAAGGGTAAAAATCATGTATTTATCTTGGTTTTCCTATATAAACTGTACTCCTAAGTAACCTAACAGAGAAGAGTCTCTTTATAGAAGTATTCTAATGGCAAAAACCACAATTACTTTGGCACCAACCTAATAGCATGTAAGTAAATAACAGATTTAGAATATTAACACTTCACAACTCACAATTAATGGATTAAGCACTGAACAATAACAGCTAGTTACATCACACACAAAAAAGAATGAGGTGGATTAAAGATAGCTGCGAATATAATGCTAATCCTACACTGAAAGGTAGAATCTACATGTCTTTGAATCTGCACTGGCCTTGATACCTTGCTTAACTGATAGAATATGGCAGGAAGTGACATTCTGGGACTTTCAAGGTTAAGTCAAAGGAATCTTTGGAGCTTCTGCCTTGGTATCCTGAACACTTACTCTGAGGAAAGCCACTGCCTGTAAAAACTTAAAACTACTCTGCTGGAGAGAATGCGGAAGAGGCCTGAGACTACACGGAAAGCTAGAGGGGCCGAACTGAATCCAGGCTTCCAGTCATTCCCACCAGACTGTCAGGCATGTAAATGAAGCCATCTTAGAACCTCCAGACCAGCCTAACCACCAAATGGATGAAAACTGAAGGAGCACAGTCAGCATCCTGGATGCTGATTTGAGCCCGCTCAAATTCCTGATCAACAAAGTTACGAGATACAATAAAATGGTTTTTATTTCAAATCACTTAAGTTTTGGGATAATCTGCTTCACAGTGGTAAACAATTAGAACCACCAGAAAACCAAACACTATATGCCTCTTGATGAAAGGAGATACCACAATAACAAGGGAATCAAATCTGTGCCTCATTGAGCCTCTAGATCCAGCAGCTAATTTGCCAGAAAAACAAAGGAGAGTAGAACTGAATCATGACAATAAAATCAGCAAAATCCACTGTGGGAAACTCTATAGGTCAAATGGCCCTGATACTTCAACAGATAAATAACCTACAGAGGCCAGGTGTGGTGGCTCACACCTGTAGCCCCAGCACTCTAGGAGGCCAAAGCAGGAGGATCACTTGAGGCCAGGAGTTTGAGACCAGCCTCTATGAAAAATTTTTGAAAAATCTGCCACGTGTGGTGGCATGCCCCTTACTCCCAGCTACTCGGGAGGCTGACGGGGAGGATCCCTTGAGCCCAGGAGTTTAAGGCTGCAGTGAGCCATGACCACACTACACACTCCAGCCTGGGCTACAGAGTGAGACAGTCTTAAAAATAAAATAAAATAAAACAAACAGAGAAAGAACCTGCAAATTAAGACACTCAAAAAACATTATATAAAAAAACAGGCCGGGCGCAGTGGCTCACACCTGTAATCCCTGCACTTTGGGAGGCCAAGGCGGGTGGACCACCTGAGGTAAGAAATTCGAGACCAGCCTGGCCAACACGATGAAACCCCATCTCTACTAAAAATACAAAAAATTAGCCGGGCATAGTGGTGGGTGCCTGTAATCCCAGCTACTCAGGAGGCTGAGGCAGGAGAACAGCTTGAACCTGAGAGGCAGAGGTTGCAGTGAGCCGAGATCGCACCACCACAATTCAGCCTAGGCAACAAGAGTGAAACACTGTCACGCACACACACACACAAAAAGAACAAACAAACAAACAAACAAAACCAGCTGGACTCAACTATGAAGTGTGGGATTGCCCACTAAGCCACTAAGTATAAAACCATAAAGAAACACAAAGGATTACTATAAAAGGACAGTGGTTACCTTTAGAGGGAGGGAAGTAGTTATGTCAAATGGTACAAGAAAAGCTTCTGGAGCGGAATGGCCAGTAAAGTTATATTTCTTTTCTTTTTTTATAAAAATGGGACAGGGTCTCACTATGTTATCCAGGCTGGTCTCAAACTTCTGGGTTCAAGCAATCCTCTTGCCTTGGTCTCCCAAAGTGCCGGGATTACAGGTGTGAGCCACTGTGCTCAAAGTTCTATTTCTTGACTTGGGTGGTGGTTAAAAAGACATCTGCATATAGTAATTCACTAAGCTACACATCTGCATTGTGTTTCTGTGTTTACATTTATAAAATAAAACAGAACAACAATAAAAATCCCAATGTAGGCTGGGCGGAGTGGCTCACACCTATAATCCCAGCACTTTGGGAGACCAAGATTGGTGAATTACCTGAGGTCAGGAGTTCTAGACCAGCCTGGCTAACATGGTAGAACCCCATCTCTGCTAAAAATGCAAAAATTAACTGGGCTTGGTGGTGTGTGCCTGTAATCCCAGCTACCCAGGAGGCTGAGGCAGGAGAATTGCTTGAACCCGAGAGGCGGAGGTTGCAGCGAGCCGAGATCATACCATTGCACTCCAGCCTGGGCGGCAGAGTGAGACTCTGTCTCAAAAAAAAAAATAATTGTGCAGAAACTAAATGGCAGAAAACACCAACCGTATCATTCTCAATTATCTGTACTTCTGACTTTAAACATTTCTATCTCCTTAAAAGTAGAGACCTCAAAAATGAAGGGCAGAAGCAAAAAAACAAAACAATTACTTGCCCCTGGGCAAACCAGTAATCTTAGAGGTAGAGATGCAAAACTGGTTAACTTGGAGGGTAGGGATGCACAGGAGATTTATTTTTCAAGCACCTTTGATGATGTTTGAATTTTTTTTTTTTTTGAGAGGGAGTTTTGCTCTTGTTGGCCAAGCTGGAGTACAATGGCACAATCTCGGCTCACTGCAACCTCCACCTCTCAGGTTCAAGAGATTCTCCTGCCTCAGCCTCCCAAGTAGCTGGGATTACAGGCATGTGCCACCACACCCAGCTAATTTTTGTATTTTTAGTAGAGACGGGGTTTCACCATGTTGGCCAGGCTGGTCTCAAACTCCTGACTTCAGGTGATCTGCCTACCTTGGTCTCCCAAAGTGCTGGGATTACAGGCATGAGCCACTGCACCCAGCTGGTTTGAATATTTTTAAAGTGTCTTTTGTAATTACCTGTTTATTAAAAATAACTTGTACTTTATATACAATTTTTTAAAAAGTGATACAGATCTTGTAAAATTTTTTTTGACAGGGCCTCTGTCACTCAGGCTAGAGGGCAGTGGGACCATCACAGCTCACTGTGGCCTCAAATTCTTGGGCTCAAGTGATCTGCCTACCTCAGCCTCCTGCATAGCTGGGACTACAGGCATACATCACGACACCCAGCTAATTTTTTTTATTTTTTGTAGAGACAGGTCTTGCTATAACGCCTAGGTTGGTCTCAAACTCCTGGGCTTGCCTGCCTCAGCCTCCCAAGTGCTAGGATTACAGGCACGAACAATCACACCCGGCCTGTAAGATTTTTTTCTGTAAGATTTGTTTAGAAAAGGTAGCAAAGCTTTTTTAACAACACACAGGAGTTAGTTTCATGTCCATATGCTCCCTAAACAATAATGCTATCTCTCTCATAACATTTATTGGGTGTTTCAACTTTGTTTATAATAGACCATCTGGTATTACACCAATTCATAAACTACCAGAAAAGATTCACTAAGACCAGGCACAGCGACTCACGCCTATAATCCCAGCACTTTGGGAGGCCGAGGCGGGCAGATCACTTGAGATCAGGAGTTCAAGACTAACCTGACTAATATGGCGAAACCCCATTTCTACTAAAAATACAAAAATTAGCCAGGTATGGTGACACGCACCTGTAATCTCAGCTACTCGGGAGGCTGAGGCAAGGGAATCGCTTGAACCCAGGAGGTGGATGCTGCAGTGAGCCAAGAAGACGCTACTGCACTCCAGCCTGGGTGATAGAGCAAGACTGTCTCAAAAAAAAAAAAAAAAAAAACACTAAATACTCCCTATAAAGAACCTTTTTAAAGACACCAAAGCTAAAATATGAGGCCACAGATCCCAGAAAGAAGGGAATGGAAGAGCAGTGAGTTCAGTTCACTCTTTGGCTCCACTTTTCCCCTCATGGCATTTGCCAATTTGAAAGTGGAAGACAAGAGGCTAAGAAGCTGAAGAGCTCTGGACAGCCTCTCAAGACTGGGAAAATAAAAACTGGAATTCAGAAATATCGAAGAGAAGCCCTGGTAAATACTCCAAACTCTTGAGTTGGGACCCAGTGAAGGAAACAAGAAATATACCACTCCTTAAAAAGACTGATACGTAAGACCACGAAGTAAGTCTTCATAAATCTTCAAAGACTGAAATCATACAAAACATCTTTTCTCATCACAATTAAATAAAACTCGGAGTCAACAGCGAAAGGGAAACTAGAAATTTCCCAAATATGTGGAAATTAAACAACATACTCTTAAAAAACCAGTGGGTGAAGGAAGGGAAATCAGAAAACATCTTCAGACAAATGAAGATGTTTCTTGACTTGGGTGGTGGCTAAAAGGACATCCACATATAGTAACTCACTAAGTTATACATTTGTATTGTGTTTCTGTGTTTATGTTTAGAAAATAAAACAGAACAAAAACCCCAATGTTGCATATTAAACTGAACTAGTATAAAATCTAGTATAAAACTGAACTAAACTGAACTAGTATAAGAACACAACATACCAAAACTTACGGGATGCAGCAAAAACTGTGCTAAGAGGAATAAAATGTGTAACTGTATATATGCTTACATTAAAAAAGAAAAAAGGTCTCAAATCAACAACCTAATTTTACACCTTAAGAAGCCAGAAAAAGAACAAACTAAATCCAAAGCTAGCAAAAAGAAGGAAATAATAAAGATTTAGGGCAAAGATTAACAAAATAGAGGATAGGAAAATCAAGAGAATGCTACAAAAAGATCAACAAGGTCAGTCCCAGCAGCCACAGTCACTGGCCGCCCCTCTGCCAACAGCTCCAGCACTACCTTGGGCCAGCATCTCTGGCGGGCAGAAGCAAGGCACTGACAGGCACAGCAGAGAGGTCCTGTAGCTCTGGCTCAGACAGTAGCATCTTCACTCTCCGTGGTACCCAGGTGCTCTGAGAATGTTTCCACTGCTGCTCTGAGGGCACAAGAGGCAGGATTTGGAATTCCTGGAGAACTGTCTTTGTGAGAAGCTGGAAATATTTCTTCCAATTCCATCTCTTAGTTTTCCATTTTGTTGTGTTTCAGAGGAACATCAAGAAACCATGAAAAGTTTAATAATGAAGAGTTTCACTGCCACTTGCTTCCTTGATGAAGGTTTTACTGCCAAGGACATTCTGGACCAAAAAATTAATGAATTTTCTTCTGATGATGATTAGGATGCCTTCTACGTCATGGACCTTAGAGACATTCTAAAGACACATCTAAGATGGTTAAAAGCTCTTCCTCATGTCACCCCCTTTTATGCAGTCAAATATAATGACAGCAGAGCCATCATGAAGACTCTTGCTGCCATCGGGACAGGATTTGACTGTGCTAGCAAGGCTGAAATACAATTGGTGCAGATTCTGGGGATGCCCCCAGAGAGGTTTATCTGTGCAAATTCTTGTAAACAAATGTCTCAAATTAAGTGCACTGCCAATAATGGAGTCCAGATGATGATTTTCGGTAATGAGGTCAAGTTGATGTCAGTTGCCAGAACACACTCAAAGCAGAGTTGGTTTTTAAGATTGCAAATGATAATTCCAAAGCAGCCCGTCACGTCAGTGTTAAATCTGGTGCCATGCTCAAAGCCAGCAGGCTTCTTTTGGAATGGGCAAAAGAGCCAAATATTGATGTCACTGGT
This sequence comes from Symphalangus syndactylus, assembly GCF_028878055.3. NCBI lineage: Eukaryota > Metazoa > Chordata > Mammalia > Primates > Hylobatidae > Symphalangus > Symphalangus syndactylus. Next base: position 118,853,547 of record NC_072428.2, read on the forward strand.
GTCAGCTTCCATGTAGGAAGTAGCTGTACCAATCCTGAGACCTTCATGCAGGCAGCCTCCAATGTCCACTGTGTCTTTGACACAGGAGTTGAGTTTGATTTCAGAATGTAACTGCTTAATACTGGCAGTTGCTTTCCTGGATCTGAGGATGTGAGGCTTAAATTTGAAGTATTACCAGTGTAATCAACCCAGCATCGGACAAGTATTTTCCACCAGACTCTAGAGTGAGAGTCACAGCTGAGCCAGGCAGATATTTCATGTGGCATCAGCTTTCACTGCCAAAAAAAACATATTAAAAGAACAGACAGGGCCGTCACGGTGGCTCATGCCTGTAATCCCAGGACTTTGGGAGGCTGAGGCAGGCAGTTCATGAGGTCAGGAGATCAAGACCATCCTGGCTAACACAGTGAAACCCCATCTCTACTAAAAAAAAAATACAAAAAATTAGCCAGGCACAGTGGCGGGTGCCTGTAGTCCCAGCTACTCAGGAGGCTGAGGCAGGAGAATGGCGTGAACCCAGGAGGCAGAGCTTGCAGTGAGCCGAGATCACACCACTGCACTCCAGCCTGGGTGACAGAGCGAGACTCCATCTCAAAAAGAAAGAAAGAAAAAAAAAAAGAACAGACAGGCTCTGAAGAGGAAGATGAGTCAAGTGAACAGACCTTTATGTATTACATGAATGATGAAGTATATGGATCATTTAATCAATCCTTTATTATCATGCACATGTAAAGCCCCTGCTGCAAAAGAGACCTACATCAGTGAGAAGTATTATCATCTAGTATATGGGACGAACATGTGATGGCCTTGATCAGATTGTTGAGCACTGTGATCTGCCCAAAATATATGTAGGTAATTGGATGCTCTTTAAAAACATGGGCGCTGACACTATTGCTGCTACTTCTACTTTTAATGGATTCCAGAGGCCAACAATCTACATGTGATGTCAGGACCTGCATCGAAACTCATGCAGTGTATCTAGAACCACGATCTTCCACCCCAAGTAGAGGAACAGGACATTAGCACCCTGCCTGTGTCTTGTGCTTGGGAAAATAGAATGCAACATCAATCAGCAACTTGTGCTTCCGCTAGTATTAATATGTAGATATCACTCTTGTAGTTGTTGACCATGAGTCCAGCTTGAATTAACGGATTTCATAAGAGTTGGGTTCGCATGGACGTGGCAATATGGAAGACTAGGACATGGGTCACACATTATTTGTGTTACTATGGAAACTATTTAAATATTTGTTTTATATGGATTTTTATTCACTTTTCTTAAGAGTTGGGTTCATATGGATGTGGCAATATGGAAGACTAGGATATAGGTCACACATTATATATGTTCCTATGGAAACTATTTAAATATTTAATATGGATTTTTATTCACTTTTCAGATATGCTACTCAAGAGTGCCCCTTGGCTGCTGAGCAAGCATCTGTACCTTGTACAACGGCAGAATGGGCCAAAAGCTTAGTGTTGTGACCTGTTTTTAAAGTAAAGTATTTCAAAATTAACAACAACAAAATTGACAAAGCTTAAGCTAGATTAAGAAATAAGACAGAGCTGGGCGCAGTGGCTCATGCCTGTTAATCTCAGCACTTTGGGAGGCCAAGGCAGGCAGATCACTTGAAGTCAGGAGTTCAAGACCAGCCTGGCCAACATGGTGAAACCCTGTCTCTACTAAAAATACAAAAAAAAAAAAAAAAAAAAAAAAACTAGCCAGGCCTGATGGCAGCTGCCTGTAGTCCCAGCTACTTGGGAGGCTAAGGCATGAGAATCGCTTGAACCTGGGAGGCAGAGGTTGCAGTGAGCCGAGATCATGCCACAGCACTCCAGCCTCGGCGACAGAGTGAGGTTCTATGTCAAAAAAAAGAAAAAAGAAAGAAAGAAAGAAAGAAGAGGATTTAAATAACTAATCAGAAATAAAAGTCAGGATATTACTACCAATTTTACAGAAATAAAAAGGGTTATAAAAAGTATTATGAACAACTGCAAGTGAACATATTGAATAACTTACATGAAATAAACAAATTCCTAGAAAAATAACCTACCAAGACTAAATCATGAAGAAATAGAAAATCTGAATAGACCTATAACTTGTAAAGAGATTAAATCAGTAATGAAAAATTTCCCAAAGAAGAAAAGCCCAGGACCAAATGGCTTTACTGGTGAATTCTACAAAACATGTGAAGAAATAACATTAATCCTTTTCAAACTCTTTCCAAAAACTGAAGAGGAAAGAACACTTCCTACTCATTCTATGAGACCAGCATTATTCTGATACCAAAGCTAGATGAAGAAACAAGAAAATTACAGACTAATAACATCCCTTATGAATAGTAATGCAAAAACCTTCAATAAAATACTAACAAATGGAATTCAATAGCATATTTTTTTCTCACTTTTTAAATTTTTATTTTCAAAATTTTAAATTTAGAGATGGGGTGTTGCTATGTTGCCCAGATGGGTTTCGAGCTCCTGGCCTTAAGCAATCCTCCTGCCTCAGCCTCCCAAATAGGTCAGATTACAGGCATGAGCCATCATGCCTGGCTTTTCAACAGCATATTGAAGGGATTATACATCATCATCAAGTGGGATTTATATCTGGAATACAAGGGTGGCTCAACATATGAAAATAAATGTAATCTACCACATTAACAGAATGAAGAAGGAAAAGACATGGTCATCTCAATCTATGCAAAAAAAAGCATCTAACAGACTCTGACACCCTTTCATGATAAAGACACTCAACAAACCAGGAAGGAAACAACTTCAACATAATAAAGGCCATATATGCAAAAACCAACAGCTAACATCACACAACAGTGAAGACAAAAAGCTCTTCAAAACTCTAAGATCAGGAAAAAGACTAGGATGTCTACTGTTGCCACTTCTATTCAACATAGTGTTCGAAGTTCTAGCCAGAGCAATTAGGTAAGAAAAACAAAGGGCACCTAAATTGAAAGGAAGATGTAAAATAATCTCTGGTCACATATAATGTAAGATCATTCTACATGATCTTACATGTAGAAAACCCAAAAGATTCCATAAGAAGACTGTTAGACTTAATAAATGAATTTGGCAAAGTTGCAGGTCACAAAATTTACAGATTAAAATTAGTTGCTTCTACATACTAACAATGAAAAATCTGAAAAGAAACAATTCCATTTACAATAGAATAAAAAAGAATAAAATACTCAGGAATAAGCTTAACCAAGGAGACAAAAGACTTGTATACTGAAAATTACAAAACATTGCTGAAAGAAATTAAAGATGACACCAATAAATGAAAGACATCTCATGTTCATGGACTGGAAGACCTGATATTGTTAAGATTTCAGTACTACCCAACGTAATCTACAGATTCAATGTAACCTTCACCAAAATCTCAATGACATTTTCTTAAGAAAATGGAATTGTTTCCTTCATATGGAATCTCAAGAGGCCCCAAATAGGCAAAACAATCTTAAAAAAGAATAATATTGGAGGTCTCATACTTCTAATTTCAACACTTATTACAAAGCCATAGTAGTCAAAACAGTATGGTACTAGCATAAAGACAGACACACAGACCAATATAATGGAATAGACCCAGAAAGAAACCCTCCTGTAAAGGATTCAAATGATCTTTGTCAAGGGTGCCAAGACTACACAATGGTAATAGGAAAACTGAATATTCACATGAAAAAGAACAAAGTTAGTCCTTAGATCACATATAAAAGTTAACTCAAAAAGGACTAAAGACCTAAACGTAAGACCTGAAACTATAAAACTCTTAGAAGAAAGCCTAGGGGAAAAGCTTCATAATCATTGCAATTGACAATGATTTCTTGGATGACATTTCTGGAATAAATATTTCTCCAAAGAAGATATACAAATGGTTAACAGGCATATGAAAAGATGCTCAACATCACCAACCATAGGGAAAGGCAAATCAAAGCCACAACAAAATATTACCTCACACCCAATAGAATGACCACTCTCCAAAAAAACGAAGCAAAAAAACCTCAGAAAATAATATGTGTTAATAAGGATGTGGAGAAATTGGAACCCTTTGCATCACTGGTGGGAATGTAAATGGTGTAGCTACTATGGAAAAGGGGATGGAGGCTTCTCAAAAAATTAAAAATAGAACTATCATATGTTCCAAAAAATCCCAGTTCTGGCTATATATCTAAAAGAACTGAATATAAAATCTCAAGCAGGGCCGGGCACAGTGGCTCACACCTGTAATCCCAGCACTTTAGGAAGCGGGTGATCACTTGAGGCCCGGAGTTCGAGACCAGCCTGGCCAACATGGCAAAATTCCCATCTCTATCAAAAATACAAAAATTAGCTGGATATGGTGGTGCACAACTGTAATCCCAGCTACTTGGGAGGCTGAGGCATGAGAATCACTTGAACTTGGGAGGCAGAGGTTGCAGTGAACCAAGATCATGCCACTGCACTCCAGCCTGGGCAACAGAGCTAAACTCAAAGAAAAAAAAAAAAAAAGATCTCAAACAGATATTTGCACACCCATGTTCAACTGCAGCCAACTGCAGCATTATTCACAATAAACAAGAGATAGAAGCAACCTAAATGCCCATCTATGGATAAATGGATAAACAAAATGTGTATATATGCAGTGGAATGTTACTAAGCCTTCAAAAGGAAGGAAATTCTGACACACATTACAACATAGATGAACCTCAAGGACATTATACTAAGTGAAAATACACTTATCACTAAAAGATAAATACTGAATGATTCTAATTTATATAAGGTATCTAAAGTAGCAAGACTCATAAAAACAGAAAGTAGGCCAGGCACAGGGGCTCATGCCTGTAATCCCAACACTTTGGGAGACTGAGGCAGGAAGACTGCTTGAGCCCTAGGAGTTCAGGACCAGTCTGGGCAACAAGGTGAAATTAGCTGGGCATGATGGCACGTCTGTAGTCCCAGCTACTGGGGGGTGTGGGCAGGAACACTGAGGTGGGAGTATTGCTTGAGCCCAGGATGCAGAGGTTGCGGTGAGCCATGATCACGCCACTGCATTCCAGCCTGGATGACAGAGCAAGACCCTGTCTTGGAAAACAAAACAAAACAAAAAAAGGTTGAAACACAGCTTAGAATCTGCTCAATTCCTTTTTGAATTTCAAAGAGATCTGTCCCTGTCATAAAGACCTGCCAGGCTGGGCTCGGTGGCTCACGCCTGTAATCCCAGCACTTTGGGAGGCTGAGGCGGGCGGATCACAAGGTCAGGAGATTGAGACTATCCTGGCTAACACGGTGAAACCCCGTCTCTACTAAAAATACAAAAAAAAAATTAGCTGGGCATGGTGGTGGGCACCTGTAGTCCCAGCTACTCAGGAGGCTGAGGCAGGAGAATGGCATGAACCTGGGAGGCGGAGCCTGCAGTGAGCAGAGATCGCACCACTGCACTCCAGCCTGGGCAACACAGCGAAACTTCATCTCCAAAAAAAAAAAAAAAAAGACCTGCCAGAAGCAAAAGAAAATAATCTCAGGAAGGAAACATCATTTATCTCTTCAACTTTTCTTAAACAACATATCAAGCATCTATCAAACAAAAGCAAACATTGGCTCACACCTATAATCCTAGCATGAAGCCAGGAGCTCAAGACCAACCTGGGCAACAAAGTGAGACCTCGTCTCTACACAAAAAAGAAAGAAAAAAAGAAATTAGCCAGATGTGGTGGTACATGCTTGTAATACCAGCTACTTCGGAGGCTGTGGTGGGAGGTCCACTTATTTGAGCCCAGGAAGTCAAGGCCGCAGTGAGCCTTGATCACACCACTGCACTCCAGCCTAGGTGACAGAGCGAGACCACGTCTGGGGGGAAAAATAGCAAAACCAAGTGACAACAACTAGAAAGAAACAGACAATACAAAGTAACCATTATCTAGATAATGAATTATCAGAGACTAAAATAACTGATGTCTTAACCAAAGTAATAAAACATCACGAATAGATTGACTCCTGATGTGATTCAGTAAAAATGACAAATTATCGTCTATGCAGTATTCTTCCAAAAAATGTTTGACCTAAATGCAATCATGAGAAAAGAACCAGACAAATCTAAATAGTGAGGCATACTAAAAACTAAGACAAAATGGCCCACCCTGGATTTGTGTGGGGTATGTGTGTTTTTTCTTTTTTTTTTTTTTGAGATGGAATCTCGCTCTGTCACCCAGGCTGGAATGCAGTGGTATGATCTCGGCTCACTGCAACCACCGCCTCCCGGATTCAAGCGATTCTCCTGCCTCAGCCTCCTGAGTAGCTGGGACTCCAGGCGCCTGCCACCACACCCAGCTAATTTTTGTATTTTTAATAGAGATGGGGGTTTCACCATATTGGCCAGGCTGGTCTTGAACTCCTGACCTCATGATCCACCCGTCTCGGCCTCCCAAAGTGCTGGGATTACAGGTGTTAGCCACCGCACCCAGCCATGTGTATATGTTTTAAAGGGACAGGGTCTTGACATGGTTGCCCAGTCTGGCCTCCTGGGCTCAAGCAACCCTCCCACCTCAGCCTCCTGTGTAGCTGGGGCTACAGGTGTGCACCACCGCACCTGTCTTGGATTTGTTTTTTAATATCATCATCATGAAAGAAAAAAAATACCCAGGTAACTAGAGACATAACAACCAAAAGAAAAGCATTACCCTTGAAGGATCCTAGATTAGAGAAAATAAAATTTTAGAAAGCTTGAAATCTATAACTAGAGCAATTAGGAAAATTTGAATACAGACTGACAATACCATCATATCAATGTCAAATTTCTTGAGAGTGACAACAGTTTTAGTTTATTTTAGAAAAATGTCCTTGTTCTTACAAGATACAAGTGGAAAAGTTTAAGGAGTAGGGCATTATAAGATGTATTTCTAAAAGGTTAAAAGAAATAAAGAGTTGGAAAAAAATGAATAGCTGATTAATATATGCAAAGACTTAGAAGACAAAACTGGAGAATTTCCATTAATAAATGGAATATATAAAAAAGAATTAAAAGGAAATTCTAGAAGTAAAAATATACGGTAACTGAAATTAAGAACCATTAGAAAGGGCCAAACAGCAAATCAGACAACTGAAGAATTATATATTACTATGCCTGATAACAGGTCGATAAAAAACAAAAAGACTGAAGCACAAAGTCAAAAACAGGGTAGAAGGTAAACAATGAGAAGAATGCAAGCGACATGTGGGACACAGTGAAAAAGGCTAAGACACATATAATTGAAATCCTAGCAGGAAAAGAGAAAAGGGAAATCAGGAATGAATGAAGAACAATGGAAAAGCAGTTAAGTATATGGGTGAATCCAATTAACACTGATTATATAAAGCAATAATATCTTGTGGGATTTAAAATATATGAAGAATAAAAATGCCTCAGAAGAGTTCCACATCCACCTAAGATATATAATGACAGAAACAATACTGCTTTCTGTAAGTTAACAATACACAAAAGCAAATAAACTACAAAATAACCTTGCTTAAATGCATCAGAAAGCTGAGGTCTTAGGGCAACCAAGTCAACCGAAATCTAAGGACAGACCTCTAACAAGGAAAATGAAGGCAAGCACTGGCTCATCTACGACAGGACAGAGGAAGAAATTCAGGGCACCTGGCAACCAGCTCATAAAAATTCAGCTAACACTTCTAACAAATTGAGAAAGACTGCATGTGGGCTAGCATGAGCATATAGAACCCCTGGGACTCACAGACACAAGGGGAACTCACAGTCACCCAGCAGATCACCTTTGCAGACCAGATACTCAAGAGAAAGACTGGGGGTAGGGCAGAAGACCACCTCCTTTGGTGGTGCAGTCCTAGAGGAGGGGAAGAGCCTCTGTTGCGAAAAAGCACAAAAATCTGACTGAACCCTTCCCTGAACAAAAGCCTTAGGCTATGGGAAGGGGCAGCAAAGCATGTCACCCCTCAAAGTACAGGTTAAGACTCACCACAGTTGCACTAAGAGTAAAAGAAAAACCTCTACCCCTAGGGGATAGGCATAAAACAGTCTTGAGCCTATAATACCACCAACACCATGAGAGGTCTCCTACCACTGAGAGAAGGAAAAAAAAACTATTTTGCACAATACCTGCCAGATGCAAGGCAAAGAATGAATGCCACAAGAAAAACCAGGATCACTGAGGCTGCCCTACCAGTGAGAATGGCAGACAACGGAAATGCTAAAGACTAGGGTAGACCAGGGCAACAGAGAATGTTACTCCCCCAAATAAGCGAACAATTCTAAATATATCACACTCAAACTCCTGAAAACCAGAGATAAAGAGAAATACTGAAGGGAAGCAGAGAGAAAGGACACATTAAATACAGAGGAACAAAAGTAAAAAGCTAGAGCAGACTTCTTGTCAAGAATGAGGATGCCAGAAGACATGGAGAGATAGATCTAAAAAATGGGAAGAAAAAAAGGAAAGAATTCTAAAGCCAATGAAACCATATTTCTAAAATGAAAGCATTCAACACCAAGAACCCAATTTAAAAATGGACAAAGCAAAAAATAACAGATGCTGGTGAGGTTGCAGAGAAACAGAAATGCTTACACACTGTTGGTGGGAGTGTAAACTAGTTCAACCATTGTGGAAAGCAATGTGGCGATGAGGTTGCAGAGAAACAGAAATGCTTACACACTGTTGGTGGGAGTGTAAACTAGTTCAACCATTGTGGAAAGCAATGTGGCGATTCCTTGAAGAGCTAAAAACAGAACTACCATTCGACCCAGCAATCCCATTACTGGGTGTATACCCAAAGGAATATAAATTGTTCTATCATAAAGACACATGCATGCAAATGTTCAGTGCAGCACTATTCACAATAGCAACGACATGGAATCAACTTAAATGCCCAACAACAGTGGACTGGATAAAGAAAATTGGTAGATATGCACCATGGAATACTATGCAGCCATAAAAAAGAATGAAATCATGTCCTCTGCAGGAACATGGATGGAGCTGGAGGCCATTATCCTTAGCAAACTAACACGGGATCAGAAAACCAAATACCGCATGTTCTCATTTATAAGTGGGAGTTAAATGATGAGAACACATGAACACAAAGAAGAACAACAGACACTGGGACTAACTGGAGGTAAGAGGTTGAGAGGAGGGAGAGGATCGGAAAAAATAATTAATGGGTCCTGGGCTTAACACCTGGGTGACAAAATAATCTGTACAACAAACCCCTATGACACAGGTTTACCTATACAACAGACCTGCATGTGTATCCCTGAACCTAAAAGTTTTTTAAAAAATGGACAAAGAACTTGAATAGACATTTCTCCAAAGATACATGAATGGTCAAAAAGCATATGAAAAGATGCTCAACATGATTAGCGATCAGGAAATGCAAATCAAAACCACAATGAGATATCACTTCATACCCACCAGGATGGCTATAATCAATAAGACAGACAACAACAAGTATTAGTGAATATGTAGAAAAACAGGAACCCTTATACACTGCTGGTAGGAGTGTAAAATGGTACAGCCATTTTGAAAACAGGATGCCATTCCTTGAAAGGTTAAAAATAGAGTGTTATCACCCAGGCACAGTGGCTCACGCCTATAAACCCAGCACTTTGGGAGGCCAAGGCGGGAGGATCACTTGAGCCCAAGAGTTTGAAACCAGCCTGGGCAACATGGTGAAACCCCATCTCTAGAAAAAATACAAAAATTAGCTGGGCATGGTGGTGTGCACCTGTAGTCCCAGCTACTCAGGAGGCTAAGGCGGGAGGATTGCTTGAGCTGGAGAGGCAGAGGTTGCAGTGAGCAGAAATCACACCCCTGCACTCCATCCTGGGTGACAGAGGAAGATTCTGTCTTTAAAAAAAAAAAAAAAAAAAAAAAAAAAAAAAAAAAAAAGAGTTATCATATAATCCAAAAATTTCAACAGCACTTGTACATGAATGCATTATAGCACTATTCACAAACGATAGCCAAAAAGTGGAAACAGTCCCAGTGTCCACTGACCAATGAATGTATAAGATGTGGTATATATGTTGAATGGAATACTGCTCAGCCATAAAAAGGAGTGAAGTAATAATATATACTATAACATGGATGAACCTTGAAAACATCATACTAACTGAAAGAAGACAGTCACAAAGAATCATGAACTATATGATTCCATTTATACGAAATATCCAGAATAGGCAAAACTCTAGAGACAGAAAGTAGATTAGTAGTTGCCTAGGAATGAGGTGGGAGGTTGCAGGCCAAGGGGTACAGGTCTCTTTTTGGTATAATGAAAATGTCCAGCTGGGCATGGTGGCTCACGCCTGTAATCCCAACACTTTGGGAGGCCGAGGCAGGTGGATCACTTGAGGTCAGGAGTTCAAGACCAGCCTGGCCAACACGGTGAAACCCCGTCTCTACTAAAAATACAAAAATTAGCCGGGCGTGGTGGTGCACACTTGTAATCCCAGCTACTCAGGAGGCTGAGGCAGGAGAATCACTTGAACTCGGGAGGCAGATGTTGCAGTGAGCCGAGGTCGTGCCACTGCACTCGAGCCTAGCCAACAGGGTGAGACTCCATCTCAAAAAAAAAAAAAAATGTCCAAAACTTGATGGATAAAGAAATCTCTATATTAAAAACCATTAAACGGTATACTTTAAATGAGTGAAATGTAGTTGTGTGAACTATATTTCACTAAAGCGATTTTTTAAAAAACGAGCAAAACAAATCTGTGGTGATGTAAGTCAGAATAGTGGTTATGGGAGGGGAATGATTTACTGGGAAGAGGCATTCAGATATATGCTAGAGTTAATAGAATATACTATGCCTTGATGTTATTTGTGATTACTTAAAATATACATATAAGAAAAAATTGAGTTATACACTTAAGATGGTGCACTTTATGTAAGAAAATTATCTCTCGTTAAAAAAATTATTTTTCTGCAAGTTGAAAATTGCACCTTTTAATGCTCATTATGTTATTATCTAGTTTGAGTTTTTTTTTTTAAACTAAACTATGGATGGCAGCTATATGAATTTCTCAGGACAATGCTATGGGAAATTAGTCTTAGAAAAATCATTGACTTACTCTTATGCAAATGTATCAAGTAGAAGCAAAAGGAAGGCACTATCTTCTAAATTCAAGCACCGTTATTTACTTTGATACTGTCTTACCCACTGGTCAAATGTACTTCTCCTTTCAAATACTGTATTAGTTTTTTCAGAATAATAACTAAATATGAGAGTGACCCTAAAGAATCACTTGGCAAACTTGGGTATCAAGGCTACTACTAAGTACATCGTCAGTGAAAAATCACCCATGATGACATTGCCCATACTAAATGTTAACGGTCATAATTATCACTTTATTTTGAATTCCAGGAAAGTTTAAGAATTGTTGACATCCAGCCAGGCATGGTGGCTCACACCTGTAATCCCAGAGCTTTCAGAGGCCTAGGCAGGAGGCTTGCTTAAGGCCAGGTGTTCAAAACCAGCCTGGAGACAACATAGCGAGCTCCTGTCTCTACAAAAAAATTTAAAAACCAGCCAGGCATGGTGTACTTGTAGCCCTAGCTACTCAGGAGGCTGAGGCAGGAGGACTGGTTGAGCCCAGTAGCTGGAGGCAGCAGCGAGCTACGATCACACCACTGCCCTCCAGCCTGGGTGATAGAGTGAGATGCTGTCTCAAAAAAGAAAACAAAATGAAATCTTGTTTTGGCTACTGAGTCATAAAGAAAATTCAACCAAATCCTGATACCCTACAAACTACAGTACATTGCTCATTGTTCTTCCCCTCTGCTAAACAGCAGAAAAAAGGAAGGGAAGGAAGAGAATCAAGGAAGGAAAAGAGATTCTTTATAAAGAGAGAATAAAGCACTTACACTTCATAGGACTTTCTAGCCACAGATGCCAGGTGCTACCCACTGAAATCCAGGCTTGGACTAAGCTCCACATTTCTGAAAGGACCATCTCAACTGAAGCCTGGGGCTCAGAGTCAGCAGGAGGAAGCTGCAGCTCCCACTAGCAGCACATTTCAAAGAGGCTGCAACAAGAGAACATTTTCCATTTAAGCATCTAATTCCAATCTTCCATTTCACAAAGCAGTAGCAGAACAGGCCTTTACATCAGTCTTTTCAAAAGATATTTCCATGACTATGTGATGAATATGAGGCAGGCTATGGCCCAGCAGTCCTTTCACTAACATGCTCTAAGCCCTTCATTATACTTCACAGCAGATCCTAAAGTACTTGCTCCCTTTCTTGTTTAATGGTGCACTGTTGCTCCAAGACTCACTTCTACACTAACATTTCTAAAACTGCCGAATCAACTAAAATCACTGAGCAGGCCCTCAACAATGCAAGCACACACCCAGACAGGCACCTAAGGACTCATTAGTTGCCAAGAATTAGAAGCAGATAACAGCTGCTAGTTAATCCTACACAAAAACTCCTCAAATTAAGCAGAATTACCTAAAATACTTCACTGAGTACCAAAGAGCTCTGGCAAATAGAAAATAAAGTTCTGGAAATACAGATAATTCAATAAGACTTATTCAATTCAATATTCAATAAGTGTCAAGTTGCTGCATTTTTTAAGCATTTCAGTGAGTGAACGATATTATTTATTAAACGAAGATTTGCAAAGATTTATAGTATATTGGGGAAAGTTCTGGGAAGGAAGACTACATCAGAACACAGAGTAAAAAGGACTCTTAAAAAGAAAACTATACTTCCTTCTTTCCCTCCTTCTTTCTTTTCTTTTCTTTTCTTCCCTCTGTGGCCCAGGCTCCAGTACACTCGGCTCGCTGCTGACTCCCTGCGTCTGGCTCCCGTGATTCTCCTGCCCTGGCCTGCGGGCTGCCTGGGATTGCCGGCGCGTGCCACCACCCCTCCCTGGTTTTTCTCCTTTGGCTGGAGGCGCGGTTTCGCCATGTCGGCCAGGCTGGTCTCCAGCTCCTGACCTCCGGTGGTCTGCCCGCCTCGGCCTCTAGAGGTGCTGGGACTGCAGACGGAGGCTCGCTCACTCGGTGCTCGGTGTTGCCCGGGCTGCAGTGCGGTGGCGTGGTCTTTGCTCGCTGCAGCCTCCGCCTCCCAGCCGCCTGCCTTGGCCTCTCAGGGTGCTGGGATTGCAGCCTCTGCCCGGCCGCCGCCGCGTCTGGGAGGTGGGAAGCGTCTCTGCCTGGCCGCCCATCGTCTGGGTTATGAGGAGCTCCTCTGCCCGGCCGCCCCATCTGGGAGCTGAGGGGCGCCTCTGCCCAGCCGCCACCCCGTCTAGGAAGTGATTTCTGAGTAGCTAGGGCTGCAAGTACACCATGCCTGGCTGGTTTTTAATTTTTTTTGTAGAGACAGGCGCTCGCTATGTTGTCTCGCTAGGAAGTGAGGAACGTCTCTGCCTGGCCGCCCATCGTGTGGGATGTGAGGAGCGCCTCTGCCCGGCCGCCCATCGTCTGGGATGTGAGGAGCGACTCTGCCCGGCTGCCACCCCGTCTGGGAAGTGAGGAGCGCCTCTGCGCGGCCGCGTCTGGGAAGTGATGAGCGCCTCTGCCCGGCTGCCCCTTCTGGGATGTGAGGAGCGCCTCTGCCTGGCCGCCCCGTCTGGGAAGTGAGGAGCGCCTCTGCCCGTCCACCCATCGTCTGGGAAGTGAGGAGCGCCTCTGCTCGGCTGCCCCTTCTGGGAAGAAGTGAGGAGCGCCTCTGCCCGGCCGCCCCGTCTGGGAAGTGAGGAGCACCTCTGCCCGGCCGCCTCGTCTGGGAAGTGAGGAGCGCCTCTGCCTGGCCGCCCCGTCTGGGAAGTGAGGAGCGCCTCTGCCCGGCCACCCATTGTCTGGGATGTGAGGAGCGCCTCTGCCCGGCCGCCCTGTCTGGGAAGTGAGGAGCCCCTCTGCCTGGCCGCCACCCCGTCTAGGAAGTGAGGAGCGTCTCTGCCCGGCCGCCCCGTCTGGAAAGTGAGCAGCACCTCTGCCTGGCCGCCCCATCTGGGATGTGGGGAGCGCCTCTGCCCGGCTGTCCCGTCTGGGAGGTCTACCACAGAGGCCAGAAGCAATGTGGGGGCTGGACGTGGTGGCTCACGCCTGTAGTCCCAGTACTCAGGGAGGCCGAGGCGGGTTGATCACTTGAGGCTAGGAGTTCGAGACCAGCCTGGCCAACATGGCAAAACATATGAAAAATACAACTGACAAACCAACCAACCAACCAAGCAACAACAAAACAGGTCTACCCTGGAGTCATACTCTAATTTTTTCTATTTTCCTCCCTTTCTGATCCTTTATCCCACTTTCTTTTTCTTCCTCTTCCTTCTTTTTCTTTATCAAATAGAGGATTGAGTTATTATCATTGATCTATACAAAGTCCCTCTCTCATTTATTTTCTTTAATTCCCACCCCCATTTCTATTCCCCGTCTTCCCATGTGCAACCTTCCTAATATGTTTGATATGCATCTTTTTTTTTGTATGTACTTTTAGAAAATGTTTGTTTTGTGTGCAAAAAAAATAATAATAAAAGAGAAGTCTGGACATAAAAAAAAAAAAGAAAACTATAAATCAGTCAAACAAAACAATATTTTAGATCTATGCCCTGCAACCATGTGGTATAGAGCTAGAAAAGTCAGAATTTCCCATATCAAGAAAAAATCATTTTCATGAGATGGGTAAAGAAAGAACAAGTCTAATTTACCTGAAACAGAAAAAGTAATTTTTTAAGTCATCAACTACCTTAAGTTCTTTTATCTAATCCTTTATGAGAATTTTACAAAATGAGATAAATTGCTAGATTTGTTACAACAAATTACTTCCTGATAATTTTCTCGGACAGTGGGAAGAAAAATGGTTTGAAAGGATACTAATTAAGAAAAAAATAAACTGAGGGGCACATAAGATAACCATCACTACCTAAAAATATTTTTCAATATAACTTCTTTTGCAAGATGGCCTGAAACACAGAAACCAAGATGAAATCAAACTTAGCTAATATCTTCACCAAAGCAGTGATAAAGCAACTCCCATCCTCCAAAAAAAAAAAAATAAATTGTAAAAGGAAAGTAATCATAAATCTCCTAGCAAGCTCCCAGATTCACAAAATACACTTGGGTATACATAAATACATTTTCTAGAAGCAAAAAAGTTCCCTTATAGAGGTAAGTTCAGTCAACTTACATTTTCACAGCCATCTCCGTAAGAGCTAAATATATAATCAAAATGAAAACAAATATTTTCCTTAGGAGGAAAGATATTCGTAGCTAAAAACAATTACTTAAAAGGAAGGGCCAGCCGGGCGCGGTGGCTCACGCTTGTAATCCCAGCACTTTGGGAGGCCAAGGCGGGCGGATCACGAGGTCAGGAGATCGAGACCACGGTGAAACCCTGTCTCTACTAAAAATACAAAAAAATTAGCCGGGCGTGGTGGCAGGCGCCTGTAGTCCCAGCTACTCGGAGAGGCTGAGGCAGGAGAATGGCGTGAACCCGGGAGGCGGAGCTTGCAGTGAGCCGAGATTGCGCCACTGCACTCCAGCCTGGGCGACAGAGCGAGACTCTGTCTCAAAAAAAATAAATAAATAAATAAAAATAAAAGGAAGGGCCAGGTGCAATGACTCACAACCTGTCATCTCAGCACTTTGGGAGGCCAAGGTGGGAGGATCACCTGAGACCAGGAATGCTACACCAACCTGGGCAACATAGCAAGACCCAGTCTTCACAGGAAAAAAAAAAAATAGCAGGATGTGATAGTGCGCACCTTTGGTCTCAGCTTCTGGGGGTGGGGGTAGGGGACTGAGGTGGGAGGATCACTGAAGCCCTAGTTACAGTGAGCTGTGATCCTGCCACTGCACTCCAGACTGGGTGACAGAGTGAAACCCTATCTCTAAAATAAACTGAAATCGAATCAAAATAAAAGAAAGGAATCAATAAGGCCAATGACAGCACTGCACAGTGTGGTCTTCCCAGATTCTTCTGAAATCCCAGAAGTTCTGAGACAAGCATTTTTAAATAATCCTATATCATAATGACCTCTGACAAATGAATTTTGGCTGAACTATGTAGTTGTTGGTCACACATAAGATAGTACTAAGATATCTTGCCCCAATTTTTTCATGACAAGAATCCCTCTCCAAAATAATAATCCTCAATTACCTACGAATGTCGGTATTAATCTCAAGAATGGCCCTGAAAAAGACAAATAAATTTAGATCGATAAAGCCAACTTCAGTTGGGAATGACCAAGGCAAGCATTACTCGATAATCTTTTCACTGTGAGCCTTATTTATACTAGGCAGTCTTCCTTTAAAAATAGAAAATGCCAAGCTTGAAACCATTTCATTTGAAAACAAATGGTTAGCCCATGCAAGGGCTTCCTGAAAGCCAAAATACAGAAAATTTATCTTCTTTCAACACTGGTCTCTATTTCTGCCTACCTGCTCAGTTTTATAACTCATATAAACCAGATGAGAATTCTATTGTACATACAAAGCATATGTTAACAGTGCTTAAGACTCAAATTTTTCAAACTTATATAAATGTAATATGTCTAACTTAAAGTATTGTAATAACGCATTAAAGGGGTATTTAAATCTCTGAATGCTTATTTATATAAAAGCATGTATATTTTCTTGAACCCCTGACCTCAAGTGATCTGCCTGCCTTGGCCTCCCAAAATGCTGGGATTACAGGCGTGAGCCACCGTGCCTGGCCTTTTTTAATTTTTTTGTTTTGAGATGGAGTCTTGCTCAAAACATCTATGTTTTCATGTCTAGTTCCAAATATATTCTCTTGCTTTGAAGATAACTGTTAAAATATTACACTATGACTGAGACAGAAAATACAACTAGGAAGCAATGAATACAAAATAGAAAAAAGAATTGTGCTGTGGGGTTGAGAAAAAATAAGTAAAAACCATTATGCAAACTCTGTTAACAGAAAACCCACCAAAAGGAAAAATACTTGTTTTCTAATTTCATTTTGGATAGTCTACCAGAAGAGGAAAATTAAATTAGTACTTTTAAGAGTATGTACATACCAAACACTACAAAAATATCCCCTGTAGCAATACTGTTAACTTCCAGTAAAGAGAAATAAGGTTTATCTTAGAGGCTTCACCTGTACAGCCGTAAAAATAATCTCTGGTAATATTTCAGCACCATGGTACAAATGAGGGAAATACAGGACAGGTAGTCTGAGTAATCTCAACTTCCTATGAAATAAATTTGTTTTTAAGTTTAACAGAGCTTAAAAATCTGGGAAACAGTATGGCAGTTCCCCAAATAAGTAAACAAATAAAGATAGAATTACCATATGATCCAGCAATTCCAATTCTAGCTATACTGTATATCCAAAAGAATTGAAAGCAAGTACTCCCACAAGTATTTATACACCCATGTTCACAGCAGCATTATTCACAAAGGTGCAAGCAAGTGTCCATTGATGGATGAATGGATAAGCCAAACGTGGTATATACATACAACTGGGTATTATTCAGCCTTAAAAAGGAAGGAATTTCTGACACATGCTACGCACATGGATGAACCCTGAAGATATTATGCTAAGTGAGAATAGCCCATCACAAAAAGGCTAAATACTGTATGATTCCACTTACATGAGGTACCAATAGTCACATTCATAGAGACAGAAAGTAGAATGGTGGTTGCCAGGGACTGGGGCGGGGAGCAAATGGGCACCTATTTTGTTTAGTGGGCATAGATTTAGTTTTACAAGATGAAAAAGTTTAGAAGATGGATGATGGTGATGGTTACACAACAATGTCAATGTATGTAATACCACTGAACTGTACACTTAAAAATGGTTAAAATGACTGGGCACGGTAGCTCATGCCTATAATCCCAACTACTTGGGAGGCTGAGGAGGCAAGATAGCTTGAGCCTGGGAGTTTAAGGCTGCAGTGAGCTATAATCGCACCACTGCACTCCAGCCTGGGCAACAGAACAAGACCCTGTCTCAGAAAAAAGAAAAAAAACGTTAAAATGGTAAATTTACGTTTTGAATGTTTTACCACAAAAAAAAATCTATAAAACCTACTTTCCATTTCCTCCATAAACATCAGTGCAATCACTGTAAAAGAATGCTGAAGAAATATCTGAAAAGCTTTGGAAA
This sequence comes from Symphalangus syndactylus, assembly GCF_028878055.3. Lineage (NCBI taxonomy): Eukaryota > Metazoa > Chordata > Mammalia > Primates > Hylobatidae > Symphalangus > Symphalangus syndactylus. Next base: position 118,871,618 of record NC_072428.2, read on the forward strand.
AACTATTGTAATTAGAAAATATAGCAGTACCCTGACAATTTTACATCCTAAATCAAACTATCAACTTTGGCCCAAGGCATGGCAAGACAAGAAACTAATCAAAATAGGGAGAAATGCCATCACATAACAGACTACCATGGCAACAGAAATACTGTCACAAAATCACAAACATAGACTCCAATACTTCGAAGACATGAAATGTTCTATATTTGCACTGTACAGTACTTGGAATGTGGGTAAGTGCAAATAAGAAACTGATTTTAGGCCGGGCACAGTGGCTCATGCCTGTAATCCCGGCACTTTGGGAGGCCGAGGTGGGTGGATCTTGAGATCAGGAGATTGAGACCATTCTGGCTAACACAGTGAAACCCACCTCCACTAACAATACAAAAAATTAGCCGGGCATGGTGGCATGCACCTGTAATCCCAGTTACTCGGGAGCCTGAGGCAGAATTGCTTGAACCTGGGAGGTGGAGGTTGCAGTGAGCCAAGATTGCACCACTACACTCCAGCCTGGGCTACAGAGCAAGACTCTGTCTCAGAAAAAAAAAAGAAAAAAGAAAAAAAAGAAACTGATTTTAACTTTACTTAATTTTAAGTTTAAATAGTCACACTGGACTGGTGGCTACTACACTGGATGACACAGCTACATTGGTACACTCTCTGGGAGAAAGATCTTTGGTTTTCATTATTTACATATTCCCAGTTTCTATCAGTGCAAGGCACAGAGTATTCCTAGACTGAACTCATCTACTGAAGTTGTATAGGAACATTTTCTATTTTCTAGAAGGCTTTCCTTTCAAAAGCATGTTTTGATTGGAAGGTGTGAGCATAAGCACATACAAAAAATGCCTAAACTTTCAAGATAAATCAGTAACGACCAGAGAAAAGCCAAAAACCCTAGGTTTTATAACCAGGCTAAAGAATCAATAAATTCCAAAAAGGAAAAGTACTAGGAAAGAAGTTTGAAGCCGATATTCCATGACCCATGTATTAATGTGTTCTCACGCTGCTAATAAAGACATACCCAAGCCTGGGTAATTTATAAAGGAAAGGGGTTTAACTGACTCAGTTTCACATGGCTGGGGAGGCCTCACAATCATGGCAGAAGACGAAGGAAGAGCAAAGCGACGTCTTACATGGTGGCAGGCAAGAGAGAGCTTGTGGAGGGGAACTCCCATTTATAAAACCATCAGAACTTGTGAGACTTATTCACTACCACAAGAACAGTATGAGGGAACCCCCCATCGTGATTCAGTTACCTCCACCTGGCCCCACCTTGACACAAGTGGGGGGAGGGAGCATATTATAACAAGGTGAGATGTGGGTGGGGACATAGCCAAACCATATCAACCCAAGACCTTTCTGATATGATATCTAAGAAGAAAATTCCTATGGACATGTGATAAACCAAACATGACAATGTCAACTTAGTCTATCAAAGCATGACTTTACTTCATCTGCTTTATGCTTTTTATGCTTTTCATCAAAAAGCTGCATACACCCATGCTGAAGCATGGCTTTTCAGTTTCCAGACTGAACTATAAAACTTTTGAGGTAACATCTAACCCAAAGGTTGTCTCTGTAAAAGTTATCTCCTACTTACAACTTAAATTAAAAACTTATAACTGAGTAGCTTAAGTAATTGGCCCTATGAAGAGATGGTCTTTCCTTCAATAGCTCTCTACAACTTCTACTAATTTTGGTTACTAGGGGTGGACAAATGAAACTACTAAATATACAGGACAGGCTACTAAGATTCCTTTAAGATCTGCCTCAAAATACTTTGTCTTTTAGAACACTCTGAAGTTATCAGTGATATCTACCTATCACATAAAACATAACCATGGCTGTACATCTCCAAGAATTTTGGTGGAAAAAGTTTAGAGCAATGAATACAGATTCTTCAGAAAATGGCTGTTTTATACAAATATTAGAGAAAGAGAAAAGATGCTAACTCACAGTACAGGCTAAAGCATATTCGAATTATACCTCTATACCACGTCTACTGTCACCAGGTCATTAGAACTATACTAAATTACTCTCGGATTAGTTAGGTGGGGTGGTAGGGAAGAATAAGGATAATAGTTGCACAAATACATATTCTTGAAAGTAGTTTTTTAGCAAACCACACAAATTCTATGCCTTACCAATTTCAAATGCATGTTAAAACGCTATACTTATTACTACAGTTAAAACACGCTTTTGTTCCAGCAGACAAAATCTACTGGAAAGAAAAAAACCACCACACACATTACTTTTGGTTACAAATGCCACTTAGTGACCACTTAAAGAGAGCCTTGGCCAGGCACAGTGACTCATGTCTGTAATCCCAGCACTTTGGGAGTCTGAGGTGAGAGAAGTGCTTGAGCCCAGGGGCTCGAGACCAGCCTGGGCAACATGGCAAGACCCTGACTCTACAAAAAATACAAAACATTAGCCAGGTGTGGTGGTGCATGCCTGTAGTCCCAGCTGTCCAAGAGGCTGAGGTGGGAAGATCAACTGAACCCAGGCTCAGCTGAGCAAGGCTGCAGTGAGCAGTAATCACACCCCTGCGCTCCACAGCCTGGGCAACAGAGTGAGACCCTGTCTCAAAAAACTAAATAAGCCGGGTGCAGTGGCTCACACCTGTAATCCCAGCACTTTGGGAGGCCAAGGCGGCCAGATCACTTAAGGCCAGGAGTTTGAGACAAACCTGGCCAACATGGCGAAACTCCATCTCTACTAAAAATAGAAAAATTAGCCGGGCATGGTGGCACGTGCCTGTAGTCCCAGCTATTTGGGAGGCTGAGGCAAGAGAATCGCTTGAACCCAGGAGGCGGAGGTTGCAGTGAGCCAAGATGCTGCCACTGCACTCCGGCCTGGGTAACAGTGAGGCTGTCTCAAAAAATAAATAAATAAAGAGAGCCTTATTGAGTCAAAAAGTTCCTCTCCCTTTCTGTACCTGAATATTTGCAAGTATAAAATGAGGGCAACATATACATCTCATAAAGGTTTTTTTTAAAAAAAAAGAAAAGAAAAAAAAGACTGGAAAGACTGAAGAGCATTAAAGGAGCTGAACACTGTTTATTTTTAACCATGTATATGGTGAAGAGTGACAGCAAAAATAAAACTTGCAGATAAAGAAAAATGTGAGTTATCCAACTGAGTATCTGCATATATGCACTTCCGACAATCAACATTTTTAAGAAGCTGTGTGTGAAGCATCTTGATTGTTTATCTTAATAACCATGGTTTATTTCTTCAACTATGGGTATTGGACTATATAAACAAATGTGACAAGAATCCCAGTCTAGTAGGGGAGGCAAAACACTTATTTTCAAAAAGGTTTATAAAAAGGCAAACACAATGAAATAAAGTTCTCTAGGCATTCACTGGGGGCTGAAATCACTTTTGGCTGAAGAGAAGCAGGTAAGCCTTGAAGGAGAAAGCAGAATTTAGGTTGGGCTTTCAAAAGATGAGTTAGTTTCTGCATTTGAAGAAAGAGTTGGGAAAGAGTAAAAGCAGAGAAGAAAGTAAAGTCGGGCAAAGGCAGCATCCACTCTACCCCAAAATATTTGTGTACTATGAGAAATATTTCAGCTATTTGGATGCTGATAGGAAAGACTCAGTAAAGGAGTCTAAAGATGCAGACAAGACATAGGATAAACCAAAAGATCAAGGTCCCAGAGATTTCAGAAGATTGAGAGATGCAAAGCACCTAGATCTGACAAGAGGAGAAGCAGCTGCATACAACCATGCTGAAGTTTGACCAAATTAGAGGGAAAAGGTGATGGTATATTTATAAAAATGACTAGAATGATAGATCTTGGAATCCACATTTGATAAGGAGAGAAGTAAAAACAAGAAGACCTAATAAAGAAAAAGTAAGGAACAGTCAATGAACTGAGGTTTTGATAAAACTCAAGAACTAATGCAGGGACTTCTGTTTAAAATGACTAAACTAACTGACTGAACACAGCTGTCTGCTCTCAGGTCCTTCCAAAAATCCAATAAAAATCAGAGTAAAGATCCTTTTTAAAAAAGGCAAAAACACACAAAGACAAAGAAAATGGAAACAGGTGACAGATATCAATAGAACTGTGGAAACTGGAAAGCTAAAGGACAGTGTTAACTGTCTTAGCAGATCCGAAAAGGCTGATATTTGCCTGGGGGTGGGGAGGGAGGATGCAATAAGAATGGGGAAGGCAAGGGACAACCTATTCATGTTGCAAAACCCAGGAAGACTGGGGAATTGGAAGCACAGGTACATCTGAAGGCAGATGCACAGGTGGAACAAAAAATAAAGGAGTGGAGCTGGGTGTGGTGGTGTACACCTGTAATTTCAGCTACTCAGGAGACTGAGGAGAGAGGATTGCCTGAGACCAAGATTTTGGGTTCAACCTGGGCAATATAGCGAGACCTCATCTTTTCTTTTTTTTTTCTTTTTTTAAAAAGGGTGGGGTGGGCTGGGCGTGGTCACTCACATTGGGAGGCCGAGGCGGTCGGATCACAAGGTCAGGAGATCAAGACCATCCTGGCTAACACGGTGAAACGTTGTCTCTACTTAAAAATACAAAAAATTAGCTGGGCGTGGTGGTGGGCACCTGTAGTCTCAGCTACTCGGGAGGCTGAGGCAGGAGAATGGCGTGAACCTGGGAGGCAGAGCTTGCAGTGAGCCGAGATGGCGCCACTGCACTCCAGCCTGGGGGATAGCGAGATTCTGTCTCAAAAAAAAAAAAAAAAAAAAAGGGTGGGGTGGGGGGAATGCCAATAATGCAGCCTTAAAACAAAAAAAGAAAAAAGTTTAAATAAATAAAAGGGTCAAAATCTGTGTAAGAAGCAGTAGACTCCTAAATTTCCTCTCTGACTCTGAGCAACCAGGCTACTACTCTCCCACCATAACAGAAGACTCAAGGTTTACTGTGGAAAGATTGAAGTAGGTGGTCTCTGGACTCTCAGACAACAGACTCAGCTAAAGACAGGAGTGTCATGCTGAAAACAAGAGATTAAATTAAAACCTACATGCTTAGTTGTGAGATCCATCCCTTGGCTTCATTCCCTGACCTGGCTTTAGAACACTGGCAGTCTAGCTTATAACCCCCAGGCTGACTAGAGAACTCAAGGTAAAAACAGCCCAAGAAAAACAGACCAACAGAAAAGCAATGAGAGAAAGGATGAAGGCTCCCTTCTCGATGATCCATTAAATGGAAGAGAAACCCAAGAAAACATCATGGAATCCAAGAATCAGTGGATCCAGCACAACAAAGAGGCAAAGGGAATTCCCTAGGACAGTGTTTATGGAATCCCATGACAATATTTATCCAACAGACCTAGCGAACCAGGCCAGACTGGAGCAGGGAAATGGAGGGCTCTTGGGACAGATATTTCCTTCAGCCAAAAAAGAAAACAAATCACCAGTCTGAACAACGAGGATATTTACAGTACTGAGATTTGGGGGTGACTTATTGTGGATACCCAGCAAACAAAAATGTTAAAAAAAAAAAAAAAAAAGAGGTATTTGATTACCAACAGGAAAAAAAAGGTTCCACAAAATTTTGTTTTAAAAATAAAACTTAAATATTAGTAAAACTACATAAAGATTTCAAAAAAAAACTAGGCGACATTATTTGAGATTTTTGAGCCAGCAAATTGGAAAACAGTGGGTTATGATCACAGCAGAATGTCTGAATCAGTGATTTGGAGGTGTGGTGACTTTTTTTTTTTTTTTTTTTTTTACAATCTTGCTGTTTCCCAGGCTAGAGTGCAGTAGCGAAATCATAGCTCACTTAGTCTTGAACTCCTGGGCTCAAGGGATCCTCCCGAGTAGCTGGGACTATAGGCGAATGTCACCACACCCAACTAATTTTCCTATTTTTTTGTAGAAATGAGGTCTCGCTATGTTGCCCAGGCTGGTCTTGAACTCCTGGGCTCAAGGGATCCTCCACCTTAGCCTCTCAAAGTGCTGGGATTACAGGCGTGAGCCAATGGGCCTGGCCTGGCTGGCAACTTTTTTGTTTTTTTGAAAAGGAGTCACACTCTGTTGCCCGGGCTGGAGTGCAGTGGCACGATCTCGGCTCACTGCAACTTCCACCTCCTGGGTTCAAGAGATTCTCCTGCCTCAGCCTCCTAAGTAGCTGACACAACAGGTGTGCACCACCACACCCAGCTAATTTTTGTATTTTTAGTAGAAACGGGTTTTCACCA